>NC_046358.1:27878381-28188219 GCF_004027225.2 Strigops habroptila
CAGTCCTTACACTTAAGACTTTAATCTCTGTGGAAAATGAAGGAACATTCAGATAAATTATTCTTACCCTGGCAAACTCCATTGGTTTAGGAAGGAGGCACATAACCATGACATCAAACCGGACATCACAAACAGTCTTCAACCACTTAGTAACAAATTGGGGCTTGAGCTTTTCAACCAGGCTACCAACTTCATCATCCATCATGTAAGCTGTAGAGTGAAACCATTGGAACACCATGCTAACCAGCCTTGCTAAACTCTCTGTGGGTGTATTCTCACTGGGAGTGCAAAGGCTCACCTGGAAGACAGAAACACGTTTCTAGAATTAAAGGTGGCAAATTGTTAAATTTTTTGTGTACTGTACTTTGCATATTCTCAGAGATAGGAGGACGCAGATTAGATAGAAGGCAAATGAGCTGAGCAGTTTTAAGTAGAGTTTGGCAGAGGACAATTGACAAAACATTTCCAAACCAGAAAATAGCAATAGAGGAGGAAAAAAGCAAGCACTGAATTCTTTGTTTCTCAGTTTCAACACTGAAAATATCAACACAGAATGCTTTGACAAACTGAAACATTTTGGTTTAAACTTTAGAATTCCTTTTCATTTGAAAAGTTAATGTAATGCCTGGTAAAATATATGATACATACATACATATATGTCACTTGTAGGCAGAAGATGATGGCACACTGAAAGTCAATTAAAAAAAAAAAAGCTCAGCGTGAATAATTCTGTTATACGCTCTAACAGGACTCACAGGCAGTCAGCAGCTCCACCCAAACCAGTTCTGAAATCTCAAAGTCCGACAATTTCACAGAACTCCTTCCTTTTAGTTACAAATCAGGGAAGTATCCAACTAAGGCGGAGGGCGAGGAGAAAAAATTGAGGCTTCGGAAAGAAAAGGGGAGGGAAGCAAGAGGAGCAAGAATTTCTCACCAAGAACCAGATTCCAAACTGGCTCAGGAGGCGTTGGTCATGCTTGTCATCATCTTTATTATCAAAGTCTGTGTTGTCCAGGGAGTGATGGGAAGAGGAGAGGCCCATCTGTCTCCTGCGGTTGAGTTCATGCTCCCTCTGCTCAGCATGAAACTCTGCTTCCTTCAGCAAGCTATAAAACAAGCTTGTGGTCAGTGAATGCAGCTTTCCTACACTGGATATAGTTATCCAATTAAGAATAACCAGAGGTTAAGGCATCTGATGTCATCATTTTCCTGACAACAATAACAATGTAACATCAAATTCTAGGAATCAAGGCTGGCTTCTTCTATGATAACACTCGGTCTTGCTAAAGCAGCACAAGTTCACCATCCCTGCTCTGAATTCATCCTGGTGAAACTAGAATTAACTTGCACAAGATTTGCAGGCAATATTGACATGAAAGCCTGATCCTGCTTTACATATTGATGCCTCATAAGCTGCCATATTACCTGATAACAGCTTCCACAGTACACACAAGTTCCTCTGCTCCGCACTCCCGCGTATTGATAGGGGGTGGTGAGGTCTGATAAAGATGGGTTTCTGCAGCTGCCCCAACTTCACTGCTGTGATGATTCGAATGGCATCTTTTGCAATAGCGCACCGGCCTGTTGCCATGGCGGCCACAGCAGCCCGCTGAGAAGCACGTGACAACAGCTCTTCTGACATGTGAACTACAGTTCTGGAAAACAAAAAAGATTTTATCAGGCCACAAGTATCAGGAACTGAAAACAGGGATGAGTCAGCACTGGAGAACTGGCTCAAGTGTTGATCAACTCCAAAATCACTATAGAGAAGCACGCTGCGTGCAAACTCCTGACACTGTCACTGAACTTCCAGAAAGATGAGCTCAGCCCCAAATGCTGGCCTGGACTTAAGTGTCATGATTGCTCTTCTTTTAGAGCAGACCAAACCAACATTTAAGTCATCAACCTCAGCTTTCTGGCTTGGAATAATCTTTAAAATTTATGGTAGTTCCCTTACCTTCTGCTTACGCTTCAAAATGCCTTCTTACATTATGTTGAGCAACAGGCAGATCCTTAGGAATGCAGTCAATGGTGCCACATCAGTTTATGCTATGTAAGGATCTGCCTTATCATCCAAGGATGATAATCCAAGCCTCCAAAATATGCACTACCTTTATTTTTGCCAGGTGACAATCCAGCCCAACATAAAAGCTTTCTTTACCACATAAGATCTAGAATATGCTATTAAAACATACTAGCTGGTATGTATGGCAAGCAGATTCTTTTTGTCAGCAATCTTTTTAGACCCAAGCACTGAAGATTTTGAGTCCATATTTTTTAAAAAGTATAATTTACAGTAGGATTTTTGTCCAATTTAGGAGTAATCCAAGACTTCAATGAGATGAGAAAATATAAACACTTAGATTTAAAATTAATCTATCGCTCTATCCTCTTCGTAACCAGAGTTACAGAATAAAAACCAAGCTGAACTGCATAATTGAACTGCTTTACTAATTGCCACTTCAACAAAAGCCTACAACTCAAATCAAACAGCAGTTTTAACAAAAAGAAACCTTGCTGCTGAATCGTTCCCATCCACCAACAAATGCATTCATGGATCAATTGTGAAAATCTGGAATGGCACAAAAAAGAATGCACCACATAGTAATGGAATGACACTACACACAACATCAAATCATGCCCCATCACACAAATGACTTCTTACCTTCTTCTGACATATAGCAGAAATTTCAGCTGTAAGGGGAAGGCATACAAAACATCAACACAGAATGACGATCTTTCTGTTTTACCATGGCAGCCACAGGATAATGGACTTGCTGCAAGGAAGTCTCTGAGGCTAAACTTGTGCTTCCAGATATTATTGAAACCTCTGAGCTTGTTGGACTGCATGAGGCAGGACACTGTATACTTAGGCCTACTGGCTATGTCTACACTGAAATGAAAAAACAGCCTTGGTGCATTAAGTGTCGTGTGCTCTGCATCACAACCACTTTCTGCCTACAATTCTGCCTCACAACCAGGCACAATACCGTGGCACACTGTAAGAGACATGGCTCAGATGTGCCTACACTGCCTGCAAAGGCTCTCAGGGTGAAAGATTAGTGAATATGGATGAACAATGTAGAAGCAGCCACTATGTCTGTGGCCCAAAACTCCACAGTGAAATGTTTGCAGATTGAACCTGTAAGCAGTGGCTATTCAGTCTGTTGCCCTGGCAACACCTGATTCAATAAATATAACTGAGTAAAAAGCAGCACTTCATTTAAGTAAATAAAACATTCTCAATATGCGTAAAATTTCAACTAAAAGGAGACAGCAAAAAAAAACCTCCACCGCTTAAGAATTTTCAGACTGCAGAACAAAGAGAGGAGTATCTTTGTTCTGTCCTTGAAAGAATTATTTTAGAGAATATGTGACTGTTCTTGTAAACCCAGGAAACTCTGATTTGTCTATCAACAGGCTTTGTCTGCATTCTGTAGATAATAAAATACCAGACTCTCTCACTGGCCAAAGGACAATAACCAGATCAAAGACTGGATCATTGAAAAGTATTTTATGGTATGTCCTTTCCTGGTATCCTTGACAGTCTTCTGCTCATATAGAATAGATTTTCAGAAGCTTTAAGAGTTCCTGAATCAGACCCAGCTTACTGGAAGAACTAGCCCCTTTCTTTAAACATCAGTGTAGACACAAATACTTTTTAAAAATTTGGTCCCAAATGTGGATGCTTCAAACTTTGAAAATCTGTTCAATTGCTTTTAACATAAAGAGTTGCATGCTATTTTAGATAGAGGATTATTCAGTTTTTCATAGTACTTAAGGACATAAGCAGTATTAAGTAAAAACTAAAGTACAAGTACTTTAAAAATCTAAAAAATCCTTTAGAATAGAATGCAGCATTTCAAGTAATGTAGCACACAGGAATATCAGTAAGCATGGGGTTGTACAATTATGATTAGATTGTACCTACCCTTAAAATACCTCTTACCTTGTGGTAGAAGAACATCAATCAACCATTCACTGTGATCCCTATAAAAATTGTATATCTAATTAGCTTTCCATTTTTTATTTATAGGTGTTTTTATTTTTGCAGAAAGGAAATTTATCTAACTAAACGTGGTAGGACTGACATTATTCTGAAGCTGCTTTTTTATAAATGTAATTTTATAAACTGCAGGCTGCTTTACATTACCTCTCTTTGTTGTGCCTATCTTATTACAAACACCCACTTCACTGATGTTGATCCACCAAGTTCAAGGCTTTAAAAAATTACTTTTAAGGCATAAATTTATCAAATTAAAATAGTGTGTGCTTGTAAAGTCTGATGGCGAAGAAATGACAGTGAAGAATAACAGATGAACATAGAAAAAAAATGCACCAGTATCATTTTCTGTGAGTCTCCTTACAAGCTATGCTTCTACCAAATTAAATTACTTTTTTCCTGCAGCTTTAAATTAATGCTGACTTAAAAATCTAAGGTGAGATATAATTGCTTTTCCTACAGCTGGTGTGATATAAAGGCGTCAAACTGGGGACAAAAAAAAACCCCACGCAGTTTCTGAACTAACTGCAATCTTGTCCATTTGAACTCATGATTGCAACTCCCCATAAGTATTAGGAGATCTTGTAACGTGATGCAAGTCAAATTAGCATTTTTTAAAAAATTATAAAGATAAATAAAAAAAGGAATGTGAGGTTAATTCATCTCAGGCTGGACAAGCCTGGACCAATCTCAATTCTTTACTTTTGTTGCTTCACAATATACCCTAGAGAATAATCTGAAATACAGGTAACAGAAAAGTAATGAAGTTTCTGTGAAAGAATGTTCATTTTAACATCCTGCTTTTAGTGACAACTCAAGGATGAGGATGCAAACTGTTTCATAAGCAAAAGCTTGTACACTAATGAGGTTCCCATATCACAGTTAATGCATCCCACAGTATCCATTCCTTCAGAGATCTTAACTTTAAAACTCATTGCTGCTAACCAGATGCAAATGCTGATCATGTAGGGTAAATTTCTGTAATCCTTATTCATACTGAGGGGCAGTGTGCTCCATGTATTTCAACAGGATTATCTACATAGATTATATGCTAATCATACTGAAATAAAGCCTACCTCCAAAGTTCTCAACTCTGGAGTCCAGCTATACCTGATCATTTTCCAGCTCTTGATTTACCTACCCTGCAATTCTCTGGCTGCATTCTTCACAAAGATATAGGGGAGGTGGCTTATCACCCAAAGCCACAGACAAGGATGGATCAATGCACATCTGAAACATACAGAAAAGAAAGAATTAAAACATCTGTTTATTGAAGCTTGCTGAAAACACATTCAATTAACACACTAATGCTAGGACAAACAGTATAACACGGTTTTGATATGTGTCAAGAGCATTTAGTATTCTGAAAGATGGCACTCAGGACCTGGCAGTATAGGATCTCAAATCATTTCTAACAAAGAGAGGGATGTAACAAATTGAGAGCCTACAGGAAGAGAACAGGACATATTTCAATATCAGTATTATCACTCTGAAAGACAATTATATTTTGTAACACATTTACATTGCATAGTCATGACAGACTTTCACTTTTTTTTCCTCTTTTTCCAAAGAGATAGTCACTTACAGGATCTGTTGCTTAGGACAAGGTAATGCAAGTCTATATTTTTCTCTCTCAGTAACACCTCTTTCAGCAAAATCTAACTTTCAGTCATCATAGTTGTTAACTACACAGCATAATTCAACTGACAGAATGAAGACTATGGACCTACAGTTCTCTTGGCAGCATAGGCCCAAACTTTGTCTTGCATTAGCTTTTACCCTTCCACATTAGCCAGTTACAGAAAACAGTTACAGTTAACAGCCACCAGTTTAAGTGTTTTGTACTATTTAAGGAAAAGCTGAATAGTAGTATGCATACCCAATATCTTAACCACTTAAATCAAAATACTTCTTTCCCCATGCAAGTGCAAAACCTTATTTATAGAGACAAATGCCTCTTCAAATGTTTCTCATTTTTGTAACCAAATTTACATTCACCTATCCAAGAGACAAGAGGCTGCACCTGTCAAAGTCAAGCTAAGAGATCATTCAAAAATATTCTGATATTTTACCTGCAAAACTTGGAACTGTAAATTTCATTGATATTTTGCTCTACTCAGTGATTAGTCTGAATCTAGTGATCACTACAACATGAAGCTACACCTTCCATCTTTTTTTCCTATGAAACGGGATCATGGAGAATGATCGAAGTGGGCAGGAAAGCGGTCCCTTGCAGGACTTGTGAGATAGGTGTCATCATTATACCCTATTAGTATCACAGCTTACGGAAAAAGCTCATTGAAGAACTGTTCAACTAGTGTAATTATATTAGTATATGAATTGATGCCAGAAAAACTGGTTATATCTACATATTTAACTCAATACAAGTCTAATTAATTAGTACACCTAACTGTAGTATGCTCTAGACTTGGGATGCTGCTCTTGCCTCTGCCATCGAATTGCACTATGACCCCAGTTGAGCCATTTCACTTTGTTACCCTGTGTGTAAACAGGAAAGATACCATTTACCTCCCTCAAAGAGGACTGTAGAAGAGGTAAATAAAGATTTTCTGCTATTTACTTTAGGGCACATTCCAAGCAAAGGATCACAGTCAGCAGGTGCATTGCATGACCTCAATCAAGATACCAAGGTGAACATGTACCTATGTAATCTACATGTTTCCTGTATATAGTAATATTTGTGCACATATTTACACACATAGGTGTAATATTTACATGGATTAGCCAGAAGCTGGCTTAGAATTCTTTAAAGGGCTCTGCAATCATCCTCAAGTTTAATAACAAGAATTGGCCCACAGCAGTTGGAGGAAATGTCCCACCTTGCTTTAGGCAGCAAAAGAACATATTCATAAAGTTCTGGCCACCTAGGACTCAACAGGCTTTACTATTCCCTTAGCTCCTGCTCTGTACACAACCAGAGCATACGGCTGGGGTCAAAGTGCAACCTCCCATCCCCAGGATAGTGGGTTTGACCCCTGAAGAGACAGCAGTACCTTCACAGCTGGTTTGTTAATTGCATTATGGCATTCAATGTGCTGGCAATGAATAGGATTCCAGGCTGCAAAACCAAAACACAGCTGATTAAAAAATGGAGAAAATGTATTCTTTGTGTCTAGTAGCATCGACTGAGAACAAAGATCCTCAGTACTAAGTACTAAGCACTACACAAATACAAGAGAAGATGTAGCCAAGCCTAATAATAAACAACCCAGAATATACATGTCTACCGACTTGTCTGGTATATAATTATGAAATGAACCATGAACTCCACAAAGAAATGCAAAACGTAAGATGCAGACCTGTAGACCTTTCCATTGTAGACCTGTAGACCCTTCCTGATCTCCTTGCTACCCTGAATTAATTAATTATCTTTCCGCTCTAGGAGCAGGATAGGAGGAGTAGTTGAGTAAATTCAGTAACATTCTAGGCAAAATGAAAACCAGCTATGATAAAGGAAAACTAATCTAGCCACAGAGGGAGCCTTAGCTTCATAATGACAAGAAATAAACAACAAAGGTATGTTCAAGTGGCATCACTTAGATGCTATATGGGATGTCTCCAAGTCAAAATGCCAAGCAACTGCAGATAATACTCAACCCATTCTGGGATAAATTAACAGAAAATTTATATATAGGAAAATCATTCCAGTCTACCCAGTGCTAGGCTACTAACAGTTCAGGTGGAATATCATGCTTAGCTTACAGGCCTGCTTGCGTGAAAGAAGTGACGCAGTGCAGTACAAGAATGATTTTAAAAGGGAAAAAAAAAATCAAGAAAATCTATCAGCCCTTCAAGGGAAAGTTTTGGAACAGGTCAGACAAACATGTACCGGGAACATTCGGATGTACTTGAGTTCATCTAGGGGATCTTGTAAAGTCTTTTAAAGAACTCCTTCATTTTTATTCTTTAAAATGACATATTCTGGCCCAGAAATCTTAAAAGTAAACAAAACATATCCCATATGAGAGAGATTATTTGAAACAGGCTGAGACAAGCAAGGAGGAAAAGCAAGTCATCACAGAAGCACAATCCCTCCAGTATCACTGGGGAGTCTGGTGGACAGAGGACTCTACCACTCATGTACTCAGCTCCAGCTTCATTGATGACTTTGTCTCTCATTTTCACCCTATAATCAACCTTCAGAACTCATCCATTATACTGACTGCACCTGTCCTTTTTTTGACAGTAACAGCCAGATAAGGAGCCTTAGCAACAGCAGCAGTGATAGCTGCTGGCTCAACAAAGGCAACCAAAGCAATAATTGAAAGGAATACAAGCCAGAACCCTTGTGAGGCCAAGGGGGCAGTTTCACAGTCCATTTGGAACACTATTTATTTATTCTCCTGTTCTGGTTTAGCTACTATCAGGAGTAACATAAGATGTTTACTAGCCACAATCACAGTTTTTGTCATAACATCTTTTGAAAATACAGAGAAATGGATATTATGTATATTTATGAAAGTACTAACTTATTTCAAAACACACTATAGAACTGTAAACATGTGACATTAATACACTTATCACTTCCTTTATATTTATTTTGGCCTATACAAAACAGTTGCACTGACCTGTGTACTGCAGTCCTCTGTACTCACTGATTGCCCCAGGAGGTTTTAAATTGGGCCAATAGTGAAATAACATTTGTACTGCTGGAGGTTTAACTTGAGATGGTCCGTAAGCTATAACATATAGCAAATCCTAAGGAAAGACACATACAAAATGTTTATTTTGCAAGGTAACAAAATGTAGTTCAATACATATTGTGTTCAAAGATACCCAAACACACAAAATGTATACATTTCATGGTCTACCAAACATCCTTTGTATGCATGTAGACCAGATGACTAACTTCAACAATATGTTCACAATTGGCTTCAGTGTTGGCTACCACCCACCCCGCATAGTGTACTAATAGAGAGCAAATGAAGCCCCTGTGTAGTCATGGAGCAAAGAGGTGTGATACAGATAAATAACTGGATCCAGATCAGATTCAGGATAAGACAACACTTACAAATAATCCTTGTAAAAGCTCAGTCCCACATGAACTGAGAAGAGCAGTCATTATTAAAATTTCTGCTAATTGGAGCCACAACCACATGGTATTCAGGAAACAGAGCTCTGTTCTACAAAACATGACACTGCTTCTGTAAACTAAAAATCAGAGGGACCTTCCTCTCCATAAACCAAAAGGAGGACTGGATAAAAAGATCATTTTTAACTTCTTGGCACATGGTCAGTTCAATTTTCAAGCCATCTGGTTTTCATTACTATCCAAATACAGTAATTTCCACAAAGTATATATGATCATAAACTTACTTTCCATACTTCTTGCTTATATTTCATGAGGCATTCCAATAATTGGCAGTGATACACTGAGAGAGAAAAGACAGTATAGACTGAAATGGAAAGTGAAGTTACAGAAGTGATGTAATTAGCTGATTGGCTTTGCTTTGTCCATACAAAACTCTATACCTCATTTAATTATTTTTTCATTTGTAAAGTATTTGCTGAAGAATCATTGCCCTGAGAGCCATCACAAAAGATTAAAAATTAAATATTCATAACATGTTTCTGTCAAGGAAAGTAAAATAATGAGTATTATCAGTATACAGCTTTTTGCACAGCAATAGAGATCTTTTTCCAACACATCCAGCCTAAGAATACCTGCTAATTCACTTAAATTTTGTCCCTCTGACAGAATGTAAAAGTAAAATGATATGTGGCATAACAAAGTGATTCATGACAATGTGTCTTGTCATGATCTTGACAAAGTCACATGTAACAATAAAAACACATGTAACATTCCAATGCATACTGAAGGCTATAAATTCATCATAGTTCTGATGAGCCTGCAGCCAGCATTACAGTCTTCTTTTGAAAAACAGTATCAGTTGTGAACTGGGTGGGAAATGAATCATAGTATAAGACAATCTGTTACTACGAATAGTCAAAGTTAGTGGAGATTTCTCTCCAACACTGATGTTATACATCATAGAATGGTTTGGTTGGAAGGGACCTTAAAGATCATCTAGTTCCAACCCCCCTTCCATGGGCAGGGACGCCTCCCACTAGACTGGTGGAACTTTCCAACCAACTTTCCCAACTTTGCTCAAAGCCCCGTCCAACCTGGCCTCAAACACTGCCAGGGATGGGGCAGCCGCAGCTTCTCTGGGCAACCTATGCCAAGGCCTCACCACCCTCACAGTGAAGAATTTTTTCCTAATGTCTAATCTGAATCTACCCTCTTTCAATGTAAAGCCATTCCCCCATGTCTTGTCACTACATAAAAAGTCCCTCTCCAGCTTTCTTGTAGATCCCCTTTAGACGCTGGAAGCTGCTCTACGGGCTTGTGAGCCTTCTGTCCTCCAGGCTGAACAAGCCTAGCTCTCTCAGCTTGTCTTCATAGCAGAGGCCTCCTCTGCACTCCAACAAACATCAACCCTACTTTCTGATGTCAAGTAGTCGTAGATCAGAATCTCCAATCATGGACCAAATCCTGTTTCTGCATCACAATGAGATCTCTTATCTACATAATGATTCTCAGAAATTCCAGTTTTGACTAAAATCACTGATTTTTCATCCTATGTTGGATGGTGAGGCAGATTTTTCCCATCAGCTGAACTTTTCTGATTGCGTTTCACAGTACTTCATGACTCATGGTTTTAGAGAGAATGATGCACATTTACACGTACCCGGGTTTGATGTGTACTGCATTGCAATCATTAGCATTGATGATGCAGATAGATTGACATGTGCTGGAACACCTTCTCTTTTTGAGGATCCCACTTAAAAGAAAGAAAGAAAAAGAAATTTATTGCATAACAAGGAAAATCAGGCAAGAATAACATATAACTGATTCCAACTGATGCAAATAAAATTCCTGAGGTACCATGTCATTAAAAAAAAAAAACCAAACACAACCCTAGATTGGAGGGGTGAAACCCTTTTTCTCCTGGAAGAGAAAGACAACTAAGTATATGATACTGCTTCACAGAGCATATACTTGCCAATCTTCTCAGACACTCTCCTTCAGAAACCACAGACTGGTCAAAATAAAGCCACTTGTATAGTCAAGTGCACCTAGGGCTTCAGTTGTAGGAAAGGTGAGGAGGAGGTGGAGGGTAAAGAAACAAGGAAAATGGAAAGCCTGCTGTTGAGGTATACTGATGAAAGGTTGGGGCTGGTGGTAGCTGCTGGCTGTTGTATAGTTCAGATTACTTCTCAGGGAGCACATGGTATGAATTCAAGTTATAGCTACATACCAGAAAAACTAGACCCCCTTGTTATGTGAACTGTGCCAAGACAATGATAAACAGTAGTACTGAAATGCAGCTAAGCTGTTGTAACTTTGACCTCACACATAAAGTGGCTAGAGTTCCTTCTGGTCTCCTACGAAGTGGTTACTATCAAATGGTATACTTGGAAAGATGCTGCAGTGTAGGTGTTTATTTGCTGAACTGTAACATGGCAATATGGCTTTGAAGGCAACCTCCTACAGAGATGTGGCATGTTATCTTCCCAACCACACTCACAGAACTTTCCCAAGCCTGGCTGCTAGGACCCGAATACCAAGCATCTGGGACAGAAGCACAGAACTGTAGCTACCAGTTCAGTGAGATGCCTTCATCCCTCCCATCTGGCTCTCCAGCTGCTTACACAATCTATTACACCCTCCCTTTCAGTTTGACTCAGAGCTGAACACAAGAGGAAGGAAAGGTTCTGCACTCATCTTGTAAAGGGGCGTATCATTCCTCGTGAGGAAAGACTAGGACACTAATTAAGAGAGCACTCAACTGGAAAAGAAGGGAAGGGAAAATGGAGCATTTCTCTCTTCTATCCTGTACTTCTTCACATGACCCAAGATTACTATGGCTCTCTTCACTGCACTTCATTCATTCTTTTTTGAATCTCATCCACAAACATAAGAGCCCCCAAATTATTACAGCAAGGTCTACTTGTATGGATTTAAACTGCAAACTACTCATCACCTCTAACTTGGCAATTAAAATGTGGCCATCAACAGACAAGTAAGACATGGTACTAGAAGCCAAATTTAAAGAGCAGCAGACTGGTTTTATAGAGATCCAACCAAAAATGTTGGAGAAAAGGCAGCATGACAAAGGTTGCTACCATGCTCTACATGGATGCAATCTCTGCCAAGGGCAGTTGAAGAATAGTATCTACTTAAGTAAACCAAGGATTTGGCTCAACCAGTTGTTTTGGAGAATACTTCTGAAGACAAAAGTTCTGAAGACAGACAGGACAGGATAAGTCACCTACATCTGCTGTTCTTTAAAGGTAACAATGATGGAAGAAAAATGAGTTTAATGCAATATTCTCTTCTTAACCCAAGGAGAACCTAATGCATATAGGTATGAAATATCTTAGTAATTTTCATTTGCATACTGTTATTAGACCTGCCAAAGGTAACAGACAAAACAGCACTGCAATGTCTTACAAGGGACTATTTACATGGGGAAACTGAGATACAGAAGAGTAAAGGGATTTCTCCAAGATCACTGACTGGTAGAGCCAGAAAATGTAGGTGATAAATTTCCATAAAATCTCAGAACACTGGACCATGCTTCTTTCCATGTTCTAACAGCATCCTCTACATGCTTAAATGACATCAGTGTTGATCTCTGTACAAAAGTTGTTCATGTTTTTCCATGAAGGTCTGGAATACAGATAAGGAGAAGACATTCTCACAGAATCATGGGATGGTTGATATTAGAAGTAAACTCTGGAGATCATGTTGTTCCAACCCCTCTGCTCAAAGAAAGTCAACTAGAGCAGGTACTCAGGACCAGTTATATTTTGAGCATCTGCTAGGATGGAGAATCTGCAACCTCTCTGGCAAACTGTTCCAGTTTTTCATCACCCACAGTGTAAAAGGCTTGTTGGTTAAAACTGACTTCTAATATGATCCTCATGCTTCCATCTGCTGAACATGGTTATGTTTCTTGTTGCTACTGAAATCCTATCAAGCTTTTTATCAGGTGCACAGACAAGCATTCAGAACACATCTCAGGATTCACAATGTGCAGGGATTATGAAATTACAGAACCATGTGACACCCTCAAGGGGGGAGAAGAAAAAAAAAGAAAGAGGAAAAAAAGGCAGGCACTGTCAGATTCAGTGACACTTATGGATAGGAGAAGCTACAGGCACAGCTATTTAGTACAGAACTCAAAGACAAAATGCCAAGAAGAGAGGGAGAGAGAAGAATCAGAAAATCATCACAGCACCACTACATTGAGAAGAGTCATTCTTTTACATCCAGATATAGTCCAGATCATAGAATCACAGAATGGTTTGGGTTGGAAGGGACCTTAGGATCATCTAGTTCCAACCCCCCTGCCATGGGCAGGGAAACCTTCCAGTAGGCCAGGTTGCTCAAAGCCCAAGTCCAACCTGGCCTTGAATGCAGACACAAAAATTATGTCTGTTGCTATTACATCTATCATTTCAGGAGCAGTTTGCCCACTGATTCTGTATTAAAAACTCCTACTGCTGGCACTGAAAGTTCTCTGAGTCTGAAAACAGCGTATTTCTTAAATAAGCTAAACTTTACCCTTTAAGTCAAGCAAGAATTCACACAGTAACACAGCATAATAAATAAATATTATAGAATTATTTCCCACATGGAGTTATTTTATATATATGCACGCATACAATAGATTGATGTCCCATTACAATTCTATGACAGATCAAACTTTTACTCCTACAGTCTGATACTATTACAGCAGTGTACCATGTTTTCTGAGACATAACAATACTAGAATGAGTTCTACTTACATATAGCCATAGGCAGAAAAGATGTGCTGAGATACTCTATAATATCCTTGTGCAGAAATGGAGGAAAGGTAGCTAGTGTTGAAATCATTGTATAGGGTAAAGTACTCAAAATATCATCATTGAGAAAAGGAAGTAAGCACGTAGTAGTGTAAAAAATTGACTGCCCAAGATCTGTTGAATAAAATGACATAAATACAGAATCATTACAGTGGAAAAATAATTATGACTGTTTACTTTTTAGCTTACAAAAATTTTGAAAAATTTAATTTTAATTCAAGTTTTCCCCTCAAAGTAATTAGAGAAGCTAATCACTATAGACAAGAGACTTCACCTATCATTTTTAAGCCCCTCCTAGAAACAGCTGTTCAACAATACTGAGAGGAGTAAAGGGAATATTAATACTAGAGTTAGTAAAATAATTGATTAAAATCAATGTTGATTTTAATCACACTGATTAACACACAATGGTCTGCATTTAAGCAGAGGTATTATTACAATCAGAATTTGATGCGTACTTTGGTACTGAAAGGCCTGCTTTTGCAAAAAAGCATTCTAGTCTTTATTAGTCACAGAAAAATAAGATTTTGATCTTAATTACCCTCAGGAGAGCTGCAAAGTACCCTCCACAGAGAGACTACAGGAAGCGTCACTGAATTTTTCAAACAGCATGTAATTAAACTATGGATCTTGTTTTCCTGGGAAGCCACTAAGGCCAAAAATGGCCAAGGCTTAAAAGGAAAGGAATATTTACCAAGAATTTCCATATTTACTCTAACTAATTATACTGTAACTCTTTGGAAGGAATACTTAAGAAATGGGCAACATTTCAAGATCCAAAGGGAAGGGACAGGTTCTTGTGTATCTGGGCACTGTGGAATCTTGATACTCTCTTCCAAATGAGGAGTTGAGCTGGGGCAAACAGCCCTCTGAGAAAGGTTACAGCACTTAATGAACCCCAAGTTTGAACCTGTATGATGATCCCAATACATCAGAAGGCCTTTCCCCTGCATGAGAGGAATTCCTTTTGCTACTCCATGTCATGGTTTAACCTTAGGTATGTCACACTGGCCTTCAGCCTCATCTGTGCAACTAGTATGATTCAAAACTGGCCCTGTAAAGTGCTCAGAGATCTGTAGCTGTAGACATCATGAGTCATAGTAAGAATTAAAATTAGCACTCCATTTCAGTGGTTCTACTAAGTCTAGGCAGGGCCCTATCCAGACCCTTAATGCTAGAGAGTGCTTCTCTCTTGCAATACATATTTACTAGTTAAGCACTGAGAGCTTTGTGCGATCTGACTGGAACAAAGCTCAGGAGCACCTGGCGCACCATTTGTACTTACCCGAACAACACTGTTTGTTCTGATTAAAAAAATATATATACTTCTTTTAGTCAAATCCTAAGCTGAGGGAGAAATAAATGACAAGTTGCATTGCAAAATTCTCCATACACAGAACCACAAAAAATAGCAAGTGACTCCCCCTTGCCCCAAGCATGAGTCAACCAAATTATTCCTGGCAGATATTTATCTAAACTGTTCTTAGAAGTCCGCAGGACAGTTCACTCCTCCTGGCAATTCATCCTAGTGCTTAGCCATCTTTATAATAAAAAGGCCTTTTTTTTTTTTTTTTTTTTATTTCCACTGCTGCAGTTTAAGCTTATAACATCTTATCCTGATCACTTGTAACCACAAATAGTTTGGGTTAGTTTATTTCTCACTGCCATATTTGCATATGATAATCACATCTCACTTCCATTTTTCTCTAAGCTAGACTAACCATGTTCTTTCCATTTTCCCTCACTGTTCACATCTTCTAGACCTCAAATCATGCTTGTTTATTTTTCCTGGACTCCTCACAAATGGTCCATATCTTTCTTTAAGCCAGATGGACAAATACAAGAATTTTACTCCAGCTGAGGCCTTGCTCAGGCTGTAACACTAAGCACCTGTTTCCATATTGCTAGAAGAATATTAATATATGTTAGTGACTTATGGTCTGCCTCTGATCTACTGTAACACCCAGATCTTTCTGCACTACAGCTTTCAAGCTAGTATTTCCCCCATTTCATTTCTGCCTTTGATTTCTCCTGCTTAAACATAGTATTTTACACTTCCCCTTTGAAGATGTTTCAAAACAGAATGCCATGATACCTGATTCAAAACACACGTATCTTTCACACAAAGGACGTGCTATTCGCCATCTTGATAAGCCCTGCAAATCAAAATGCTCTCTCATTTCTATCAGCCAAGTAAAAAAACCGAAGTATTTGGTAACACTAGACCTAACACAGACTCCTGTAAGACTCCCACTTGGCATACCCTTCCAGCTGACAAGAGCCACTGCTAATTACTCCTGGTGTGTTTTCCTCCCTCAAATGGGGGACCATATTGCCGATTAGGATGTTAACTGACACAGCAACAAAAGCCTGACCAAGGACAGGAAAACCCCGCCAGAAGAACCATCGTACTGCCATAAAAAGAAATTATGTTTGCTCAATGTTATTTGTTCTTTACATGTCTCCATTGGTTGTTAATTATCATCATGTTATCTATTTAGAAAAAGATTGGTTTGATAATTAAATTCACCATTTCTAGAAATTGAAGTCCACAAGTCTATAATTTGCCAGAAGCCTCCTTTGCAAGATCATACCATTTCCTAGTGCAGTAGTCTTTGATTCAAAACACGCTGTTGCCAACTCAAAAAGAATTCAGCATTTAACAGAAACAACTTTCCTCATACAGAATTTCAGCAGTGTATCAGATTGATAATTTTTCTATACTGAACCACGTAAGTAATAAACCCTGATAACATGGTGAAAATTAATATTTGGCTAATGTAACACAGGGAGAACACTGGGCTCCTGAATCCCACTACACAAAGCCACAGACTAACACAAGCCAGTCACAAAAAAATCTTGTGATTAACTGATTTAAAACATAAGGAAATACAGCTTTTCTGTGAATCAGACAGAGATAATGCTATCTTTTTACCCAGTAATATTTTAAAGCCATCTCAAATCACCATTACCATTTCTTCCTAAAACCAATGCATACTACGTTCTATTTAGAGATGGACCTTCACCAAAACACTCAATCTGCATATTTATTATAGGCCAGATAGATACACATCTGCAAGCAATCTGTGCCTTTTTAAGAGAGCCACCCCAAAAGGACCAGTCTGAAGATATCACAACAGATTAAAATTCAAAATCCAGGTTTTCTTAGATACATCTGTATTATTTTTGTTACATACCATTGTATTTTAGTTACATACCACCAGCATATCACTAAAAATCAGACAACCTAAGAATTCAAAGCCAAATCCACAGTTAGCAAAAATACATCTTTTATTTAAGAAAGTCAAACCAAACACTTGGATATAAACGTATCCCAGAAGATTTGAATTCCAGATCCAGGTCAGTTTAGGCCCATCTCTTCTACTGCATTTATGTATCATTCATGGATTCACAGCACTGAAGTTAAGCGTACTGGAAGGGTTCAAGGGCCTGCTTACCATGTTGACCATGTTGTAGCAAGGGAACTAGATCCAGCAGTGTCACCAGTGTCACGTAAAGTCCTTGATAGTCCAAAGATGGGTAGTCTGATAACTGAGCATCACGACTTTGCTGGCCACGTTCAGATGGAGCATCTCGCAGGACGCTGTAAAGGAGGGAGCGAGTAACAGTAGGGTTGATGGAACTGACCTGTGGTCTTAGAGATGGGGTGAGTGGGAATGGCACAGGAAAAAGACACATGGTCATGGGCACTGTCAAATTGGAGGCATCTTGATTCTCCTTCTTCCCTGTGCGGGACAAAATGCTGTTGGGGGGACAAAGAAAAAAAAGAGACAACAAAGACACAAAGAACAGCACATTACATTGAAATGACACTATAAAACAAATAATAAAAGACCAGATACATCCCACATAAGATGCAATCATTACCAAAACCAGCATGTCTACAAATCTAGCAACTATTCACTTTCATGCTTCAAGGTAAGAGAATTAAAAATTAACATCTAGGAAAATTTCATTGCATCTCAGGTGTTATCTGGTTCATAAGGAGCAAAAATATAAAAATGCATGTTTCAGTGCCCTACCCATGTTTCACAGTTAAGAAAATATCTGAGCATTTTAAGTGTTTGCTATGGAAAAACGGCTGTGTCAAAATAGGCTGGTATTTTGCTCCAAGATTGAGAGATTTATTCTTCCCACCCCCCATCCCCCCCCAATCTTTTGAACCGACTGACTGAAAACATGCAAAATATAGGTGTGGCACTTGCAGAAACATGTTTTAGCAAAGAATAAACATGTGTGTTTGTTAAGATAGTCTTAAAAATCACATGTTTATTGCATTAAAATAATGTCTGTATGTATTTTATGATACTGTTTCATGACCACTCACTCAGTATCATTTGAGATAATGAAGTTTAAACAGGCACATGGATTTAGAAATAATATAATATTTCTAAAATGTTAACTAAACTACATTTGTAAAAGTTATAAAATAATATATAGTAGATGGTCTTTAGCATATGTTTGTGAGCTAATGGTAATGGTTGTTTATGTGTATTTTTAATTTTGCCCATGTTTAGGGAGGAAACATTTTACTTTATGAATACAAACACTCCTTGGGTAAATAGTTACCTTCGTAAAATCTAAGGACTAAGCAAGCAAGATCAATTATGTAACTGCAGATCAGACAGTATGTTACCATACATTCCTGCTGTTACTTACGTTATTATTCAACAAAACTCACTATAAACTAAAGGAGAGATAATTTCAAAAAAATACAACGGATTTAGTGGGAATCAAAATAGAGGCTATACGTCAACCAGCTTGTTATGTTGCTTTAAGAATGTTGTAAACAGGGTTGTAAACATGTTAATTTGATTTATTTTAAAAAATAAACCCCACTGTTTTAAATAGAAATTGCCACTTAAGCAGTGTTATATTTTTGTTATCAGGTAATTATAGGGCAAGTTCATAACCTTCCTATGTGCCTATAAAGTATAATAGACCTTCTAAATATATTAAACCACACACAATGCTGCTCTTTTTTTGGTTTTTTGCACCTCTCAGCAGTTGGGATTTCCAAAAGCAGCTGCTGTTGGTTTAACTCTGTTCCCAAAGTCAGTGTTAGAACTTATAAAAGACAAATTAGTGGCATGAAAATGTCGACTGAGTAATGAAGAGCAGAGTTATGTCAAGAGGGAGCACTTCTGGAAACCTTTGTCCTCTTTAACAGTACAGAAATCCCTATCACATAATCACCTTAGCAAAGATATATCTTACCTCACAAGTCAATTCAACAATTTACAAAAGCAAGCTAAATGCTTGCTAAGGTGCTTGTAAGAGCAGCTTATAAAAAGTATCATTCATTTGCCATATAAATAAAACACTTTCACAAGTACAGTTCTAGGCCAAGTGCCTACTATCACATCACACTTGCAGTCAGAGATGACAGACAGAGTCTGTTTTAAGAAACTACATACTTATTCTTTTTTCCTTTTTTATTGTGCCTTACATATTTGGTAGATTATTTTGGTTTCTGTTACCCAATGTCCAGTACAAGAAATGTGGTGACTGTCATGACAGTATTTATGGAACTGCATCAGAAAATCACCTAAGATCTAGTATGACTTTAAAAACAAATGATCAGAGTGCTGATTCTTTTTAATTTGCTTGATGCTCATTTGCTGTACTTTGCAGCTCATGTTTAGAGATATGAAGACACTAAATTGTAGCCCTTCCCTGTCTACCAACAGATGATATCTATTACCCGTTCCTTCACTTCCCAACACATGACTTCAAGTGAACCTATTTCCAGAAAGGATATTACTGTATTAATTAATCCTTGATTTGGAAAGCATAAAGCAGTGATGGAGAGCTTACTCTATAGACTTGTCTTCCTTTTAACATGGAGCTATGGCCCATCTATGGATTAGAGGCCAAAGCACACCATCTTGTATCTTGATCAGGGCATCCTTCTGTTCACTTCAGGAAGAACAATGAGTCTGTATTTAAATCCCAGCTACAACCACACCAAATTTAGGAGGGGAAAAAAAAACCAAAAAACCTCTCGACCAATCACCAAAAACTTTCAGACCCAGGCTTTTGCCTGACCCATATGTTTTAAAAGCCATAAACAGAATTCTGAGTCAGAATTCTGAGTCAATGCTGAAAATCTAGGAAGTTCCCCAAGACCAAGATACAATGATTGCAGTCTGCTCCTGCTTCTGTTCAAGCCAAGTAATGAGAAATTCGAGTGTCTGCAGATCAAAACTCTTTACTAAACTTGCTCCGCGACAAGTGATAAAGCTACCAGGGCTTCTTTCAAGATTTGTACATCTTTGCTGCATATCTATCGCCAAATTACTGCCTTCCAGGAAAGGTTTCCTAAAATGCATACAAGCAAATTGCATCTCACCAAGGCAGCAAAACAAGCCTGAGCATTAATTAGCCACTGGGCATTTATAACTATTCCTTATGTAAAACATTTTACTTAGAAATACATATGGAGAATTTTCTCCAAGAAGATGTGAAAGAATGAGCTGTTCTTAAGTCTTAGATCATTCCTCAAATGAGGGAGAAAACACTGAAAATGAGCAGGGCATGAAACAAATTCATGCTGTAATGTAAAGAAATGCTTTTCCCGAAGAGAAAATTAACGAAGAACTAAATGGATCAATGCGCTATGCATTGTGTATGGTGATTTTATGTGATGCTTGTTCATAGAAATAAGGAATTTATTTTTTTTTCCAACCATTCCACACCTGTTCCCCCCACCCCTGAGAGTGTGATTTACCAAAGCTGTGTACAGAGCAAAGGAGCAAGTTAATCCTTTGTGTATTCCAACTATAGCTAGCAGAATGACATCAGATATGCATGTGATCCATAACAGTGGGAATGCCCCACTGAAGAGCACACTCAACGTGTCCATAACATGGAAAGGTAAATAGGATAATAAACAGGAAAAGCTACACCTGCAAAACCCAATCATCATATGAAATTTCTCTGACTAATCTCTATCCCTATGACTACCTATGTTCACCAAAAAATGTTTGTCCTAAAAATTTCAGCTGCAAGGAGAGTACACATCAAACTGAGAAATACTTTTAAAAGTTGTTTTAAAATAGCTGATCACAAGCAACTTTTTCTGAAGGCCATACCCAAAATCTCCAGAAATCAATGGGAATTTTTGCTACTGTTTGATCACTATTCTCTTAGCAGCCCAAATTCATTGCATATGCTTTGTCTCAAGCCAGAAAGATTCTTTTCCACCATGTATTTCTATGTTAAACCTTGCACAATGGAGTCTCAGTGTCGGAGGCAGAAAGAAGAGTCAGCATGCAGAATATTCAAAGAAATTTCTGAACACGCTCTTCAGAAAGGTTCTTAACCAGTCTGCTTAGTTTTAGGGTAAATCTTGCAGAGATCTGCACACAGTGGGTGGGAGTTTCCTTCTTTCCATCTGCCACACTAAACACAGGGTGTGTTTTGTTTCGCTTTTTTATCCAGCTTTTTTCTTCGTATCAGCAAGTGTTTAAACTCATCCTGGTTCAACCACAGCACTCAGGCTTTGACCCACAGTTCAAATTCCCCAGTTATGGGGATTCAGAATGTGGATGTGACCTTGCTGAGTATGAGAACTCAGTGCACTTAAACCCAGATCCAAGTCCTGGCTTCTATTTCTGGCGCCCTTCTAGCTCTGACGCTGATCTCTGGGGCAGATCTTGAAGGACAAAGCCTTTTGCGTAGACCTGCATCTTAAATACGAGCATCACTTCTGCCGCAGGAGGTTCAGCATTATCAGCAACAGGATTTTGGTTCAGTCCCATTCTGAACATGAAATAAAGAAACTGAGTTGCTCAATTGTGCAGTTGGTGCCCTGATTTCTGATCTGCTCTCACAGTCACTATAAAGCTTTTTCAGTAAGTCCAGGAACATCACTGCTCATGGATTGTGAAGAATTTGTCACACTGGACATGCCAGCTGTACTGCTTAGAAAGATGAAGACAACAGAGTGGTATAAAGACACTTTATTTAAGCAGCGGACTCTAAATCCATGCTGTCTCACACACTTCTGCCCAAGAAGAAAGAGACCTCATTATAGCACTTGGTAGTTACAGCTAAGGGAGAAAATGTCAAATTCAACTTTCTTGCTTAAAGGCCCACAGCATTTAAGCAGATGGTATTTTGTCATATAGAACCTTACCTAATGTGTATGTTGTGCAAATAATGCACCGAAACAGCCTGATGTGGGAACAGAGCCACACTTCAGAGGTAACTTCAGTGACTCTTTGAACATTTTTTTCCCACTGCTGTAATACAATGAGACAAAATTTAATTAATCTTAAAAAAAAAAGAAAAAGCCCTACTGGTTGAGGGAAACCAATTTCACAGTGGTTAAACAATTCTACTCTTTAAATTTTCAAAAGTAAACAGGAAACTACCTGTTTGCAGTGAACAGGTGTTCCACTAATAATGAGTATTTTTGTCCATGTATCTTTCATTCATACAAAGAGGGTCAAGAATTTTGATATACCCCATGTGCTTTAAACGAATGCTAGAATGAGCTATGGTTATTCTTGCAAGTTTAAATTCTTGCTTCTCAACTTGTATGCATTGTAGGGTGTACAAATACATGGGTTAAATGTATTTTCTTAATATTTCCTCATCAAATAAGGCAAATAGTTGTATTTTCAAACTAGCTTCTGACAGCAGGAACAAACTTTCCATTATAAATCAGGAAGCAATGCACAGGAATGCATCTTTAACTGCTTTTTTCTGGATGTGAAAACTAGCCAAAACCTGTGCAGACACACCACCTCCTCGCTGTGAAAAGCTACTTCAAAAACGATTTGAAAATATGAATCCACTAGGTAGATACCATGGTATGGTAGATCCACACCATGGAATGCATGCCATTCCGAATTAAGTATCACTATTTTTCACATCTTTTTAGCAAGACAAGAGGTAGTATTTCCTACTGAAAATGTATTCTGTAATCATATGGTACTTAGTACTAGATACTACTATTAAACACTGGACTAAATCAAAACCCCAGGTCAGAAAAATCCTGACCTGGTTTTGCCATGCAAATCCAGATCTGTATACAAACTTTGTGTTTACTTGTATTGTTATAAGGGACTGAACCAGAATCCAAACCTGACAGCCAGCTGAACTACAGCACAGTAAGAAGCTAGTTTTGCTCATCTGGCATTGCTCAAGAATCCTGAGGTACCAGGACTGTTAAGGAAGTCACAAGTATAACACATCTAAAACTTTATAGGTCACAAATTCCTTTCTTCACAAGTTCAGCACTTCCGTGCATTCAGCTAAGTCTTAGGAGGGCCAAGCAAATGTGTAATCAACCAAGTTTATTTTAGAATCAGCCACTCAATAAGCAGCTCAACTGGGCAAATTGGGCAACAGCCACTGAAGAAATTAATTCATACCATTCTTTTCTTAAATTATGCTCTGACTCTTTTTTGCTGAGTATTGACCCATTAAATCTTGCAACAAATTAACAGTCAATCAATAGCCTCTACAATTCTTTAGCTCTTTATTCTTCCAGAGCATTAGTTAAAACTTACCTCAATAACGTCTGAGAAAAGTATTTCAGAGTATTTGCAATGTCAGTTCCAGAGGGCACAGGGTAAATGTTGTGGAGAACCCGGTTGTGGTATTCCTGAAGGTATCGGATTTTGGAAGCAACTACATAAAAGACAAAAAACAAACACAGATACTTTCATTTAGGTTTTTTGCTGACTGACAGAATCACATCTGTTCCTACTACTGCTGATTTTCTTTATTCAAGAATTAAACTATGAAAAATAGAAAAGTCTCTCCATTCCTTCTATTTTGACTGAATAAATTGAACACTCCAATGTAAGAGTGCCAAGGGGAAAGCATGAAAGTGAATGCCTGCATCTGTATTAGTGCTAGAAAATTTAAATAAAAAATAAAATAAAAAAAAGTAAAAAAACAACAAAAAAATGTACTCCTTCCATGTCTCCAAGCATCTCAAGATTCATTTATAATGAATGAGTCATTGGATCACAGGAGGTTCATGTGAGACAGATAAATGTTCCTACAGCCAAAGTAGAGACATACGCTGAGACAGAGAGAGCTTATGTGATTTACTTTAGGCCATGCATTTACTTTTTGCAATGAACTGAAGTTACTAAAAGATCCGTGCTGTTTATTTTAGCATCTTAGGAAGTCTGATCAAGCAGGTGAGGGGATTCCAAAGAGCAGTAAGAGCTCTACACCTTTACTGAAACTATTTTTCTGTTGTTTTAAAAATAATAGTGGGCTTATTTTCTAATAGAGTTCATTGTTCACTACAGGAAAAAAGCAGTTACCCACCATAGCTGCAATGCCTTTCGTTGTCTACGTGGCACAAGACAGTCTCACACAGAGACACCTGAGCACAATCATCTTTTTTTTGCTCTGCTCAGACTAATCTGCTGAGAAACAGCGTGTCCTGGCTGTGGCAGAGGCTGCACCAGCTCAGCAGCTGTGCATAGCATCACCCTGCGCAGACACAGCCCCAGTGAAAGCAGAGAACTCAATTATATTAGAAGTGTACCAAGACTGTGTAATAGGCAGTTAGAAGTAGAGATACTTCTGAATTACTTCAGCCCTTAAGCATACGGATTATGAGTCCTTCCCTATACCAAGATACATCCTTGTTCCCCTTCAGGGAACACAGGGCTCCTTCAGTGTGGTAGGTAAATTGTGCTTCCTAAACAAGCAATTAGTCAATACTTTGTTTTATTCTCATTGCCAAATGGCATTCATTAAAGAAGGAATACCATTAAGTCCTCTGCTGAACAGAAGGGCACTAACTTCCTGAGAGACATTGCCATGCCTCTCCTGCTGCTGTACCTCAGCATCCCATAAGCATTCTGATTCTTTTCTGTACCACTGGCAAGTTGAATAAGAAGGAGTGACATTACATTCATATCAAAGACTGAAGGACAGACACCAAGAGCGAAGTGTCTGCAACTGCTGTTGGAGGCTCAGCTCGAGACACTGAGAGCCACTTTCCAGTATGAATAGCAGCATGTACCGGACTTTCACATCCAGGAAACAAAAGCATCATGAGTGCTCAGTCACACAACAAATGAGGTTTGACAATTTCAAGTCAGTTACCCATGCAATGAGGAAAACTTAAATAATCATCAAGTGAAGAATACCATCTGCTTGAATTGCTTGACAAGAAACTGTCTTCCAGCACCCAACTGCCCCCATCCTGATCATCGTTTCTCCTGTTTCCTACTGTACTAACTGTCCCCTCCCAGCTTCTGTCACAAGAGAAGCTTCTACAGATGAAAGTCTCCCTCACAATATCACCCTGCTCCATGACAGGGAGAAAGCCCTGTGACTATACGTGACTGTATAGGGCTGGGGTCTATGTGAAAACAGCAAGTAAAAATGCAATTAGGGACACTGTCATAATGCATATGCAAAAGAAATAAACTAAAGATGCATAAGCAACTTGTATTTCCTCACTTTTAAGTGTTTCACTCTACAAATCTATTTTAAGGTCACCTTAATGGAGAATTAAAATAAATCACTATTTTTTCCCCACAAACAACTGAAAACAGAAGTTTTTTCATGTGGACTTGGATCGCCTCAGTATAGCTAGGAGCAAGATCAGAGCCTTTCAGGCCACCACATGAGCCTATGGCACATGAACTGTGCTTTGGCAGGAGGTTATCCCCGTCTCTGTGAGACCAGCCATAGCTAGCATACACACCCCCAAAACCACTGCGGTAGTAACACTGGCTCATGATGTGTTTCACTCCTGGTTATGAAAGTTTATTTTAGTAGTGCAAGACCTGCTTTCCCCTCCTCATCCCACATTTCATTCGTTCTGCCCACTATCTCAGTTTTAAACTCTGATTTGCAGGTCAGTTTACCAGATTACTTAGACACTTTTTCAACTGTCATGAAGACCCCTACAAAAACTATCTAGATTAGGTTAGATTAAGAAAGGAATTATTTCATAAATGTATTTTGTGATGCTACTTCCTCTTACTGGGGGAAAAAAAAAAAGGATGAACCCAGGTATATTTGCAAAGAAAACAGACCACAATGTCACAGTACCCAACAAAGAACAATTCACAGCAAGATGCACAGTTTACTGTGGCTACCATGGGTTGCTGTCACATATCTGTAAGTGAACTGGATTAACAAAATGCCAAAGATGATGTTAGAATTGAGGTCTAGATGTATTTCAGAGAACGGTCTGCCTCTCTACAGGTACTTACTTTCAAGACAAGAAAACTTATTTATAAAGCCTAAATATTAACGTTAGGTTTAGGCTAATGGTTTTAACCTCACCTCTCAGTTCTGCTTCCCAGAACACTTACAATTTCAGCACAGACTCCCGGAACACAAAGAATCTTCCAAAGAAAAGGCCATCACATTAAAAAAAAAAAAAAAAAAAAGTAAAAAAATGAGAAAAAAAGTTATTCCAGGATGCTTTGCTGGGTTATCCCTCTAGGATCTACACAAACCTAACTAAACTCTCTAGCCCCTTTGTAAAAATCCAGAGTGAATCCATTAGGAGACTTTAAAGATGGTCTTGCTTGTCCCACCATCCTGAAGAACAGAGTGGGCACCAGGCATTCCCAGGACATTACTTACCACAGTAAACACCACTTACTTCTATTTAAGGTGAAAAAGAACTAATTTTCTTTGACTACAATAGAACACCTCAGGCATGCCGTGATGAGGCAAATGATGTCACTGTCAATATTGCTGGTATGAGATACAAGATGCATGTGGTCACAAAAAAGGGAGGCTTTGAGACAATTTCCCAGACTGCCACAATTTTACCTGTTGTTCATACAACCTGCCAAAGAGCTGTGGGGTGGCCAATGGTTCATGTTTAGACCAACACCTCTTCTGTTCTGATCAGTCTGTTTCCTCATTCGTAGTGTTTTGCTGCTGTTCTTGGTAAATTGAGATTCATTATGACTTGTGACTTGTCTCCTTCACAAAACATTCTGGTTCTTGCCTGTCAGTCAATGAGGGCAGAAGCAACAACAGCAACAGCTGGGGTTTGAAGGTTTGCCTGGTAGTGATGTATGCACATCAACATAATCTGTGTCGGAATCCATCACCATTTGTAAAGAACTGCAGGTGAGGGAATCTTGAAGTTATGTAGAGACAAAGACATTTGGTAATGATGTAAGAATTAGACAGGTGAACAGCCTTGGTAAACAAAATGCATTCAGTAGGTTATAATGCACAGGATATGTCCATTAACCAAATACTCTACCTGGAGCATCATGAAAAGGAACATTAGGAAGTTGAAAGATCTGGAACCTGGACCCCAAATAAATCTTAAAATGGAGAGCAGCAAGGACACGGCATGCCAAGATGCACTGTCTTGAACAGTACAAGGGGATGAAAAGAAAAAACAGCCAAGGATAAAACATGAAAGAGAAGCTCAAACAGAGCAGACCAAAAGCATTAGGAATGGAGGAACAGAGAAGGCAGAATAGAAAAGAAAGAAAATGCCAAAGGCAGTGTTGGGACAAAAGGCATCAGAAATTCTTCCACATGCCAGTGTGAAAGAGGCATAATTAATGTATAAATATCACAAGAAGGAAGAAACAACTACAGAACTCAGGTGGGGGGTGAGGAAGGCAGAAAGAACAGAACAGTACATATCCGAACGTTGCATGCTTCAGGGCTGCTGCACGGTCAGAACACTGGGTTTCTATTTACGAGGCCAGAAGTGTATCCCTACTGCAATAAATTAGCATCCACATAATATTTTAATAGCAACATCATCCATCACTGTAAATAAGCAGTAAACCCTAAAGCAAAAAAATGCAAGTATTCTTTTCCTTAGATCAGTTCAGCACAGGCATATATAAATACAAGGATCCTTCCCAGCGACCTGGAGGAAGGAGACAGCAAGTCACAACATGTGAGGTGTCAGATCACATCATGTCATCATGACAAACATCAATCCAACCTAATGGTCACAGACTGCCTGGCTCACAACCATGACGCTGTATATGGAGAGAAAGCGGCTTTGATACGGGTGACGAGCTCCACCACCCTGGCATTTTTCTTTAAGCCTCCCACCAAGCTTCTTGCAGACACACCAGTTGTTATCAGCAGCAACCACAGTGGGGAACACTTGCATGGCCCAGCTGCTGACATCCCAACCACCATGTCATCTGCTCTCGCTCAGATCAGATCCAGCCATCATGGTGGTGAAACATCCGTGGCTGTGAGGCGGCTTGCTAGGCCCCGGGCAGGGGCTGTCAGCACCCGGGGGACTCCTGCTGCGAGGCTCTGGGGGCTGCGGCAGGCAGCATGCCAGCAAGACAGAAACCCTGCCTACATTCACCCAACAGGTGAACAACACGGCAAGAATGACAGCACACCTGACAGCACACCTCCCTTCTCAGTATCTCACAGCAAGACCACTTTCAAGATGTCAATGGATAGGTCATCTCTGGTCTCCATGGCAGGATCTCCAGTCTCTCGGGGGGTACATCCGTTGGGACAGGGTACAGCGCCGGCAGACGAGGCAGGCTGGAGGGTTCCCGCCGTGGGGTGAAGGACCAAGCCGGCCGTCTCAATCTTAACTCTCACCCCCCGACCCCTCATTTGTTCCCCCCAGGTCCCCGGCGCTGCTTCTGCACCAACACGCGGCTCCCCTGAAGGGCCGCCTGGCCAGCGAGGCGCGGGGCGGGAGGCGAGATGCTCCGCGGGCCGCCGCCACCACGCACTCGGCGGCGGCAGAGACAGAAAGAGCCAGAACGAAGGCAGCCCCCCCCCCGCCTTGCACTCGCTGCTACCCGCACGCCATAACAAGCGCGATCAGACCAGGCAGCGCTACCCCGCCGGGGCGACCGACAGCCGGGCAGCGCCATCGGCGGGAAGGCACCCCTGGCCGGCCGGCTGACCCCCGCTCCCCTCGGACAGGCCCCGGCCCGCGCCGCGCTCCCGGCCCCGCCACTCACACTGCTCTGCCTTAGTGGACATGCTGCCGCCCCGCTCTGCCCCTCAGCCGCCGAGGAGCGCCTGCCCCCGGCCGCAGTGAAGGCGGCGGCGAGCGCGTCGGCTCCTCGCAGCGGTGCCGCTGCCGCAGGGCTGCGGGCCGGGAAGCGCCGGGCGGGCGCGGCTGGGCGGGAGCGTGCTCTTAAAGGAAAAGCGCGTCTGGCGGCTGGGGCCGGCTGCGGGGTTGGGGGGCTCGGCAAGGGATGGGGCGGCCTGACCGCCCCGGGGCAGCTCCGGAGCACCGCCCCAGGCGGGGATGTTACCCCGCCGGAGCGCCGTGCTTGCCGCAGCGCGGGGCCGGGAGGTCCTGGTAATCCCCCCAGGACCCCGGCCGTGCCCCTGGGGCTTCGCGGGTGTTCGGGGCTGCTCAGGGGGCTGTGGCGCGCACCTCCCGGCCCGGCGCCCAGCTCTGCGGGGAGCCGCAAGAGGGGGGGCGCTGGGCTAGGCCGGGGTGGTGGGATCATTGACAGGGGGTTTCGTGGGGCCGTGGGTCTGTGTACTCCGTTTATACTTCGCTTGAAACAGGAACGTATTCCCTTGGGTACTCCTCCCCTCGATCCCCTGGGCTCCAGCTGTGGACCTCTGGAGAGCATGAAGTCAGGAGGCCCTGGTTGGGTTTGCCCACTTGTTTCGATAGTATCCCAAGCAGCTGTCTTGGGACTGTTCTGCCTTCCTCGAGGAGACAGGGCTGAGCTCAGCCCCAACTGTGTCCCCTGTCCATCACCAGATCCCAGCTATGGTAACTGCCCCAGGTGCCATCAGTGTGGGTTGAAGGTGGGATGGAAAGACCAGTTGTCGTGGGTGTACAGTAATAGCAATATAATTCATTTGCTCCAAGAGAAATTATTTCACCAGTGTGTGTCCTGTCAGCTTCCTCAGTGCCCTGACTTGGCCTCGCCAGATCTCAGAAATGAACAGCTAGCTATGAGTTTCTTCTCTGAAACCTTCCAAAATAGTTTTTCACATCCTCACACCTCTGAGAAAGGTATGTGGAAATAGCAGTATTTCACGAGCCAGGGCATATGAGCCTTGATGTTTATAGATAAAAACCCAGTTGCAACATGCTCTCCTCAAAACACTGGGCTACGTAAGATGAGCAGGCCTGTGGCAGCTGGAGAACTGTGTTGCAGAGGTGGAGGAAAATAGGTACATTTTATTATTCAACATGCAAAGCAATGCCTCCAAATTACTGCTGCCCTGTTTGGGGATGATGCACATTCTCTGAAGGAACTGTAGTGAAGGGCAGTTGCTGTTCGCCGGCATTTAACAGGTTGAGTTTTTTTTCTCAAAGCAATCTCCTAAAAGACTGCTTTGTGCATTGCATGTGCAATGTTTTTTCAACACCATTTAATTAGGTCAAAAATAGAGCTCTTATTGCATTTCCTTGAGGCCATAGTTCTTCCCACACTCCCTGCTGCTTGTGAGCCCCAAAGAGAGAGCAGAGCCAACTTAAACCACCACCACTGGCTTGTATGAACAAGCTGCCATGACTATAGCAGTACTCATCAGCAAATGAAAGGAATGAGTTGGGAAAGGAGTCACCTCCATTTCCCTGAGCAGTACCACACAAGCAAATACACTGGCCCATTCCTATACGTGGTTTTCTCCTTCTTCCTGCTGAGCTTGCTGCAAGATCATGTAGGCTGCTACCTAAATATTTTTCTCTTTTACATTTAAACCTGTAAGAGTAAACATTTATGTTTATCCTTCTATTAGAAACTGACATGTGGCATCAGATCCTACTGAAGGGAATGAATGTTTTTCTATTTATTTTTGTTTAATGATGTGTCCAGGGAGGTCACGTGGTGCCGTAAGCCCCGCTTTCCCCAAATCTAGCTCTCAGAACATAGAGCATAAGTGAGGAAAATACAGACAAATGGCTTTCAGACTTCATTTAAATAGCCTCCTGAAGGCAGGTTTCAACTTTAGCTTGAATTTCTGTCTGTTGATGCAATAGATCAATGATCTGAACTGTCTTATTGCTCATTACAAAACAATAGGGAACTCTGCACTGAGAGGAACTAAGCTCCCATAGGTAACCCTTAAAATATACCAACTGTTCACATACCACAGTGGTAAGCCTAACTAAAAACACTCAGGTTGATAAAGCAGGAACACACTGAGAAAATATGAATTACATTTCTCATGTAAAATTTCTTCTTTGGTTTAAGTGCCTGCAAATTGCAGCTACACCTGCATTTACTGAACAAGGTCCTACACAGTTCAGCATGTAATTCAGGTGTATGGAACACAGTTTATTGCTTTCAAGTCCTCCGCATGCCTAAAAAATGCCTAAGCCCCAAATAAATCCTGATATAGGTAATCTGTTATTTGGTCAAACAATTTGATAGATTTTCTCTAGTTTGTTAATAAAAGCATAGAGACTCATGCTTTAAATTGTGAACAAATGTCATAAAGGAGCAAATAAAGGAACATGGCACTCCGGAAATTAATTTCTCAAGTCTCTGTGCTGAATAGAGCCACCATTTCTCAGCAAGATCCTCATGAATTTGCCTAATAAAATGGGTACAGTGCTCCACTGGAAACATTTTCTGAGTAGCTAAGATTTATGTCCTTATGTTTTTTACCTCTGCATGCACTCAGTTAAGAGAACACATAAATGCTGCAGGCATTTTAAAGCCCACAAGTCATTAATGCAAGAATGTATTTTTACATATAAACGAATAGGAAATGGATACATACCAACCAATGGATGAAAACCAAAAAGAAGAAATGGTACTTTTCTGAGTTCATGAGTGGAAATTTCACAAAATCATGGAATCACTGAGGCTGGAAGAAACCTCTAGAGCTTGTTTACTCCAACTTCTCTGCTCAAAGCAAGGTCAGCTAGGGCAGATTGCTCAGGTCTATGTCCAGTCAGGTTTTGCACATCTGCAAGGACGGAGACCCCACAGCCTCTCTAAGCAAGCTGTTCCAATGTTTGACCATCCTCACAGTAGGAAAGCTTTTTCTTATGTTTAAATGGAATTTTCTGTATTTCAGTTTGTGTCTATTGCCTCTGGCCCTGTCACTTAGTGCCACTGAAAAAACTCTGGCTCTATCTTCTTACTCCCTCCCCTCACGTATTTATATACATTGACAAGAACACCCCCCCCCCCAAAATCACCACTCCCCCACCCCACCCCCAAGCTTTTTCTCACTGAAGCTAAACAATCTCAGCTGCCTCAGCTGAGAGGAGAAAAGAGGATGAACATGGGTCCTCCTCTATCAGGACATTATCATTAACTACACTGGGATAGGGATATTAAACCTGCAGTAGAGATGGGGAAATGTTTGGGATGTCTCAGATGCTTGCTTTAATCACTACAGGCCTATCTGCCATGAAACGAAGGAGGCAAGGGAGAGCAGAGTCTGCCTGATGAGCCAATGGTAATCCCAATAAGAAAAGCCAAACATAACGAGTACACTGAAGCAGGAGAGGATGAGCTTCCCTGGCATTCAGGACTTTTCAACCCACATGGTGCTGTCTGAGTATTTACCAGACTAACCTAATGCAGATGCAAGGTGCTTGATATGGGACTGGAGATCCTGAACAGCTTCTCACCAACCTCCCTGTCAGATTCAAACAGCAGATGGAGTCCCTCAGGCTCAGACGTGTGTTTGACAGCAATAGTTAGACCCCATTAAATTTAATTTGTCCTTAAATCTTTGCTCTCTGTAAGCATTAATCCTCATGAATGATGTTAGCATAGATAATCGCTTGAGGAAAAAGTCTATCTGGGATTAAACTGAACCATTAGGATCCACTCAGATAGGCTGCAGCATGTATCCTGGTTGACACAGGATGATGTCCGGAGCTGCTCCTCAGAGCTCAGACACCTGGATTAACTGACATCAGACAAGAGACAGTGAACAGAAAAGGCACCTCTTCTTGCTCACAAAAAAATCATCTCTATGCACAAAAGTAACGCACTATTACTGACAGCTTGTATAGTCTTGCGCAGGAAAGTTTCTTCTCAGGTGGAGATCTCTAGCCTTAGCCTCTGTGCTGAGACTCAAAAATGCAAGGAAAACTTCCTATCTTGCCTTTGATGTTACTATCACACAGCAGTATATACGGGGGAAAAAATCAACCAGACCTCCTGCTGTGGGAGGACAGGAATGTCGCTATTCTGAGGAGGAAGGTGTAGAGTATAGTAGGATAGAAATTAGGATAGAGAATAGAATAGAACAGAACAGAACAACAGAAGATGGCAGTCATGGCAGAAGCGATCATGATGTGTTAGAACCTTGGCTGAAGCCACCAACCCGTATCAGTTATGCCACCTGGCATGTGACAAATGCATTTCAGTCATCACTGACTTGGGGTGATTTAAAGTGAGAAACTGAGCGGTACAGAGCTCTGGGTCTCATTGCTAGTACTGCGATCCGAAAAGAATAGCCAGGCTGTGACATTAGTATTTGTTCTTTCTCACTGCAATTTAGAACAATTAAGACTTCAAGGGGAAAAAAAAGAAAAACATCATTAGGAAATATGGTGGTTATTTGGTCGTATTTACAAATCTGTAATTTTCTTCTTATTCTGACAATCACTTCAACTAACTCTGTGGATGTTAGCTTGATTATTGTATTTGTCAGTATCTGTCACTGTAAAAAAGAAAATCTTTGATAAATGCCCTCAATTTCTCTTCTAGATTAATGTCATTAGCCTCTCAGTGAACAAAACACTTAATTTGTTGCCATAGCAGTGGAGTTTTCAAAAATAAATGGTGACCTGCATAGAGAACTAGCACAAAACTGAGGAGCATGTAATAGGACTATTATAAAATCAGAGACTGGCTTTACTAGCTCTAAGCAGCAAGGTATTTCTGACAGCTACTATGCCGTAGTAATGTGAAAATTAGCATCACCCTGCCTGAATTAGATCTCACCCCAGTAAGTTGAATTTTTTTCTTACCTTTAATCTCAGACTTGTGCAGAACTGACTATACCACCTACCTACAAGGCTAAAGTAAAAGTACATTGTAGTGTCAGTAATGCTTTAGGAATTAGAATGACAACTGTCAAAAAAATGTTTTCTTAAAACCTATCACAGCATCATGGCCCAAAGGCTAAGACATGGACATAGAAAACAAGAAACCTAGAGCATAATTTATTTTGCTTTAGTATTTCTACACTGAAGTAAAAACATTCGGAAAATGCCTCTGTTGGGCAAGAAGAACAGTGTCACAGAGCAAATGAAGTCAGGAGATTTTCCATGAAGGACGTGAGGAGACGGCATGTGACATTCAACACTGATAACGTCCTCAGCATTTTGCTGCATATGTACGATGTTTGTGACCCATGCCAGGGTGCAAGCCCTGGCTCAGTAACAACTAAGCTTGACTGACCTTGCTCGTCTGCTTAAAGGCTTCCTTCCTAGCACCCAGTAAACTAGCTGGTCTCTCCACCAAATTGGTTTGCTTCACATAGGAGTCCAGGAGCTACATAAGATGAAGGGAAAGGTGTACTATCAGAGACTAGAAACACAAGTGAACTAAATTGACAGAACTGGGGCACTCTTAGCTTACACAGAGCCAAGGCCTTTTTCTGCCTCTCACCCCACCCCATCAGTGAGGGGTGAAGGGTTTGGAAGGGACAAACCTGGGACAGCTGACCCCAACTGATCGAAGGGATATTCCATACCATAGGATATCATGCTCAGCATATAAAGCTAGGGGAAGAAGAAGGAAGAGTGGGATGTTCAGAGTGATGGCATTTGTCTTCCCAAATAACAGTTACACATGATGGAGCCCTGCTGCCCTGGAGATGGCTGAACACCTGCTTGTCCATGGGAAGCAGTGAATGAATTCCTTGTTTTGCTTTGGTTGCAAATGCAGCTCTTGCTTTAACTATAAAACTGTCTTTATCTCAACCCAGGAGTTTTCTCACTTCTACTCTTCTGATTCTCTTCCCATCCTGACTTGGGGGAGTGAACGAGCAGCTTGGTGAACAAGCTGTGTTGGGCTTGGTTGCCGACTGGGCTTAAACCACAACACAAGTACAGCAACCGAAATGTCATATCTTACTGATTTATTTAGTTATTACTAGGTGAGAGAAGGGTGACAAAATCAGATGCAGGACAAGCAGGCACACTGAAATGTTCAAAACCATTTGTTACAAAAGGTTCCGCAAAACAGCCTGACTGATTTCGGTGGGTGCTGCCACAGTGTGCAGGAGCAGAGTTTCAGAGTACTTGCCCAGCTACATTTCAGTTACTGGCATGGGTTTTTCTCCGGATACCAGGAATGTAGGTGCCTACCCAAAACTCATCAAAATCTGTGGGAAACTTTACACACACGTAACTGGGCTTTCAGATCAGGCTGTTTAATTCAGTGACAAAGCTATAGTTTTTTGCAAAAAATAAACCCCTACCACTTTCTCTAAACAGTCAGGATGCCTCCATTGTCACTCTGAAAACTTCAGTTGTCATCAAAAGACTGCACAGAACACAGACAGTTTATTTGAAAATCATACTTTAGAAGTACAGCAGGAATGTACACTTTCACACATTCACAGCCCTACTCTCAGAATCTGTTTTGATACCAAACATTACAAATGAGTTAATGGAATTATAAATCATATTCTACTAATACTTTAGCATCATGACTAATTCTTAAGCATCACAAAAGATTATTCTTTATTTTTTTGCAAGACAGACATAAAATCATTAGAAGCATTCCTTTATAACACATATAACACAGCATAACAAGTATTATTTATTGTATTTCTTTCAGATATAGTCTAGACTTCTAAGTATTTATCATAACATTCATTATAAATAGCAACCATGGGAAAATATCTCAAACGTGACAAATTTTTAACTAAAAACTGAAAATAAATTGAAGTATATGACCTGCAGAAAACGTTTATTCTGATGGAAAAGAAGACTGGGTGCGCAAACATCCCAAAAGAACACATGTAAAGATTAAAGATAAATTTTCAAGAAGCTCATCTTAAACTCTCCAAGTTTTTGCTTGAGATTACGATAAATGAAAGGACTATGAAAATATTTTTTCTGTATTTTTTCCTATGTGTTTAATTTAAAGTTTTGATGGTACCTGTGTGAGCCAGCACAGGCAGGATACAGGTACCACCACAGAACCATGGATGAAATGCAGAGAGTAAGTTTATTTTCATTACCTCACCAGCCGGGGGGTCCTTGAAGCAGCCCCCGGGCAGAGGCACACAACCAGGGACGCAGGCACCATGGAACTCGGTCCATGCTGGAGGATCACCAACCTGCTGGTCTCACCTATATTTCAGGGATTCATTCACACAGGCACAGTTTACCACTGTGCTTTAATCTCTTACAGCAGGGCAGGAATCTAAGCGTGTTCAGTAGGGTGCCTCTAAGTCTGTCACAGGCCAATGTTATCTAAACACAGATGTTCTACTTGTCCAACACACAAGGCCAAACAGCAATTAGTATGATATATGTGTTTTTCAACACCCCAGCTGCAAGTCAGTGAAGTGTGTTTATAGTTCTCCTTGCCAATCTTCCATTATTTTCCCACAGTACCTGATGACAGGTTCAGACTGGTCCATGCAGACCAGTCCCACTGCAGCAGATGATGGAAGAGTAGACCTACCATTATGTTGCATCACTACACCATTTTGTATCTGGGTCCAGTTCTACAATATCTGCAAAAGCTTTATGACTTGGGGCCTCTCCCACAGCACTGATGATAGCGTGTGAACTGGCACTGCAGTTAGCCATATTCTCTATCAGGAGTTTTGTTTTGCCTTGTTTTGTTTTGTTCTTTTTTTCATATGGAAGCAATGTGACATACATAAAACCTGAACTCATTTTTCAATCATTTTGTTTTAAACTGGCCCTCAAGTCACAGTGATCCCCCTTTCAAGAGAGTCCAGGTTAGGAGTATTACAGGTTATTATTGCAGCCTTCAGATCTTAATTTTGAAGGGATGTTTTCTATTTCTTTCTATTGCTTGGAAGGTGGCACATGAACCATCCAGCCGGTCCAAGGACTGCCAGTGAAAATGCTGAGAATCCGATTATTGTCTCCTAAATTAAAGGAAATATTGTTAAATAAAGCTAAACAAACTGGAATGCTCCCAGGGTAAGCGGTCTATTGCCAACCAAATTATGTGATATTATTGAATGTCTGCAAGTATAAACCCAGAGATGTGACAGACTCTAAAGGAAAAATAATCCACAGAAGATTATTTTACACGTTTGGACTAGAAGCACTAGTAACGCATGGCAGTTGGAAAATAATTATCTTAGTCTATGCCACGCACAAACATGCTTATACAAGACACATATAAAAGCACAAAAGACACATTAAAGAGATGGCAAATTCCTTATTTTCCTACAGATTCCATACACTTTGTGCCTATTTCTTGAGCTTTTTATGAATAAAGTGTTTATAGAAACAGTATTATTTACTTAATAGTTACAGTAGCGCAGCTTACCACTAATCATATAGAAGAGCTTTGGGTATCTACTAACTGCAACTTGATATAATAGGGGAGTCTTCTATAATCACATATTAGAGTACTTTTGCTGGGGACTATAATCAAAGCTCATGAAAAGGCACCCCACAGAAATGGGATTTTGTGACCCATGTCTCTGTAGGATGCTGTGACAGCATTCCCTTCCTCTCAGGAACAGACTTGCTATCTAGAAGGTGGGAGGAGAGGAACTTCTGCAAGGAGTAGAGGGGAGTTCCTTGGGAGAGCTGGCTTCTAGCTGGGACGAAGGAAACCTATATTGTCTATACAGAAGAGAACAGCAAGAGGAAGCTTTTCAGAGAAGACTGGGACTCACACCCAAATATTGGGTAAGGAAAGGAAAAGTGAGGGCACAGAGACAGAACTCACCACCAGTCCCACTTTTTCCTCAGGTGGGGAGCTGTGAATGCAGCAGCTGGTCCAGCTGGTAGACCTGAAGCGGAAGAGTCGGGATCTGTGGTACATTATAGGGCCCATCATTTTATTCCAGTGAGAGGAAAGCATGGCTGGGGTATCCTGACCAGCCAGTAACTGCTGCTGCCAGGAGCTTCCCAGTCCTTTGCTATTTAATACTGCTCAAAGTCTGTAGGATGCTGAATTCTGTCCAAAGAAGGCAAGGAGTCCTTCTGCTTGACAATCAAGTCCCCTCACTTTTAAGTTGGGTGCAAGAAGCACCAACACAAACCAAAATATGCTGGGTAGCTGCTGTCCTTGGATCAGCACCAGCAGGAGTGCGTGTCTGTGCCTGCTCTCTGGGAAAAGAGCACCTCGGGACGATGCAGCCACCTCCCACAGGCTCACTGACTTATGCTACTGAGCCTAGCAGATGGGAGGAGTCTGCCTCTGCTGATGATGCTGCGAGGCAAAATGTCTGTCCTCCCATCTCCTAAAGCCTAACAGTCTTTTTCCCCCTGTATTCATATGCACATGCCTCTCCACGCATGTTATTTGCACCCCCAATTACACACACTCTGATATTCCCATTTGCCCACACTTGCAGTTAACTTTCCACCTTCATCCAAAAAAGATCTGACCCAACCAGTACCTCAAATAAAATACTTCCCTAACCCCACTGTAGAGAATATCTCCTTCTTCCACATCCTACCCAAACCATCGCTAATCCAGGTGTACAAAGAAGCTGTTAAGCAGCCTGCTGGGAGAGCAGCCATCCACAGAAGGGAAACATCAAGACGCCTGCCTGGGTCCAGCATCAAAGCAGAATGTGTGACAGGACAACAGGCAAAGGCAGAAAAATGTTATCAGCCTTACTGATAAGAGATTATTTAAGAACAGATGTAACTGGGCAGGCACAGAGAGCTCTGTACGCAGAGGAGTGAACACATCCCTTTCTGGGGATCTGAAGAGCTACGGTGTCATGGCACTGAGCCCAAGCTTAGGACCTATTAGACCAAGACCAGCACCATACTAATTAAGCAACTCAACTTGCAAACTGGGGCTGGTTCGTAGCTAGTCAGCTTTCACTGATAGCAATCAGACATGCGACACTCTACACACATCTGTATAAAATGTGTTACTTTTGCACTCGGAGTTTAAGAGGCAAGGAAGTAAATAATCCTCCCCTCAGCTACCGACTCTGCCATTTCTAGTATGAACATTTTTGACAGATTGTCTGTGTTTGTTACATGCAGACATGAAAATTTTCACTCAGCTGCAGTAAACGTGCAACTTATTGGATTCTCTACTAATTTCTAAATACATTTTATGAATTTCATCTGTTTTCTCCTGCCATTAATTACAAAGACTGAAGCAGACAACTATAGCATCCTTCTCTAGGCTCCTCATGAGAGTACATCCACACAGCTCACTTCCAATACAGCCTGCAACATGGTGGTGGTGGTGAGAGCCTCAGCTTGAGGTTTTTTTTGACAATGTGCAGAATATGTTAGCACTGTATGAAGAGCAAAGAGTTAGCAGTCTACACAAACAAACAATAGTGGATTAGTGATTAAACAGACACATCTGGCATGTAATTTACCAGTGCTGTGGTTTTGTTATCTCAGTAAATTTACTAAGGAGATAGAGACAACAAGTTTTCCTCCCATAAATCTTCCACCAACACTAAATATCCTGCCTGTCTGTAACAAATACTGAATCTGTCCAGAAATAAATATGTCTGAGAGGTGTGTCTAAAGTCTAAAGAGCAAAAGACTGATTTGCATTTATCAGCCATGGCAATAGCAGCTAAGCATGCAGCAGATAACTCTAAGCAACCAAACTTCATGAGACAAACCCTTTAACACCAAGAGATTGTCCTAGATACATGTTATTTTAAAACAATGGTTTCCAAGTACTAATACATGTTTTCAGGTATTTAGCTTTTGGGTTTCATACTTTCTACATTGACTTTATTATCTACAGCTGTGAGGATTGGAAACGTAACAATGTTATACTGATATTCTCCTTCCGTTTTCCAGCTATCTCCTGCAGAGATCTCACTAGCATTAATTCCTGAATGAAATCCATCAAATGAAATAAAACACTGTCCTCCAATAGCAATAGCGGGTCTCATTTATCTTACCACGTTTGGCAATTTTCCAGCTTTCTGCACATTCACTAGAAAATGAGATGTAATCTTATTTTTCTAGCAAACCTTCCAGCTGCTCAGCTGTAAAGTCCAGGCCACTCTTCCCCATTTTTACCATAGCCTTATGCTCACAAGAGTGATGCACCCTGCCATTTACAACTGGTCCTATGTATTTTCACATAGCAGTGAACAGTATTTGTCAAAGTCCCCCCAAAAAGGCTCAGCACTGGCCCTTTTGCTCCTCACTCTGTCTCATTTAGTGAGTGGGGATGCCCAGCCTGCTCCAGCCTTACCTATACTTGCATTGCCAGACCGCCAGACACTACTTACACACCACTTGTGAACACTAGGATTTTTCTCACATTATATTTATATTTGAAAAGCCTTTTTCTGTTCCTAGGTTTGTTATTGGTCCTTCAGGGTGGCAGGAGGACTTCAAAGCTCTCCTGGCAGAGTTTATCCAGCAACTTTCTTCTCTGCTACCTGAAAAATACATTCTCTATTTTTCCCAACATACCTGATCCTGCAGGATAGTTTCTTGCTCTTTCCTTCTTTCAGACCACTGCTTTTAAGAGTGTTTGCTATTTAGGCTGCTATCACTGGAATAATTTTGAGTTGCTAATGTCCCTTCTTATCTGTTCATTAGCTAGTACCATTTCCTCACAACTTAGCTGAGAAGGCAGATTCTCTAGCCACTGCTACAGTGATACAGATTATAATATCCCCACCAGTGCCAGAGCAAAGCACTTTCAATTAACGTACACAGAGACAGCACTGAACATTTGATGTTGTAGTTCATTTCCTCCCTCATCTTCTCCTGGGGGAAGATTGTAGTAACAGTGGAAGGCTGTTTCAAAAGTTTTATTTCAGCATGAGGCCACTTGTTTGTTCTATTTAAGAAGTTGAAGTGAGTGTGCAGGAAGTTAATGCTGGGCCATATCTTCCATGGTACTTGGTTTCAGGATATCACCTGAGGAAACCTGCTGCACAGAGAATTGTTAAACCTCCCTGGACATAGACATTGAAATCCTTATTTTAGAGAGAATGAAACATACAGAAATACGGCACATGTTGAAATTTCCCTGAAAATTATCATTCATCATTACTAATCTACAGATCTGCATTTTATTCAGTCCTGATAAAATGACTCCAATGACATCATTGGAGAGAGAATTTTTAACCACTCTTTTTTTATCACCCTTGATACTGTTTCTGATTATCTTTGCATTTTTACAGTGGAAAACATTTCAGTTGGCATGAACTAGTTTCTGAACTATCACTGTCATAAAAGATTAAAGATGCATCAAGATACAGAGCAATTCAAAACAGGAGCCTTACAGCAATGTAAATTTAGGACAGTTGTACTGATGGTGGTAGTAGAACTGTGGGGAAATTTAAGTATCTACTTTGAAAAAAAAGTAACCACCATTACCTTGTGGTTTTGGAAGGTTGTTGGGTTCTTTTCTATGAATGAGAAAATTAGAGTAGGATGTTGTAACTTTCTCACCATAGGCTTTATAATTAGAAGAAAATCAACTCTATTTCTAATGCTTGAACACATTAAAAAAACCTGCTTTCAATAACATTAAATGCACTTGATATTTATAATGTGCCTGATATCGGGAATATTCTATTTTTCCGTAAATTGCAGATCAATAATAAGTGTAGTAGAATATAGAGGATTTGGTGGTGATTCTCCTCTTAGCCACTTCTTCAGATACAGAACAACACGCCTTCCAATCTGCAAACAGAAACTATTCTAACGTCTGTTTCTAGGATAGACACAATCTAGACGTGTTTTAACATCAATTTTCCATGCTGAACTTCACTGGAACGCTTGCTTAAGCTGCACAGACTCTTAGCAGCACCTTTGGGAAAAAAGGTTGGAGTGGTTTTTCTGAATGCAGCAATGGGGCTTGGCCAAACTGCCTCCCAGTATAACCCTACATATTGGGTATGTATGGGTTACATACTGGGTAACCTGCCTCTCTTCGAAACACGACCCGGGCTTTTTGTGTCTTTCCAGTGCAAACACTGCCACCTGGGGACTGCTGAGCCTCGCCTCGCTCCGATCTTAAAAGTGGAAGAGCTCATTAACTGCAATGAAGTTGCTCCTGACTTAGAAGGTAGTATCAGAGAAAGGAACCAAACGATGGTATCAGATGCTGCATGTTTATAATCCAGAATACATGTTGCTCAAGACCATGGCCAAAGCAGACTTAATAACAGTCTTCATTGCATTTTTAATAAACAAACAATTTACAAGCTAATTGTAGGTATCATTTTGCCTTGAGCATTTACTCAGTATTTGATATTCTACAGGTTGTTTCTGTGCAGAAGAAAAATTGAAGGCAACTACTTCTTTAACATAATTCTTCTTCTAAGAAAAGCATCTGAATAATCCTTGTGTCCTTGAACACAGACACAACAGATTTCTTGTTCATAATTCTACAGCTGGTTTTATTCTGAAAAATAATTTAATGAAATAGTGTCCTTCCTCTCCAGCCTCCAGTAAATTCATCCCTCAGACTTTATTAAGTTAGAAGCATGGACACCATTGGTTCCTTCTATCGTTTTTTATTTATTCAATTGTATAGATCTTCCTGTCCTATCAGTGTGTGCTGAAGATCTGAATCTACCATGCAGATGCCTTTCTTCCTCTGACTTTAAGAGTGACTGTGCTCTGAGCACTGACTCTGAGCACTGACTTTAAGAGTGACTGTGCTCCTAACAGGGATACCTTGGTTTAGTACTGATGTTTGATGGGATGAACTGAAGCCTGACTGCTGCCAGGCTCAGAAAATCAACAAGGCTTTCACAATCGGCATGGGCTCTCTGCATGGACCTAGCAATGTTCCTGCTAATACATGAAAACTGGTATTTCAAATTATTTATGAATTTACCAGAAAGAAAGGCTGGTGTGTTATATTACTGCAAGTATTGCTTCAATATTTAACAAGCCTGCTCCACAGTGTGTGTATACACAAGGAGAAAATACGTTCTTGATTTTGTCAGTGTATTACCCTAAGAACAATAGACATTGTTTTTATATATATATATCACCTACATAGGAAAACAATGGATCTAATTGTGAAGACTTATAAATACTGAGGAGGAATACAAAGAAAGAGGAGAAGAAACAAAGGAGAGCAGTAAGGAAGGTTGTGAGGGATCTTGAGATCAGAGCCTGCTGCTTCAGTTCCTGTTCTCAAATCCATTTAATTTTAGAAATAACATTAACGGCAAATGGATAATTCATTCTCTATCAGTGTCTCTTAGGGATAACTGTTAAGAGGTTCCACTTGGGCACTCAGGTACTGCAAGAACTGCGAAGCTGCTCTTACAATGTTTCAGAGCCCTGCTGCCATTTTGTATGAGAGTTTAGGATGAGTCCACATCCAATTTTCAGAAACTCATTCTCCATCCCAAATTGTATTTGTGACATATGAAGGCTGAAGAGCAAATAGGCTCAGCACTCTCGCTGTGAGACTGCACAAGGGAAGAAAGAAGTGAATTATTTAGTTTATCATCATCTGGGGAAAACAAACAAACAAACAAACAAACAAAAACCAAGCCAAACAAAACCCCTCAACTTTTTATTTACTGCCTGAAGAGAGAACATAAGAGAAAAGGGAGAGAACTTTCTAGATGGACAAGTTAAGGGCAATAAATGTGCTTTGGCCAAGACCACAGCACTTCAAAAAGGGCGACATGCTCCTAGGTTTTGAATGACTGCTCTAACAAGGAAAAGTCTAAAAAATAGAATTTACTTAATAGAGGTCTGATTCTCTTCTCATACCAATGACACCAGAGGACCCAGAGAAGGTTTCATATGCTGTTGCATAAACCTTATTTAGAATGAGCACCAGGTGACTTTTTGTCATTTATTTCACGGTCAGTTTGATCAACAAAAGCAAAAATAAAAGAGCTGGGAAAAAAAATCCCATAATTATGAATACATTGATCTATGTTGGAATCAAGCATATTCAAAAGCACAAATTTTATTAAACAACATTAAGTCTTCTGTTGCTATTTTAATAAATACCAAGTTGTTAAATTAATTTCTTCTGGCGTTTTATCATGTCTTTGTTTTAAAATTGTAAGGTAATTCTTTTTTGCATGCTGTTTTGCTTTGCATGTAATTTAAATCTCTATCAGCTTTTGATCTTCCAGACCCATTTCACACTGTAGATGGCACTAAATCATTGCGCAACACAAAGCAGACTCATAGTTGCCTGCATCTGGTTGGGTATACAGTCACTTTGCTCTGGTTTTGATCTCCTGAAGGATAAGATTTTTATCCACCTATGCAACTAGATGAAAAAGAACTTAAAACCTTTTTTGCAACCTGGGACAAAAGATGTTCTCTGCTATGCTTTTGACTGATGCATACAGTATACAGCATTTTTGTTCTGTAAGTTCAAATAATACAGCCAACTGGTGCAAGAGCTGGAATACAGAGATCATTTGATATGACTCTAGGCTAGGATTGCTTCAGCTGTCCTGGCACAGCTAAATACCAGCAAAGTCCCAATTAAAAGTCCGAGCCTCTGAATGACACAGTGCTATAAGACTTCTCTTGGATGTGCTGGGGACCTGACAGGCAGTCTAACTAACCAGAGACTGAATATGGCTTCCTGAGCAGTGCAGAGGCAATAGCAGATGACACCGCTTTCTGTTTCTGGCCACAGCTGTTCAGTACAAAACAATTGCTTTTCAGAAAGGCTGAGCATTTTGCAAGTTCTTTTAACAGATATTTCTGTAAATGGCAAGGACCCAAACTGCCTGCTGCCTTTATTTACAATCACAAAAATAATCAATATATTGGTAACACTGGTAGAAGCAATGACATGCTGAATTCCTCTGAGAAATATTCTAAGTTCATAAAGGGCCTTTATTTTAATTTGGGGATTCATCCTACATCCACCATTCAGTGATAATTTTCCTATCAATTTTAGTGGGACAGCATCAGCTTTTTGCCCTTTTACCTGAGACACCAAAATTTCAATACTTTAACAATATTGGACTTTTCCCTTCTCTTTAAATGAAGATGATACTCCTTAGTTTTTCTATAGTGAGCCGTAAGAGAGCTAAGTACTATTTATATTTTCCCTTGGAATCTGATGAATAAGCAAATGATAGTCTAGAGACCCAGCTGTTTGAGCTGGCACTGTACAGCTGAAGACAGTGGCACTGTGCCAACCCATACTGAGGGAAGACATGGCCCATGGTATGATTGTTCAATACATTGTATTTTGGACAAGACCCAAAACCGATCCAAATGGCTGGTAGTCATTAGCTGGAGGCATTCTTGCAAAAGCAAGTAAGTCATCTTACCCTGATTCATCCAATCTGGATAAATGCACTGTGCCTACTTTTAAAATCACTGCACTTACTGTTTCTTTTTTCATCATATCCCAAGAACACATGCCCTTTCAGCTTTTTCTTGAGTTGTGGGTGGGCATCACAAAGTAATTGCCATGTTCAGCTCTGGAGAATAAAGTAACCCCGGGAACCAGTCCAGAGCCAGGTCATTCATTTCAGTGGATGACCCCTGACATCTTTGTCTTGCAATGCTTGTTTTATGTCCAAAGTTTGCTCAGAGAGAATTACAGACTGAAAGTGGATTCTGCCCATAGGAGTCTAAAGGCATGTGTCTGGTATGCAGAAAAGAAATGCCCAGCACCTTGCGAAATATCTGCACTATTGGAGTCAGGTTAATATCCCCAAGCAGTGATGTGTGGATGGAACAGCTCAGCTGCACTAGCTCCATTGCTCTGAGGAAAGACGTTCGCTCACAGTGCCTAATTCTGGATTGGTCTCTCCAGAGCACAGGTTTAATTCAGCAGGTTATGGACTGCCAGTACATGTTATGCCACAAGACTATATGCTATCCATATATCTACATACAATCTACTGCAAGAGCTACCCTGTAGTCTAAATGGGCCAAATAAAACAACTCTTTAGAAAGTGAAGTCCAGAGAAAATCAGACACCAAGGGGCAAAATTATTAGGATGTCACATCAATTTTTTCTTGTTGTCCAACATCATAAAATGAATTGGTGGAGTCATTGTCCCAACAAAGCTTCAGAGGCCCCTTTTCACCCTGAGACACCACCTTCCAAAGCAGCTTCTGCTTTGACATCCCCAGGCAGCTGCAAAGGTCTACAGAAGCAAAGCTGGTCTTACCAAAGTAACACCTTCTGGCACATCAGCCTCCTTTATTTTTAAAGGGCAGAGCTTGAGCAAAAAATAAATGTACATGTGGGAAAAGCGAGGAGTAACAAGACAAATGCCATATGCAGCACAGCAAGTGGTAGCAGCATAAAACTGCATGCAAGATTCATAGCAAAAGTTAATTTTAAGGAGGGATTTAAAAAAGCCTTTTGCACAGATCTCCTCCCATGTACATGGGATGGCCTGAGGCAGAGGATGAAAGTGTTTGGGAGAAAACAAAGATCAGCGTACAATGAATATTAACTTCAAAGGCAAAAAGGGAGACAAAGTCATAAGCTTGAAACATAACTAAAACAAGACTGTCAACAAATTATTAATTTAAACCAGTGATGTTCTATCCATTTCAGTTTACTGCATTGAGGGTTGACTTTATCTGTTCAGATCTGCAGCTATACTCTGCATCCAAAGACCCTTGAATCGTTAGCATAGAACTACATCTGACGCATCTTAAACCTACTTCTAATTAAAAGGGCCTTCCAAGGCAACCATCTCATTCAGGTAATTGTTGCCCCTTCTGTTAGCTTGAACACTTTGCATGGGATATATGCATACTACACATTCTATCTATATGGCAGGCCAATGCAGCAAATTCTAATAATCATTTGTGATGACCTGGAGATACAGTCACTCATTCACAGCAGTTATCCCGGGAAAATTATAGGACCCCACTTGCAGTGTATAAAAGTTCATACATGACCACCTCAGATCTTACCTTAGTATTTAAAAGGCTCATCAGAACCTGAGTGTCAATATATTTGTGATTTTCCATCTACTTTTCCTCCCTTTTCTCTCCTTTGCTAACACTCTTAATGTCACCTCGGATCTCACAGGAGGAGTCGTAGATTTTCATTAACTGTTATTTAATAACCAAAATCTGTCAATAATATTTCATTTATCCTTGAAATGCTATGTGGCTCAGTGTGGAATTGCAGATCTGACCAGCACGATCAGCAGCACTACTATCAGGAAGCAAAACATGGGTCAGTCCCAGCTGTGGTACAGCCCATGCTGGTATCTCATGCACCTCTCAGTCAGAGAAAAAATCCTCAGTCAATGGTTCCTCCTTTCCAGGACTTGAAATTTCACGCATAGTCTGAGATGACTGTGTCTCAGGACAGGAGTTTCTAATTACTTCTTTGCTTCTCAAACCCTTTATTAAGGTCAGCATGCAGAGAAGGAAAGCTGGCCAGCTGGAATAGTCCAGAAGCATCAGCAGCTGAGTGAATAAGCTGCTCTTACAAGAAGTCAGCTGCTTTTGAAGTCAAAGAGCAAGGGTCCAGGCAGCAAGCAAGGATTTAGCACTGAGGGTGGGGAAGAAAAGACACATTCCCCAAAAGACCTAAAATACAAAACATCCATGGAGGAAACAAAAAGTGTTTCCTGAACTCTCCTGAACTGGGCAGACCCGTACAGTACTCTGTCCTGCTGTTCCAAGAAAAGTGTATTCAAACTCCTGGAAAGAGATGAGGAAGTCCTGCAGTTCACTGATTATGTCCTCATGTTCTTCATCCACGTGAGTGCCAAGGATCCTGCTAGGAGAGAGCCTGAAGGGATCAGAAGTAACTGCAAGGTGCAAAGAGCGAGGGTAAGGCAGCAGCGGATTCAGCTTCTACTCTTTATATGCTTCTTCCAGTTATAAATTAAGGGCAAGAAAGTGAGAGACAGATCTTGGAAATGAGTGTTTGTCTGCATAAATGGTAGTAGCAGCAGGACCTAGGTTCTCTGAAATACTGTTCTACAAATTACTGCATAGATGTTCAGTCCACCTTGTCAAGAAGGGGAAGGTGGTATCTTTGCTTTGTGTTCATAAGGATCATAAGAAGGTCGTGAAGGACAGTGAATCAATTCCCTGAACAATTCAGTATCTGGATATTAATGCAAGAAACACAGGAAATAAAAAATGCTAGAAATCTTAAATACAATAACCCAGTTACAGCTGAATTTGCAGCCGAGAGTGGGATAATCCATTTACCATAATATTAACATATGGGTAATGATAAAGAAGGAGATCCACAACGGTGGTGACACAGGGACACTAAAAAGGGCAGATAACGCAGACAAGGTTTTTTGAGAGCAGTGAGCAGAATCACCCAAAGCTCCAGATTTTGAAATAATGAAGACTGCCATCTGCACATATATTAGGCAAAAAAGGATATAGAACAGATTGCCCAGCAAACTCTTGGAAGGCATTGACAGTGTGTTTATTCACAATACAGGTAGAAGGGAGCTTATTTCCCATTTGATTGCAAGCAGTAGAGAGGAGTTGATTGAGAATGTAGAGCGGAAAGGTAGCTTAGGCTATGAAATACCAGTGTTCCTTGTTTTCATGAAGGACGTGAGGAAGAACAGTAAAATAAAATAATGAACTCTGCTTTCTATGAAATTCAGTAAACTCACAGATCCTATGGAAAATATGCCCATGGGAAAAGGGAGTCTCAGAAAATTGGTACTTCCTTAGAAAAATATGAATGGCACAGCTATAAGCTAACCTAAAGTGAAGAAAGAACCAGAGATGCATGTAACAAGTAGCCAATGTGTCTCAGTCACACACAATTCAGTATAAATAAGAATAAATTTAGACAAATAACAAAGGACAGAATATTCTGCAGGATAACCAATAGCACAAAACACTAGGAGCTAAAAATTTGGCTTACTCAATCATTTCACAGAAGACAATGTCAGAGATGCACTAAATGACAAATAAAACCTGGGTTAGCATTACACTGTGGGAAAAAAATGTGCCTGTATTTGGAAATACATACAAAAGCATCGTCTGTGAAGTACTTGAAGGAGTCCCCTACAGCACATGCTACTGGTAAAACCTGTGCTGCAATCTGGCTTTCAGTCTGGGACCTGTACTTCAAGAAAGATGTGAACTAATCACAAAGACAACAAAGAAGTGTGAGAAAAATTATCAAGAACTACAAAACACATCTACAGGGAAACAGTGAAGAAATTGGAATTGTTTAGTCTAAAAAGAGAAGCGGGGGAGAAGGTGACTGTCTTCCAGACTTGTCCTATAAAAGTAGTTGCAAAGACTAAGAGAATAATCTGTTCCCTGTGTCTGCTGTTGACAGAACAAAAAGTAGTGAACTTATATTGTAGTAAAGGAGATTTAGATTTGACACTAGGAAAATTCTGCTGGTTGTGAGAAATCATTTACAGTACTCAACTCTCTTTAGGGAAGTTAGATCTCCATCATGTTGACTGCTGCTTTCCAGGCTGCTCTCCCTCTGACCACTTGCTACTCTGCCTGTTGCTCTCAGTTCGCACTCCAAAACCTTCCAGCATCTGAAGGTAATATTAGCATTGCTCTTTCACTGACAATGATCAATAGCTTCAATTTGTTTCTAACCCCACCTCCTTCAGAAACCAGACTCACTCAGACATGTCCAGACACTACTTGGCTTGATAACAGCTTCATCACCCAGGTTTCTTTATTAAGGCAGTGGAACAAGTAGCAGTAATAAGTTTGCAAGATCTGTCCACCATTGATCAATCTCAGGAGGATTACCAGTTCAGCAACTTGAATGCAAAGAACAGGCTTTATATGCTTATCATCAGTTCTTGTATCATGTATTTTCCCTCTGATCACCTACTATCATCTTTCTAGCATGAACTTCCTAACAGTAAGTTAGTTTATCCATACATTAAGCACGTAGACAAACTTCTGTAAGTGCTACAAATTCAGCTGATGCTATGTAACTTCAAAAGCTGTATCTAATCAATAACTATTTTTAACATCAGTAACTGTGCTTTACAACATCCAGATCCAACTGGCTCTTAGCAGGGTCTAAACAGATAACTTACAGGATGGACCTGTTCTGGGTATAAATCAGGGATGTACGTTAAAAAAATACGGTTGTCCATATATTGACTTTTGCTCAGCATGCTGCAGAACTTGGAAGGTGCAGATGGCATGAGGCAAGAAATTCCAGGAAGAGAAAGGACTGTCTCGTAGCTAAGTGCTCTCCTGGGAATCCAACCGTGTCTCTGCCAAAGAATTACAGTGTAATAATGAGCTATCACTTAAACTTTTAATAAATTGTGGTTAGCTGTTTGCTCTTCATGTTCTGACCATCTGACTTGAAATCTTGGTGCCAAATTTACAAAAGGGCAGACTCACAGCTGCAACTGAACAGGAAACACACACTGAACACAGCAAGTGCTACAGTACTGGGAAGCACCCGTAAGAGCCTGTGTGCCTTAACTGAGCCGCCACAAGCAGCATTACTCCACCTGAATAATTCTGTGCCTCACATTGTAATCTACAGGGTGGACATTAACAACTGCTTTTTGAGAATTCATTAATGTTTGTGAAGCATTCAGATGCTACAGAAAGGGCTTTAGGAAGTTAATAACTCTGCATTTAAAGCAAAGGTTGAAGTGTGCAGCAAAGTAGGCATAGTGCCATATTGAATTATGAGGAGAAATCAATATATTGAGTAACTGCTCATTCAACGACCGTCTTACATTCTGCACGTTTCTCACAGAATTGGATCCTGTGGGGGAAAAAAGGATCATTTGATAAAGTACTAAGTGGTAGGAAAAGACCAGCAGTGCAGGTATCTGCAGCCTAGGCAAGTAATTGCCATCATCAGCAGCAGTTTGGTTTTGGCATCTTTCTCTACACTGACAAATTAGAAAGGGCATTTACCAAGGAATGCAGCCACAGGGCGGGTGATTATACCCTCACCAAAAGCATCAGTGACACAGTACCATCAGTAACAACAAACGAACTGTACACATAACAAAACCCTTTTAAGGACGCACCTAAAGGTTAATCCAAATGACATTTGATTTACAATGAGGTAATATCCCTTTTAGGATATGCCTTGGTGATCAGAGTGAGAGATTTTCCCTGTGCATGGCCACAAATTACCTTCATAAAGGTCACATAGGCGAAACAATTAATTCTGTGTACTTCAATTTAAGATCTTAATTGTGTCTCCCAATGTGAGTTTGTATAAATGTAATGGCTATGGGCTGCCGAGCTTTGTCAGCCCATGGACTTCACAGGCCGTTAGTTTCATAAGGTTTAACCTCCTAGCATAGAACACCACCAATCTTGTCTCCATTTCTTGAGGTGATGGGTTGCCCCACAAACAGTCTGTCCTGGGGCCTCCCCACCTTAACATGGGACTCTAATGTCACTTCTTTTCCTCATGCTTCTTCAAAGGCCCCTAATGCACAAGTTTTTTCCGCCATCTGCCCCAGGCAGGGCCTGTTTAACAATGCCTCCTTCAAGGTAGTAGTTTGCAGTTTGTTTCTGCTGGATGCAACTATTTCACCTCACCAAACTCACCAGGCTTCCTGGAAGCGCATCATGGTGGCTGTGCGCCACTTAGCTTTTCCCTGCCTGCTGATAGGGAATTTGCTTCCTTGCAGAACAGGCAGAGATCCCATAGCAGCTAGTTATGTAGCAGTCCCCATTCCAGCTGCCCCAGGGCAGTCTCCTTCTCTCCTGCTAGCAGCAAACAAATACCCCTATCCTCACCAACCTTCCTGTGCTCTTGCCAGAACACAGGGCTTTCGTCATCTCTGCATAAGTCTGGTGACTCAAGGAATGAGCAAAATCATGGTAGAAAGAGCATTACTGGCATTGCTGTGCTTCCACGCCACTTATTTCACAAAGGGAAACCCATCTCTTGCTCTGACACCACTGATTATAGAAATACAAGTATTGTATTGTGTTCATACAATTATGAAGTTGCTTTCATAGCAACTTCAGTCTATTCTTTGAGGGGCTGTTGGATGATGGATAACAAGCATTGTGTATATGAGTAAGCCAAATACCCTTCTTCTGCAAAATTTTAAAGAAGGTTTATGTAGTAAGAAAGGCTCAGATAGTAAGAAAGACAACACACAAAGAATAAAATTGAAGAGCCAGTAATAGTCAAAATCTTTATATTTGCAGAATCTCATCATTATCACTGATAAAAATGAAGCCTGTTTAGCATAATAGGCATCCATAATCATAGAATACTTAGGGTTGGAAAGGACCTTAAGATCATCTAGTTTCAACACCCAATATGGAAATAATATGGATTAGTTACCAATAAATAGATAATAAAGCATTATAAGCTTTTCTTTAGCCATGATTTACTGCCCTGAGTGCCATAAAATTGAACCGAAATATACACACTAAAAAAAAAGTCGGGATAAATTGGACTTTAAGGATTTGATCTGTAATGCTACAAAGTCACGCTTCAGATGGTCATGAATAAAAAGGTGTTGCTTACAGCAAAACAGAATCCCATTCTCTAACCAATACAGCTGACATTATTTCTGCAGCAGGCACTCAGGGGTGCAGGCACTTTCTGCAACATGTGGTGTGACCCCAACTATGACTGTAAATGATGCACATCCAGTTTTCTCACTGGTTTGCAGAAGGCTTTCTGCACCTTGCATGATCACACCTTCCAGTTAATCTGTGAATTCTCTAGAGCATGTACTGTAATCTGAGTTTGGCACACTATCCAGCACAGCAGGACAGTTTTGATTAGGGCCTCCACACAACACAGCAATACAGAAACATCATTAATAATAATAAACAGTTCACATTTGGAATGAAAAGCAAATGAAGCATCCAAAAGTCTAAGAAATGAATTGTGGACAAAAAACAAATCAAGGGAAGTGAACTGTTGGGGGCTTTCTTCCAAGTGTATTTTCTTTTCAATATACTCTGATAAATATCCAGAGGGCATTTCAAAGCTTGAGCTTCCTAGTGCAAATGAAGGGTAAATGAATAATAACAGACATTTGGGTTGTTTTTATGTTTAGTAAGCAGTGGCACACAATTTTTCCTACTAACACTCTTGAATTTGGAGATAAAATGCAATGTGTATGTACAGTGATTATCATCAGTAAGTCCCTGCAAAAACATGAATAAAGCATTACATCATTCTGCATGAGCAGAGGCACTGAGAACTGTTGCGTGGCTCAGTATCTCATTCTGCACTTTGTTCTAAAGAGGAGACGATATTTTACAATATTTAAGGCATATGCAAGATTTTGTTCATTAGGACATCAAGAGATTATTTTAAATTGATCAAACCAAATGTATCTCAATCCTGCTAAAAATGGAAGATCAATTTATTTCTGAGAGCACGGTGTGAAGATTATAATTAGGTGATCAGGGAAGTGATGTGTATGCACATGCTCTGGGGGTGTTTGTCAGATGGTGTGAATCTCCTATCCTGTCATCTCAGAAAACACATTCACCTGCATGTAAATGCAATTAGGTTCCATTTCCCACTCCTCCGCAGAAGGTCTGTAACTCAGTGTTTTATAACCTGTCTTCTACACCATGTGGCAGGAGGAGCTGGTCAGCTTACTTTTGGTGCACTTCCCAGCTGTCTAGCCCATGAGACCACGCAGTCCTCAAAGATGATGACACTGTGCTGCAGACAAGGCGTGACCTCTATGCTTTAAAAAGTCTAAAGCAAAAGCACATGGTAGCCTTCCTCGCTTCCAACCGGCCAGATGTCTCCCCTAGTTGTTACCCAACACACCATTTGCCTCTGAGTCATAAAAAACAAGGTTTATTTTAGCTACTAAAAGGACGATTATTGCAGAGCAAGATCTTGGCACTTCGATCTCATCATCCATTTTGACTACACTCCGGTTTATATTAGGATATAAAAATCACCAGTGAAGCAAACATTCAGTCTGCAAGACTCCTTTGCCTTCCCTTCTCCTCATTTTCACTACCTGTAAGGTATGAGCCAGGCTTGCTGGAGGGAAGAATGGATTTTTTTCAACTACCTACAGAACTTTGGCAACAAATTTGTAACTAGTTCCTGTCACCTGAAAACCAAGCTGGCATGCTATTTCCCTGCAGTCTAAAAGCTCTGTAACCTGAACCTTACTTATTTAACTTCAACTGGTTCTTATTTCTATGCTGGTCTCAGCAAGCCACTGCTAAAATTGTAACAATGATATTATAAATCATGAATGAAATATAGAGGAAGGGGTTATCTCACACTGTTGATATTTAAGCCCCTCAGCTGCAACCATTTCTCCTAATAGATATATTTAAATTAACAATTCCGTGCACGTTATAACTACTGCAGTTTAGTTTCCTATAGTTTTGTACCTGTTGGTTGCTTAACTTTGATGGTCAAGACAAATGAAGCCTTTTCTGTAGTTGCAACATCTATAAGGACTCAAATGAGAAACGGATCAATGAGTCAAAAAAAATTAGCAGAGGTCATAAACCTAAAGCCATATATGCACAAGCAGGCAATATGATCATATATATTACATTTCTATAGAAAACCAGGGTAAAATAAAACTAAGCTGAACACTATGTATGTGGTATTCCACAGCCGTGGTTCCTAATAGCAGGGAATGGAAACTAGGCACAAGAGAGGAGACAGAAATAGAAGATGGGAAGACTCTAGCGGGCAACAGCTCAAAGAGGCTGAGTTCTGCCTGCCAGTCAGTTTTATTAGCTCTCCTGACAACAGCAACAACAGTATGCAAAGACGTATTATTTACAGAGCATAGCCCCCCTTGAACAGATACAACCATAACCATGACAGTGCGAACTTCATCTATTAAATTGAAATTATAAAAATTCCCTCATCTCACTATGGGTATGGAAGTCAAAGGTCGTGGTTCTCTCAGATACTGTAATATTGCAGACTATACAAATAACTAAGCTGGTTAAATCTCCCAAGGAGTACAAAATAGTGTACATCAGCTCAACTCACTGTGTGTCTCCTCCATTTGTAGAATGACAGTATGAAAACAGTCTACAGCATCGGCAAATATAATGAAGGCTGTTTTTTCCTATCTTCTTGGTAAGCTGCTCAGCATTATGGGATGTTATGCCAAGTGGTAGTTAGGGAAGTCTGCTGCATTCAGGCAAGTTAATTACAGAGATACTTGGAGCACAGAGCGATGCCAAGTGGGAGGAAGGCTTCCCTCCAGAAATGGACTGTCAGCAAGTCAGGAGGGGATATAATCAGTCATAGCTTGGCTTTACCAACCAAGAATGATCACAGATGTGGCTTTCAGCTGAGTATTTTCTGCCACGTGAATTCATTAGATTTTTGGGCTGCGCATGAAACCCTTTTCTCAGACCTTCTCACGTACAGACACACGGTGCTTAGTTCTTTTAGACAGCACTAGTAGGTTTATATAAGTAGTTTTATTTTTCTAATGAAATGCTGACATGCATTTTTGGTCACTTTCTCTGATTTAGAAAACAGTCATCTTATAGACATGGTGGCTGTTGCATTCTGATCCTGGCTTGTATCCACATGCACCTTTCTTTGGAGAAAATATAGGAGCAATGGTACCAGCAACGGTGGGGAAAGCTACAAGCATTTTTACCGCTGGCACCTCCATTTACCCAGATGCATGGAATAGCAATTTCTGATGCCGAGAGAGGTTGCTGGAAATGGGGAAGGCAGTGGGAGTTTATTTCCAGGTGAAGAGTATATATTCCCAGTATGAACAATAATGCTGGACCCTGACTATGACCTGTCTGTAACAAGCTCATAGCAGCTTGGAAAACCAAAGCAAGGAGCTAAACATATGCTTAATGTAAGCAGCTTAGGGAAGTCTCAGGGACAAAGAACGCGTGCTGACACACCACTTGCACTGCAGACACCTCAGTACCTGGGTGTAACAAGCTTGAGACCCATCGCACAAAGTAACCTAAACACACACGAGTGGCAAGGGCGCCTATGGCAGGGCACACCTGGCCCGTGCTCTTCCTAAGGCCCGGCCTCAGCTCCCCCCGACAGCAGGCCTGCGGGCCTGCCCCCGCTCGGGCAGCCTTTCGGCACCTGCCCACAGTCCATTTTGCAGGCTGGCGGGCGAGGCCCCCCCCAGGCTGGGCTGGCTGGAAACCGTGAGTGCTCTCACAGTAACGCCTGCTGCTGGTTTCGCCGAACGCGCCCGGCCCCGAAGCGTGAAGCTGCCCTGTGGCACGGGTGCCCTCACCCGCACCAGCCCCAACACAGACACGCGCCGCGCACCCCGGCCCCGCGCCCCCCCGCCATGCCGGGCGCTCCCCTCCGGCGCAGCCCTCCCCCGGCCCGCCCCCCACGGACCACGTGTCCCGGGAGCCGCAGCTCCCCTGCGCAGGCGCGGTGCCCGCTCCCCCTGCCCGGCCGAGGCTGGGGATCGCGATCAAAATGGCGGCGGCCGGAGCGGGGCCGGGACCGGGAGAGAGCGAGTGGTGCTGAGCGGGGAGGATGGCGGCGGCGAGCGGCTGCCGGAGGTGAGGCGCTGCGGGGAGCTGTGCGGTCAGCGTGGCCTGCTAGGGCGGACCGGGCTCCGTGTCACGATGGCAGAGGGGAGGGGGCGAGACCGCCGGTGCCCCCGCGGCGGGGTGCCCTGGGCTGGGGCTGGGTGCGCGCCCGCCGGGCCGGTAGTGCTCTGCGCTGGCTGCGGCAGGCTCCTCCCGCCCCAGCCTCATCGCTCCTACCCCGCAGCTCGGCCGCTGCGGCGGGACTGGGGTGCAGGCCCCCGCCGCCCCGCAAGGCCTCCCGCTGAGGGGAGCGGCCCTTCTCCTCGTGCGGCTCCCGGGGGTGCGGGCCCGGCTCGCAGGGGTCCCCGCTCCTGAGCACCGGCGGTGCTCTCGCTTCGGCCGCTTCTTGCTGTCGGGTCCTGCCTGGACGCCCCTTGCCCTGCGGAGTGCTCCCGGCGTGGCGTGGCCCTTCGGTGCTGGGCGGCCCCGGCGCCGCTCCCCGCGGAGCCCTCGGGGGTTTGTTGGAGTCGCCTCACGCAGGAGTCGGTGCGGGACTTGTGTTGCCGGTGCTGCGGTGCTCCCCTCGTGTCCGGCCGTGCGAGAGCGACCGCGGCCGCTTACCGTGGGCTGCGGGGTCCCACTTGTGTGCCCGGCCGTTCAGCTCCGTCCCTCGGTGGCTCTGTGGCCTTCAGATTGCTGCCTCCCTGGAACGTGTGGGGTCTCGTCCTGCTCCTCTCCGTACAGGTATTACCTGGGGAAACTTGGAGAGCTTCGTAGGTGATGATCGTGTTTGTGCCTCTGGAATGTTCCTGCTGTCGGTGGGATAGTGCTTTGCTCTTGCTTCGTGCTTCTACTTGCTCTGCCCTGCCATCCCATTTGAGGCCGTTGGGTGAAAGATGATACACATTTCAAGTGCTAACATAAAATATGATAGTAAGGTAATAAAATACGTGTCGATACAATGATACTTTATTTGTGTGAGAAGTTAGCTTAGGGAATGTAGCTTTGCTTGAGACTTTGCTCCAAACCAGTGTAATGTAATACACAAATTTAAAGTGTTTGGCAGATATACTGTAGGCATGTGGTCACCTCAGGTTTTAGCACATACTGCATGCTCTGTTTTCATTTAGAAATTGAGAAAATAAACTCAAATACAAAATTTTTATGCTTATAACGTTTTTGAGGCACTGAGAGGCTTGATGAGTTAAAGCTTTACGCTTTTCGTCTGAAAGATACTAGGAAAGAGGGACAGTCTTCTAATAGTCTCCTTTATCGTTTCAAATATATAATGTGGACAACTTTTATCCTAGTTCTGTATTAGTATGCTTCTTTAAATGGGGAGGTGCAGGAAGGGTAATTCCTTTTTAGATCCAGTGAGGTTAGATTTCTCTCTATTTAAACCTTTTTCTGAAGAAATCAACAGAAACATTTCTTTCTCCTTTCTCCCTTCCTCCTCTTGCTGACTAAGAGTCTGCTGCCACCAGAACAGAATTAATTCAATAGAAATTATTTTTGAGCATGTAGAGCAAGTGTCTTTTAGTAATGAACAGATGCTGTGGACCGTGATGTTTAAAAAGCAAGGTGTGAGTGCTTAATTTGCAGAATATCTGCATGAAGATAATGGATTGGTAAATCATGGCTTGTGATGTTTTCTTCCTTCTTGGAATAATTTAATTCTAGTCCTAGTTGATGGACCAAAGCATAATTTTGCCATTAAAGAACTTCCTACTTTGCTGCATCAAATAATGTTGTGTAAACATTACTGTCTCTTCATGCTTATATGTAAACCTGCAATGACTGTCTCAGGGACTAAAGCTTGTCTTGTACCTGAAGTTACAACATGAAGCTGCAGTTCGCTTTCTTTTTTATTCAGATTTAGGTAGACTGACATAGTTAGACTACATACAGGTGATCTTGCAAATAGAGTTCAATATTTTGTGTAGAATATACAGCCAGTGTTTGTTTTTGTTCATTGAAGATGAAAAGAGGATATTGAATCCTTTGTATTCCAGCTCAGCTGCACTAAGTATTGTTTTACTTGCTTTCAAACTTTAGCCAATATATAAATGGGTTTGACATTCTAATCTAATTTTGTATGTTTAAACATACAAGGAGCACAGACACAAAGTCATCTTGGATCACTTTCTATGGCATTGTTGTAATTGCTGGCTTTTTAAAAATCCTTTCCTCTTCCTAATGTAAGTGAATTTTCTTCATGTGTCCAGATTCCCTTGCTGAGTCATAGATACAGTAGTGGTGTAATGCTCATAGCTGGCATTGAGTGATTTGCAAAGAGTCATACATGAAAGAATAGAATTATATTTATAAGCTCTCCTGGAAGACTTGCATGGGCTTGTTGTGGTGTTTTTTAATATTTTTCCCCTTCTTGGTTTTCAGGCTTGTCTGAGAAGCTCAAAACTTTGTGTTGTGAATGTTTTTTATTGTTAAATTATTATTATAGTAGAATGTGTTGTCTTTGTAGCCAGCTCTTTGAATTTAATGCAGTGGGGCTGTCAGAGCTTGATGAATAGACTAACAAAATATTGAGTCTTCATTTTGAAAGCGGCCTTTCAGGTTGCTGCACACATGATGTCAGGTTTACAGCTGTCACTGATGACAATTGACTTAGAGGCTTGTAGGGCATGAATTCTAGGCTTGGACAATGTCTTCCTCTGTCCTGCTTTGCAGGCTGCATTGATGTTATGGTATCTTGTGGTCCCGCCTGTGTCCATAGGAGGAGGTGTAACACTAGCCCTGCCCCTCCTGTTACCCTGAGGCTAGTTTGGTGTTAATATACCAGACCACATGCAAGAAAAGGGGACTGTATTCTGTTGTCTGGCTGTGCAGTGATGACCAAGATAATTGTGGCTGGTTGCCTTCCAGAGTGGAAAAAGTAAGATGAGTCAAAACATCCTATGGTCATCTATTATGGACTGCAAGTAGTTCGCATCAATCAAACAAAAAACCTATAGATAAAATGCGAGATTGCTCTTAAGAAGAAATAACTATATTCTTAATACTGATGAGAATCTGACAGCTCTTATAGCACATCTCGATATAAACCTGTGAGTTTTAGTCTCAACTCTAAATTTTCTTTTGTTGTTTTCTGAATGTCTTTACATGAATTTTGATTCCTGTTACTGGATCAATGGCTTGTACCTTTTTTTTTTTTCTTTCCCACACAGGTCTGGAAAACTGATGCACAAACTTTATTGTGCATGCAATGGAGAGTGGGAATCCTAGTTCAGATGTGAGTGTTGGGTGATGAGTGTTAGGTGATCTTTCAGTGGGTTATGTAGTTATTGATCTGTTTCATTATGCAGATTCTTCTAAAGATACATTCACAAGCCGTATTCTTCAATCTTTGGCCAGAAGCTATTGCGGATTTTTAGAATGGTCTTTGTTATGTTGGCTTACCAGTATTTGAAGTCTCTCATTTCTTCATTCTTGGCACTACAGCAAATCACTTCCTTCCTTTATAAGGGTGCCCATGAGGTTCTTGGTAGATGCTTAGTGACAAAATTGGCTGAAATACTTGTATTCCACAGCTGCTTTTTCTGCACAGTCACCTCAGCTGTGTCGGTAGAGCCGTTTACATGGCTTTACTCTGAAGCATTGCAGTAAGCTGATCTGTCTGAAAAATAAACAACTACAACACGAAATAACTTCATATCAGGTCCCTGATCTAGGTCATCGCATTGCTATGGACAGTTTGTTTGCCGGCACAGTGTAGAAGCAGGGTCAGATAGGTAAAGGGGATCTGGGGGTGGGACTGTGTTGCCTGAAGTGTGTTAGACCGAAGTACATCCATAACTGTATACTTAGGTTAAATTTAAAGCCAATTTAATTGCTCTGTTGGGTGTGTTGTGCAAGATTACACCTAACACTACTGAATGTGTACTTTAACAACTGGTGGGCTTGCAGATGCATGTTCGGCATTTTGGGAATTTTCTGTCGTCAGTGGGTTTAAGCCATTTCTCTAGATGAAAAATAAGAATTGCCATGTATACCAGAGTGATAAAGCATGCAAAAAAAAATTTAACAGCAGTCGATACTGATTAAGAAGAAACAACTTTCAGTAAGGTGTGGGGGTACAACATTTGAGGGTAACACCTTCCTAAATCAGTTTCTAAGTTTCAAAAGTATCTTCCAGAGATCTTGCTTTATTTTTAGATAGACTTGAAATTATGTCACTAGCTGTTACCTGTATAAATGTCTGGTAATTCTGTAAATCCTATTTGATCCTTGTTCTCAAATCTTGTCTGAATTCAGTGGTCATACTGTATGTTCTGTGTATGTGTTCTGTGTATGACACTGAAACTCCATTGTATGTTCAGTTTTTCCTGTATTAGAAAGACTGGATTTTTTTTTTTCTGTCCATCTTTGCTTTTCTTACCTGTCATATCCTGTTTCCAGTCCACTATAGTAAACTGTAAAGAGTAGAATGTAATTTTTAAGATCTCTATTAAAGAGTTTCTATTGCTGCTGTTACTGCCATTCCCTATCTTCTTAAAGAGCCTTTTTATTTCTACTCTGTCCTCTTTGATACAGGATTATGTCAGTATGCTAACTTGAAGCTTTTAAGATGAATATCTTCTTTCTGGCATTTTTCGTAACTTCAAATCTTCAGTGTTATCTAATGGGAAGTGCTTTAAAGATAGACCAAGCTAGTTAATGGTATGCAAGATTCCTCTCTAATTTGGAAGCTGTGTCCAAGAGCTGTTACCTCTGTTTCAGGGTAACTATTAAGCCATTGCCATTTGACACTTCTGCTGATGGTAACAATGGCTAACCTCAAACCAGTTGGTTGAAACAGCAATGTAATAAATTACTGCTGCTTGGACTTTTAGTTGGGCATGTTATTTTGTCACCTAGTGCTTGCAGAAGCTCTGTGTGATCATTAGAGCTGCAAAATTTATCTGAGTGCTCGCTTGTGTGTTTTAGACTTTAGTTCAGGTCAGAGAACACTGTTCTTTGTTACAGTACAGCACTGAGATTTAAATCAAGGTTTGGAATACAAAGAGCAAGAATACCAGGGTCTTGTGAAGTTATCAAACTTTGGTAAGACTATGCCTATTTATATACAAATTAAAGTATTTTTTTGAGTGACCAGGTAGATGACATTGCATTAGTGAGAAATTGGAATGTTGCTTTGCTTATCATTGTCTGCTACACCAGAACTCTGTACTACAATGAAGTCTGTAAACCACTTCTGCAATGGGCAGGTTATTTTCATTGCTTTAAAAATAATCAGTATGAGTGGCAAAAGTTCCTTTTCATGCTCTTTCTCCTCACCCCAATATTTGAAATTCTGCTTGAGAGCTGACTGAAAAACTCTCTAAAATAAAAAATCCAATCAGAATGCAATGAGGCATTATTTTCTGGACCAGTGCTCCCTTACTCTTTCAGCTCTTTTGATCTCCTGCTTTAGCTTTGTTCTCATGATGATACTTGATGTAAAGGGTGGGGGGGGAATGGTTCCTTGGCCGTTGGAACTGAGGAATGAGGGTTGCTGTGGATTTGGTGATCTTTGTCTTCATCTAGGAAGATGCAAGTCCTATTTGAAGCTTTTCTGTTGCTGTGGTAATGACAGTGCTCATCCGTGAAAGTTCTGTAGTGTTTAAGATGAGGTTGTGCTTAAGTACTTTGTATAAGTGGAGGCATTTAGAGATTTTCTCTCGTATGCGCAGATGTCTGTTTCTTAAAATACATGAAGGTTAACAACCTCTGAAGCTGCTTGTGGTATTTAACTGAATGACCGGAAGAGCTCATCTTGGAGAAGGGAGGAATGTATGCATATACACACTGGCATTTTGTATTATCTAGTAAAATTAAAAAAAAAAATTAAAAATCAAAGACTAATCAAACATGGGAGTACATTAAAGACAGATGTCCTCTACGTTGGCTCACCCTGTAATGGGCATCTCAATTTTGGATGTCTCAAGAGGTGAAATGCAATACATAAGAAAAAAAAAATCTCTGGAATGTAGTCAGAGAAGATAACATTAGAGGAATCCATGAACCTATGATTCTATTAAAGTCATTCTAGTAGAGACTACAGCTCACTGTAATACAATGGAGTTGCATATACCGAGATTTTAAAGTTGAGGGTACCTTTGTCAGTCTGTAGTGAGGTACTTCCAGGAAGTTTTTGAAGTAGGTTGTTTATTGTATGTCAGACACTAGCATGGTGGAAGAATGCTGAGTTAAAATACACACTCGAGACAGGAAGTTTTGTATTATGCAGTGTAGTGATGGCTTTGATACTGAACGAAGAAGAATCTAAGCTGTGTCAGTACTCTTCAGCTCCTGAGAGACAACAGTTGGTACTGGTGAGCTGGATGTAAGCACTGTAATTCCTACAAAGCAATGTATAGAACAGCATGAGGAGTTGCCAGTCAGTGTCATTGTGAGTCCTCCCTCCCTCCCAATGTACTAAGTTATCTCCATTTCCTCTGCAGTTTATTTTCATGACTGATTTGGGGATTTAGCTTATCTAAATTTTGGATAAGAATGTGTTTACTGCCTCAGATTCTCAAATCCCAACTCAGCTGACTTTTTTTTTGTATAGCCAAAGATAACATTTAAGAAAAACATCTTCTGATTTTTTTTTGGTTTTTGGGGGGGTTTTTTTTTGGTTTGGGTTTTTTTTTTTTTTTAAATTATTTTATTTGGGTCAGAATGTATTTCCTGCTTCTTACTTGGTCCTTAAAATCTCTGTAGGGTTTAGTCCTTTATTAAACACTTCTGGAAATGTGCATTTGGACTTGAAATGCCAAAATATGCTTCTAGCATAGTAAGGTGTCATACAGTATAAGATTATCCCCTGTCTAATAGTGCTTTGTAGTTCTAGACACAAACCTGAAGACTTAATAACCCCTGGTAAACTGATTCTTGTATATACTTCTGCAGTGAATCAAAGCTGCTTGTCTTTAACTGCATTTAACCAAGATCTTTGGTGCTGTAATCTGGACACTTGCTATTTGAAGTTGGTTTTAAGGCTTAAATTCCAAGGCTTCTGAAAATGATGTTACGCAGAAGTACAGTCCTAAAGGAAACTTTCCAAAAGATGTGTCCTTGCTACTCAGGGCTTTTCCATTTGAAGGAAAATAAAATTTATTTTGTTTTGCTTCAAGTTTCGCAAGACATCTGAGTTTCTCTGCTGAGAATATCTAAAGTAATTTTGTTACTGAATAGTTCCTCAATTAATTATTGGCTTAGCATTTGTTAGTTTGGTTTAGCAGATTTGTACCAATCTGGGTATTTCCCCACCACCATTTTAGGGATCTACATACCTTTCTCCTTCTCTTATCCCCTTGTTCTGCTTTTAGCTACCAACTTACTTTTCTAAAGCATTAAATCAGAAGATGTCTCATTTTGTGGCTGGGTTTTACCTGCATCAAGGCTGGATTGTGTTAAGGAGTAGTGATCTTCAGTAATGAGAGTGCTTATTTAAACATCTAGTGAATCAGTTTTATCTTTGGTTTAAATTTGGAAGGAAATGGAACTTGCCTTTTCTTCCCCCCTCCATGTACAAGATTAACATGTTTCCTTGAAGTTAAAATGAACCTTTTGTGTTTGTTAATCTGAAAACTGATCCAGTTAAAACTGTTCCTCTTATTTGAATATGAATGTGCAAGTAGAGAACAGAGAGTTGAATGGAAATTATCATCTGGGTGCAGAGGGAAGTGAGATTGCCTTTTTGGTGGCAGTGTCAACTTTTTTTTCCCATTTATTGGTGAACTTCTCAAATAGTGGAAAAATAAAAGGAAGTTTGGTAAGTATAGCACACACTGGCAAAGGCTTCCCGTTCTGCATTTCACCCTCGCTTTGAAGAGTAGTAGTATCAAGAACAGTGGTGGACAAGAGAGAAAGATGACCAAAATTTGGTCTAAAATGGGATCAAGAGCAATGGGTTGCTTTAAGGGAGCATCTCTAATTAGTACAATCCAAGAGACTTTTGCTTTCCTTGTAAAACTTACTTCTTTGGAAAGTTGTGGGTTGGTGTTTGTGTTTCTGTGGGTTTGGTTTTTTGGTTTTTTGCTTTGTTTGATGTTCTGCGGCAGCTGAAAAGGTTCATTATCTTGTGGAAGGGAGAGGAAGAGTTAACGAAGAGTTAAGGTATTTAATCAGTCTGCTCAAAGGGCAGGTTTGCTTTAGTAAATATTTAAACAAAAAAACACCTCACAAGCTCTCATAACTGTCCAGTCTTAAAAAGTCTGTGTATATGGGGTATGTGTAGATATTCTGAATTAAATATTAAAATGATTGGTGCCTCTATTTTTTAGGAACAACGTGTCATGTCAACATGTGTGATCCTGCTTTGACTGTTCTGTAAAACTTGCGTGTTCATGTTACAGGATGAAAAATAAATGCTTTAGAAATGTGGAGAGAGCTTGTTGCAGGAAATCTGGAAGACATAACTTCCTTTGCTTGCCAAGGGGAGAATGTAAACAAAGCTTCAACTTAATTGTAGCCTAACTGCTGGAGTGGTTTTCTGACTAAGCCTTTCCTTCCTTAACTGATTGCTGTTATCATTGAGAAAGTATATTTTCTGTTTCATTTGAAATGGATTTCTGTATTTTTATTGAGGACATGCCTCAAAGTTTGTGAGCATTTAGTTCTTGCTACGCTTGCATAGAATCTAAATGTCGGTATTACTGAAAGTAATTACTGAAGCTAAAGTTCCTGGTGTAACTAGCTTTTGGGGTTCTGATGGTTTCTGGAAGTATCTGAAGTTTACTTGTGAGGGAAAACATTGTGATAGTAGTGTATTTTGCTACTGTATGTGCTCCTGTGCAGATACTAAAATATCCATCTTCAAAACGGCTAAAATATTTGAACTACACATAAGAAGATTTCTTGGCATTAGATGTTATATAAATGTTACTTGTTGAGGTCAGTGTGGCTCTCAAAATTTTCTGAAGTTAATTAATATAGAAGACTGTATAGAAGAACTCAACCAAAGGAGAAACCTTTTAAATGTGCAGTCTTTTAAAAAACTGTTAAAATCTTGGTATATACAGATATAGCTGATTTATGCAAAGAGGTGTAAGATCACCCATGTTAGTTGTGTGTTTGTCTGTAAAAGCATCTGAATAAAAGGAAAACAGCCTGTAGATTTGACCAGGAATTTCAGGCTTGCTGAGGGTGGCAGCAGTCCATAACCAGTAAGCTCTTGAATGAGTCAGTTGTATAAATACCATACAGTTTGATTTTTGTATTGCTGCCTGCTTCAGTGAGCAGAGTAGACCTGAGAGTGACTGTGGATGTTGGGAGACAAGGGGAAGAGGTAGAGTGTCAATGCTGAAACTTCAGCCCCAGAAACAGAGACTGCAAAGGAGGACTCTGCCTGTGTGTCTGGGGCCAGCTGAGAGTGACTTGTTGAGGCTGGGCCTGAACTCAGAGGGAACGACGGGGGTGGCTACAGGGGTGTAGTTTTGTGGAGTTGTGAGGCAGTTTTAATAGTGATAGTCTGCTCTCTTCAGGTTGACAGCTGTGGGTTCCTGTTCCAGTTGTAGATAGCTGTCAGAACAACCTGTAGAAATTTCCTTTTCCTGTCTGTTTCCTGTCATCAGCCCTCTGAAATGACTTGTTCTGTGATCATGTAATCTCTGTATGTAGTATGAAGGGAAGCAGGAAAACCCTGTGGCTGGAGCAGAGTGAGGGGAACGTACAGCTCCCTGTTGGTTTGACTTCAATGGTAGTGTCAGATCATCCTGATGTACCTGTGAAGAGCTGGCAGGCAGGGAGTCCTGCAGACACAGCTAGCTTCTCCCCAGTGGTGGAGGAATCTGCTAAATTGAGGGGAATATATCAAAATGTGCATAGGCTTGGCCTTGTATTTTTCCCCATATGACTAATACCTAGATGCGTATATTCTGTCACTGCAATTTAAAAATATTCCAAGCCTTCTAAAAAGCAACAACCCCCATGGAGCTCTTTACTGGTAATCGCTGCTGTCTGAAGGGTTGTTAAACAAGGCGTGGTTGAAGAGAGGAACAAACTGCACAAATGCAGAACAAAGGTAGTACAGGCCAAAAAAGGAAGAGCAGTTTGGCTAGCTAGGTACAGTGAGCATGGGCATGGTCAATCCTAGTGATAGCTACTGCTGTGTAAATTGTCTGTTTCTGGTAGGACTGCCCTTGCTTGGCAGTCCCTGACAGGACTTAATGTGGCTTCCCACATGTCTTGCTAGCATGAGAGGGGACAGCTCTGCTGTAGAAATGAGTGCGTGGGACTGGGAATGTTTATTTCTTGAAGGCTGTGCCAGTTGAGTATTGGTCAAGCTGCATGTTGTGTTTGTGGGGAGCAAGCAGCCTTTTCTTCCTGTTCTTCCTCCCTCTGATGACATTCCTTGGGACACTTGGTAAACTGATGCAGAGAGCTGATCACATTAGAGAGAAAAATCCTGCAGAAAAAGAATACCTTGATTTGGTTGCTGACACAGTGGAGGAGCTTTGGGAAGATGATGGTGGTAGCTGTGGTGAGCACTGCTGCTGAAGAAGTGTGCATGGAACCAGTGTTGGTAAACCAACTCGGTTTTGCATACACCACATACAGCATTTTGAATCCACATTGGAACTGTGTTTTGGTGGATCCAAGACTTACCGTGTACTTATGACTGTTATCCTAGAAACTTATTTAACTGTAGCTAAAATATATCAGTTTTATGGCTGCGACTTCATGCTTTCTTGAACGAGGAAAATCAGTGTTTCTTTAATAAAATTCCTGATCTGCCTCATGAAATGGGCTGGGCGAGGTTGCCTTTTTGAGTTCTTTACCACACCTTTCCATGTTCCACCTTGCAGTTCTTCTGTTGTAAACAGGTGAATCCTTTAGTCTTAAAAGAGGTTGTTAGCAACTGATAACTTCAAACTTTTGTTATATTGAAGAGAAAAGGCTGCATGGATGAAATGTGCTGTTGTGTGATGACAAGGATCCATGGAGAGGATGGTGTACAAACCAAGAAGAGTGGTGGCATATTAAGGAGGGGCATGTAGAGAAAATTGTTTTGAATATATGGCGATATCAGTAATAGCTCATTTTAGCCACAGGCAGAGGTTTTCAGTGGAAGTAGACAAGGTGCATATTGTTCTGTCACCAGCATCTTGGAAGCTTGTGGACAAAGTAAGATGATTATGCAGAAACACTATAGTAATGAGGAATGATGTTGGTAATGGTTCCAAGCAACAGAAATAACAGAAGGTGATAATATTACTGATACAGGCAGGATGAGGAGTTGATTGCAGCCAGAAGATGATGATAGAGGTACTCAAGTAAATTGATCTATGAACAGAGTTCACCCATTTGGGATGGCCAGTCATTACATGGGTCCAAGATTTTGAGTCTGCTTTGACACTGGGATGCTCGAGCTATTGCTGGGAAAACCCCAAGTAGTGTCATCACCAGAGACTACTACTGTTCCTCTTAAGGCTATGGAACTTAATAAGGGAGCTAAAACTCTGTGATCAAAAGGATGCTTTTTGAAGGTGAATTGAAAAAGCAAGTGGTAAGAGAGGATGGGTCCTGCTTATTTAGTGTGGATACAGAGCATAGTGCCTGGGATTGCTTTATTAGCACTTTAATGTACTCTCAGAGGAGACATGTTCTGAGAGGAGGTGTGGTGAATGTAACTGCAGTGAATTTAGAAGCCCTATTGCATGCAGGAAGCTCCCAGATCCTCATTCAGAGCAAATGGCTTTCTGTGAAATAATTGAGCCTGGAGGAAAGGGAAAATGTCTGCAGAACGAGGAGACTGTAGGATATACCCCACTGAGGTAGTACTTGATGTGAGAGGCAGCAGCACTAAACTCCAGAGATGCATCTTCCATATGGTTGAGGTTTGAGCCAAGACTTCCCCATCTTAGTAGACTTGCTAATTGAAAACAGCATCTTGTGTTGTGGTTGGGTCACAGCTTGAGAAAGAGGAGGAATTCCCTTTCTTAGTGAAACAGGGATCTTTGGGGGGCACTCTCAAAGAAAATAGAATACAATCGTATGAATTGTGCAAACTGCATGGGAAAGACTACCTGCCCTGCTCTGCGAAGCAGCAAACCTGTTGATGGAGAAGGGGTACTTGAATAGGAAGGCCATGAAATATGCTGTGTAAAGGTGGAACAGCTTAACGAGGAGAATTCTTACTTTTGCTACGCTCCTGCCTTTTTTGTGGAGGAGGAAAGAAGCAGATGTCCCAGTATCTGAAGCTGAGTTTAGCTGAAATTTGGCTGTGTTGCTGCCTGACAAGACAATTAAGTGTTGAGCAGAACTTCCATAGAGAGAAAAAAACAGACTTTTTTTTTTTTGTTTGGTGGTTTGTTTTTTGTTTTTTTTTTAAATCTGATCCTTGGAGGTGCTTTTCATGCAGTTTGTGTCTTAACCAACTGATGTGCATAGAGGATTTGCCTTTCTGAAGAGATAAAAGCACATTTTTGTTTGCTCAGAAGTGGCCTTTTGAAAAACTTTTAGACTCCTCTAAATATATCACAGTATGTCAGAATATGTTGCAATTATTTTAGATTGGCTAAAATGAATTATCCTCCTTTTCCCTGTAAATGGATATGTTCATGCCTAATTATTCTATGCAATGTTATTGATAAAGATTTAGTGGATAGGATTTCTCTCACTTTTCTTACAAAGTAGATTTAATGACATTTTGTGTCTGTGTCTGATAATGTTCCTTTCAAGTGAACTTCTAAAAAATGGAAAGTCATTGAAGAATGCATGCTGTCATCTCACTTCAGTGAGATGTCCCAGAGTGAGAGTCCTTCAGGGCAATAAAGGAGTTCTTGCTGATTTTGCTAAAAGTGTTTTGAATTCCACTTCAGGAACATTAGTAAGTCTTTCATGTGAGTATTGTCAATCAGAATAGACTTCTGTTAAATTAGCGGGTGCTTGCAACCACCTGGAAAGATCAGTGATGTACAGAGATGGAGTTTCATTAGCCAGTATATGAAAACATGGAAGTTGCTTGGGAAGAACATTCTATTCTGTGCGGGATTGTACTGCTGTAATGCAATTAATCTGTGTGTGCTGTGTGTTTGGTTGTTTTAGGTTCTGGAACTTCTTCTACTTAGGGGAACATAAATATGTTGGTATCTTGTGCCTCTGCGGTGCTGTTAGTGATTTGACCTGTTGCTCCCTGCTGACAATGTTATTTAATTGCTTCTAGGATGCCATACATTTACATCATACTCTAAATTGCTTTGCTAATGATAAAAGAAATAAATGCTATTTTGAACACTATTTGCAAAGACAGCATTGAAAAGAGGGCTGTTTCCTTTATCTTTTCTTTTACCTGTATCTTTTCAACTGCCAGAATGCTTCTTAATGTTTTCAGTTTCTGAAGTGTACATATCTTCAAGACTGCACACTTTTATACTCTATTTTAATATAGTTCTTTTAACTTCCACTCCGATTCCTCAGAGGACGTGTTGAAAATTGATACTTGTTTGACTGTTTGGGGGGAGGAGGGGGTTGTGTGTGTATGGATTTTTTTTTTTGTTAGTTTGTTTGGTTTTGTTTTGTTTCACCTTCCTCCCCCTAGAACTCATTCCTATGATTCTCAACTAATCTAGAAATAAAAAGCCAGGACTACTGTGGGGTTTTTGCTGCCTCCATTTTAAAAGAACTTCTTGATGGAGAAGTGTACTACTTCATGAAAAAGAAAGTGCTTTAAAATTCATGCTTAACTTGTAAGAAAGGGTTCTTTGTGATAGCTGGAACACATGATTCTCAGCAAAGCACTAAGCAATGCAGTCACTTTCGTAATCTAGTTATATCTGTTTTTTCTTGCCCTCTTGTGCCTGTAACTGCTGATGTGGCTTAAGTTTTGGTATTTTGCTATTAGATCGTCTTTGTTTCCAATTCGGTAAGTCATGAAACACAGATTCATTAACCCAGTTCCTGAAGGACATTGTTTGTTCCTCACTTTTGTACAGTACTAATCCAAATTCAGCTGTATCAGCTACATCTTGCTGTTGTATCATTCAGATAATTTTGAACAATGATAAAGGTTGATTGCTTGACTGGATTATAAAAAGAGAAAAAAGGTCAAAATAGGCTTTGTGGATTTGCGTGTGTGTCAGGCTTTAGAATCAGCTGGTCCTTCAAAATTTCTCTTGTTTCCTTTGAACAGAGAATTACTTGCCAATTACACAATTTTTTCAAGATATGCTGTCCCGTATGCATTCAGCCCTTTAGTATGTATGCTCTTGAGATTAGAGACTTCTAGCCTTGGCAAAATCTGTGTGCTAGTACTTCTCTTGAGTACCTCATCTGTGGAATTAGAGGAGGATCAGTGCATGTAACGTTCAGTTCTTGTCAGCTCCTCTTCCTTGGAGAACCACCCCCCAAGTAGGAGAGTAAGAGAATGAAGTAGATAGTAAACGCGCATCTGAACAAACAGTTGGAACTCCAACCGCAAGCAGCTTTCTCTTCGTATCTAAGAGTTTGTCCCTTTGGATTGTTGCTGGCTGCTAATTCCTGTAGCGATACTACATGTAACAACCAACATGCCCAGGGCTGGCTTTGGAGACTCCCCATTGGATAGGATCTGTGGAACTGTTTTGCGGAATGTTGGATTGTCTGAATTCCTTTGTGATGGCCCTGGTGTCTGTACTAGTCACCAGACTACTGCTCTGCTGGAGGCAGGTTCAGGTTGTGAAGGCAAGCTGGTGGGGATGTACGTTGGGGACAATGGCAGAGGTCCATTCCCACAAGTTCTTTTTCTTTTAGTTATCAACCTAATCTTTGTGGAAATAATTTGTCCTTCCTAAATTTAGTTGAAGTATTTCCTTACTGGGGTTATAACTTTAAAAGGTTGGTTGTTTTCTTTTTTTTAAACCCTTCCATCTCTCCTCCCCTCTCCCCCCCCCCCGCCCCAATGTATCAGTTTACTCTGGATGTTATCATCTCATCTTGCATTACAGTTCCACCTCCTTGTTGCTTGAAAGGAACTGTTGGGGCAAAGTAGCATTTCTGGTCTAGATAAAAATCTAAGCAAATACAAATAAGGTATGCTTGTAATACTTGTGTTGTCATTTACTCATAGTAGATTTAAAATGTGTTAAATAAAATTAAAAACCTGAAAAGTCATATTGGTATAAGTCTGTGCATATACTTGCTATGATTTCCTACTTTCACCTTAGTGGTATGCCATTTCATAACACTATGGTAACAACTTCAGAAGAAATACAAAAGGTCTTAAAATTTTAGAGGTGGAAAAGTCAAATGTTTTTGTTTGTGAAACGTGCTGTAACACTCCCCACCTTGCCCTTTATATTAATTGGACCCAGTGGACTATAAACAATTTTATGAAACCTTTGTATTGAGTGATGACTGTAAACAAAGTGTTACTGCTGTCCAGAGTCCATCCTGTACACAGCTTTTTTGTTAAATAAGAGTTCCCAATCCAGGAATTCCTGGCTGTCAGCCCAGACGCTTCAGATACAAGTCGTCTTAGGTTCTTAGGATTTTAGGTTCAGTGTGACAAGTATTGAGAAGACTGAAAAACTTACTTCAGGTACTGAAACTTCTAACTAGATTTGTGTTTGTTGAAAATTTCAGTCTGCTCTAAGTACCAGTATAATCTGAAAGTAACTTCTGTGCTTTTAGTAGCATTTGGGATGGTAATTTTGGCTTTTAAAGCTTCCTGGTTTCATATAATACACTTCATATACTATTTCGGCAGTGCAGGCTTTTTTTTAAACAAGCTTTGACATAGTTTACCTTTTTTCCCTGTGTATGTGTGTACATACATAACGCACGTCTGTGTGTGCGTCACTGCTTTCAACACGATCCTGTTTCAGTAGGTCAGCAGATGTTGCATTTAGTTTCCTTTTGATGGTGCTTACATGGAAGCATATCAACTCTTAACAGAAAGGCAAGAAAAAGTTCACCTGGTGGTATGGTGGTAGTTTTAAAACAAACGAAAAAATCCATGACTGTATTCCGAGGCTAAAATTAGATTAAAAGACTTCTTCAGATAAAATGAAATAGGGCAGCTTTTGTTCTGCAGGATAACTTCTGCAAGGAAAGATAAAATCTTTCCTTTTGCAGCTAAAGATCTAGCTGTTTGTGGTTTGGAGTTGTTTTTGGTTTTTGTTCTTCTACAGCTGCCTTTCACCCATGGAAAAGAGCATTCTTACTTTGGCATTTTATGTCGCAACTGAGACGTATTTACATTTGTCCTAGGCTCAGCAGGTTATATGCGAAGACTGACTTCTGTACAGGTAGGTTAGGCTTAGTGTAGAGGCTGAAGTGGACTCTAGCAAAACAAAAGAAAGCAATCAAAACCAGGCACCTAAATCCATGAGTGGTTCAAGCACACCTCGCTGTCAAAGGGTGCAATTCTGGCTCTAGCAGCTCATTTTCATATTCCTCTTCCACCTGTGCTGGCACAAGTATTCGTGTGCTGCCATAACAAACCAGCTGGGTAACTCTGTAAAATTTTGGTCTCAGCTGGTTTTAACATGGATATGAGAATGAAGAGGAGAAGGCAGAGCTTCCTCCAGGACACAGTTTATCACTTAAAATGTTTGGGAAATACAGCATGGGTTATACAATATTAAAACTTCAGTGATAGAAAATACAAAGGTTGTACTTTCAGTTGATACAAGAGGTTAAGGACAGTAATGGGTCTAAAACTAAGATCATTCTGTGATCAGTTCTGATCTGTGCCATGGGGCACAATACACTTTGTTATGAACTACTGTGTGTTTGAATTCAAGATGCAAAATACTCAAGTCAGCCAGCATACACATGAGGAAGCAGTGCATGGTTAAATTTGAAAGGCGGCACAGGAAGTTTTCGCATCTGTAAAATGGGTGACCATGGTACATATTTTGCATTGAATTCCCCCTTCACTGAAGCTTGGCATATTTGGTTTTACTTATATAAATGTATATATTTATCTAACATACATATATAATTTATATAAGTGTATATCATTATGTGTACAACTTTAATATGTCACTGTTTTTACACTGTCATATATTACTTAAGCTACATAAATTAAGAGAGTGAATTCATTCTGCACGATACTCACTTGGGCTTAATGTGTAAGTTCTTGTGGTAAGCCTCTGAATAAAATTATTTTATATATCAAACTGTAGGAACTTTTTATAGGTTTTTTCCAGTTAATTTAAATAATGTTGTTTTGTAAATTCAAGCATTGAATGCTAATGCTATTGAACAGTTGCATATATTCCTTTTTCACATTCCTTCGATCTTCTGGCATGTTTGTTGCCAAGTTGAAGGAGGTGGAAGGTGTTAACTTCAAACCTGAGACTTGGTTATGTATAGTTAGTGCTTGCTAGCCCCCCAGAAAACCACAAACAAAAAAACTTCTCACATCCACCCCACAACACCAAAACAAACCAAAAAACAACTGCTCTCAAAAAAACCAGCCAGCCAGCCAAAGAAACAAATGCAAAACCAACAACTTCCTCCCTTCCTCTTTTTAGTTAGCTCCTGGGCTCTTTCCTGTTTCTGCTAACACTTCTCAGTTCTTCCTGATCTCTAATAGACAAGTTATCATGCTGCAGCTGAATACAGAAGAGGAAAGTGAAATAGCAGTGGCATTATTCCAGGACTCTTGTCCAAATGAACCAAGTCCAATTTTAGCCGAGAAAGGGGAAGTTGTTGGGATATCTACTTGGGATGCTGGCCTTTATGAGAGAGTTGGCATTCAAACTGAAAGGTGACTCTTACCTCCACAAAGCTTGTACTGAATATAGCTAGTTCCATCTGGAAACGGACAGCACATTTAAGCAACATATTCTGGGGGTACACAGATCATTTGAAGTCTCCCTGTTGTAATGAAATTATTTCCATTTTTTAACTTGAATCTAAGGAGCTCTTCATATATGGAGAAGAGGTCTGCATCCATATGAATTTGGTTGTCTGGAGTACATGCATTGGTTAAGACTGAACTGATCGAACAGCTTGTGTTTTCTGAGAACATGTACTGGTGTTTGCTGGTGTGATGTTGCCCATTGTATGCGTGCACTGATTGTAACTTCATCCTCTGCAGGCTTGCTATTCATATAGGAAGGTGCTTTATTTTTCTGTTTCCTGATGTGTTGCAAGCTGAATCTGCACAGGGACAAGTTTGACAAAGCATCAGATTCTGTGCAATTGAGGACACATTGCCAAAAAGGTGGGGAGGGCAGGCATGGGAGCTCCCCTTTGCTGCATCTGCAAGCCTGTAGGTTGGCTTGTATAACACCAGGAAAGCTGCTATGGTGTTACGGTTGTGTCTCCTGCCTTAGCAGCAATCAGGTAATAATCGGTAAGCTGCAGCTCTGTGGGGCAGACCTGGACTATGTGCTCTCTAGAGCTGTGATTCTGCCTGCATGTAATGTCTAGTGTGAGGTAGTGTGGTTTCTTTTTGAAAGCATATAGTGTCATATACCGGAAATGCCAAGAGGCCTGATTTTAGGAGCCTCGTTCAAAGACATCGGATAGTTGGAAATCATGCACTCACTCATGCTTCCACAATGCTTCAGTCCCATGTCTCATATTTTCACATACCCACATCTATAAGCCAGGTTTCCAAACATTTTTCTACTCTTTTTCATGTGTCCAGCACTTGAATCCTGGGGCACTTGTTCGGCTTCCACCCCTGTGCCTGCAGCAGTTTGCAGTCTTCTCTTTCCTGGCCTGTCTCCCACTTTCTGCTCCCCAGGATCTGCTTCGCATACTGCATTTGTGACTAAGAGGCCAGGTGTGACTCTCCGCTTAGAATCATATCTCATCTCCCCAGCGTCATGGTAACTCCTTCTTCTGAACTCCTCATGCCAGAAATAGCAGGGAGAAGAGATTGGAACAGTGCTGCAGCTTCCTTCAGACACATACTCTTGCATGGCACACACTTGTCCAATTTAACATGCCAGAGGTATACTGAGAAACGAGATAGAGTTGGGAGCATATAGCAAATACAGGTACACCTGTGATAACATGGTAGAACTTAGCTACATGTTCACAGTATTGAGTGGAGTCTAAAAATTTCTTGGTATAGACATTACTTTAGTATAACTCTGTGTTTTGAATGTGTGTTCAGTTGACAGTAGGCAGTTCTTCACTGTGTTAACTTTCCAGTATTCATAATGTAACACTGCTAATATAAAAACAAATTAGAATGTGCTGCTTGTATGTTTAACAATTAATCCTTGTTCATATTTCTACAGGATTTACTTCCTAGAATGTTTTCAAATGCCTAAGACGGCAGTAGATGAATGCTTAAGTGCCCTATTTTTACTGTTATAAGCCTACTTGTAGGTACTAGTGTGAACTTGAAAAATAGCACTGAATGAGAGCTATAGAAATGATATGAAATCAAAATGCAGCTGAAAGCAGTGATGATGGTATAGCCTCCAATGGGATTGGTTTATTCTGCTTTCTCAGCCAGTATACTTCAATTTGGGGGTTTTATAACAATATGTAAACATATCAGCATGTATGAAAAGTCTTTCTTGGTATAGTTAAGGAAGCATACCTAATCCAGACCAACTCCTACTTGAAGATTTCTTAACTAAAAGTTTAATAGCCTTCCTGTTTCTTGTTGCAGTTTATCATGCTGAATTGTGAATCGTTTGGAAAATGACAAATTTTTTTTTGGGGGGGGGGAAGTATTTTTTATCTCTGTTTAATCCTTCAAGGAAAAATCTGTATTGGAGATGCTTTTGCATTTAATTTATGAAAATACTGTGTTCTGGAGACTTGAGTTTATTTTATCTAAATCACATAATACCTACTAAAAACATAAATGTGAATTAACTTATTAGTGTGTTTGTTTTTTAGAAATGGAGGAACAGAATGCTGGACCTGGGATTGAAGATTTATAAAGGATTATGGGATTATACATTGAAGAGCCAGCAGGCAGAATGCCTGAGTGACTGAAGAAGATGGGTGCTAATGCATCTAACTACCCTCACTCGTGTTCCCCAAGGGTAGGGGGAAATTCGCAGGCACAACAGACATTCATAGGTAACTCTTTTCAGTTATCTTGTCACTTACATAAATGACTTGCTTGATTGTGTACACACTGGATTTGATTTGCTTGCAGTTACGCTACGTAGAGCCTTTATTTTCTAGGTCACCAGTTTGAATCCATTCAAGCTCAATCGTGCATGAAATTCAGTACTGTCCATCTGTTTTGCTTATGTATGCAATGAGTTGATTGCCACTTGCTAGTAAACAGATGCCAGGTTTATTTAAATAAAGTGGATGTTTTTAATAACTAAACCATGCATGCTAGTTTTCCCAGATCAAGAGCAGTAGCTGTCTGTTAATACTATCTACCACTTTCTACTCTTCTTCCTCAGATTTTCTGTGAAACTATTGGAGCATATAAAATGCTGGATCATCAGTGTTCATCATAGTATTGGCATTGTCTCTCGTATGAGCTAATTAGTTCCTTATTGCTAGAAGGGATATCTCTGATAATAAGCCTGTTACAGTAACAAACAGTCTTGAAGACAACTTTTTCTCGTGTCCTTTTCCTGTTCCTGTAAATGGAGAATAGGGGTGCTTTATTGTCCCAGCAGTATTATTTATAAGCAAGGACCTTGCTTAACTGGGAATGTGAGTTGAAGTGTCCTTAAAGTATTTTCTTATCACAGTTGTAACTGGGGCAGGTATTACCTTTATGTGCTTTTTAGTCTAGTGCAGAAGGACATCAGTGTAGATCTAAGTACTGTCACACTATAAATAATACATAATTATGTGATGAATCTAAAAGAAAGCAGTTTTTGAGAAGATAAATCTTGCTTAAAGAAACCCCCAACCCTGACAGCCTGAAGAATGATCTTAGCAGTGAATAACATAAATACTTCATAAACACTTTTCTCTTTTATGCCTTGGCTTGCAACTGAAAAAGTAGTTTATTGATATTCAGTGTTACTTCTTTTCTTAATCACCACTGAAAGCACAGTGATATCCTTAGCACAGGAAAAATTTACTTGCTTTGTGACTTTGCTCTTGTCTCAGCTTTTCTGACACTTCTAACTTTTGGAGGTCTGAGTAAGACAGCCCACAAACTGTTATATGTAAAGACCTGTGCTCTGGGCTAAAAATTATGTGTGTGCTGTCATAGCACGTCAAGGAAGAACTTTTAGTACTAGCATCTTGGATATCTGTGCTGTGAGATCCTCCTTAAGGCTTTATGTATTTTCAGTGTAACATAAGTAACAGTAGGAAAAGGTTTGCCCCAGTTCATATATATGTGTGTATGTGTGTATATATATAGACACTTTCTAAAAAAAATCACAGCCAAAACGTTTTTATTATATGTCTTCATGTTTTATCTGCCTCTGTATTGAATGAAGTTAAACCCTTACAGACCTGAAAACAGGCAGATCTGCATGCTGAAACGCTATTTGAGTAGGTTTGAAGAGGGGGGAGTTCCAAAGCTTTGTTAAATTCCCCCAAAACTTTCTCTTTTGTATGTGGAAGGTTTTGTTGATGCTCTTCATTATTAAATTCAACATAAAAAGCCATTACGTAGTATGTCACAATAAATTTACTGATTGTAGAATGTTTTGGGTTGGTAGGGACCTTAAAGATCATCTAGTTCCAACCCCCTGCCTTGGGCAGGGATGCCTCACCCTGGATCATGTTGCCCAAGGCTCTGTCCAACCTGGCCTTGAACACTGCCAGGGATGGGGCAGCCATAGCTTCTCTGGGAAACCTGTTCCAGTGTCTTGCCACTGTCATAGTGAAGAATCAATTCCTAATGTCTGATCTAATCTGCCCTCTTTCAGTTTAAAGCTATTTCCCCTTGTCCTACATGCCCTTGTAAAAAGTCCCTCTCCAGCTTTCTTGTAGGCCCCTGTTAGGTACTGGAAGGCTGCTCTAAGGTTTCCCCAGAGCCTTCTCTTCTCCAGGCTGAACAAGCCCAGCTCTCTCAGTCTGTCTTTGTAGCAGAGGTGCTCCAGCCCTCTGAGCATTTTCTCTGGGCTCGCTCCAACAGGTCCATGTCCCTCTTACATTGGAGGCTCCAGAGCTGAAGCAGTACTGCAGGTGGGGCTCTCAGATCAGAGGGGGAGAATCACCTCCTTTGACATGCTGGTCATGTTCCTTTTGATGCAGCCCAACATATGGTTGGCTTTCTGAGCTGCAGGTGCACGCTGCCAGGTCATGTTAAGCCTCTCGTCAACCAACACCCCCAGGACCTCTCAATCCATTCTCCATGTTAAATCAACTTTTACAGATTTTTTTTTTTTTTTTTTTTTTTTTTTTTAGTATTTTTTTTTTAATGTAGAAGGCATTATGGTCTATTTACTGCCCCAAAGTAGAATGGAAATATGGGGACTAGAGTTATAACAGATACATGGTATGTATTAGTTGCCTTATTCCTGGAAACTTGGTTCAGGATTTGTTTTAGACATGCTGCTTTACCGTTCAAGTGCTGCACCACTACCTTGTAAATGTAGGATGAATATTAAATGCTGAGAACTGATTTGGCCTAGTTTCATAGGCTGAGCTCCCATTGTTACTTGAATTATGCTGAATTTGCTTGCAGTTTATGAAGAGAAGATAAATCTGTAAAAATAATGCAGTGTTCTTACTGTAAAAAATACTTTTGTTTTAGCAAAAGCTTCACTAGTCATCTCCTTGCTGTTTCGTCTACAGCATTCAGGAGGAGGATTTCACACCATTTTCTAGGGTGGTACATCTGTTCAAGATGTTTATTAAATAGAGCTCTGTAATTAGATTTTAAAATGTGTAGGCATGCAGAGGACTAGACAGATCCCATTATTCATTGTCAAGTGCCCAAGTAGTTTCTCTTGGCAGTCATATGTTTCTTGTAAATATTTATCTGTTCAAAGCTAGATATGGTCTAGGGGCATGAAGTAGCTATTGCTTTTTAACAGCATTTAATAGATTGGTGCCTTTTAGTAGAAGTGGGGAATAAATTTATTTTTCCTACTTCTAATGCTGCTGCCTTATGAAGGAATACAGGCAGGTCAGAAAGAGGCTCTTCCAAATTCTTTCTTTGAGGAGCAAGGAGCCACTGACTGTTTCGAACCCAGAGAGTCTATGCTGGTGCATCTCTACTTCTGCCTAGCAAAAAGCAGTTGTGTGGTGGCACTTTTATAGCAATGTTTAGTCTATTTGTAAGGATTAATAGCAATGTTTGCAGTACTTCTGAAGTTAAATCTTGTAAGTAACTCAAGGTACATAAAGGTTTGCATGGTGTTCTAGTATATTGTGGTGATTCACATGCAAGTAATACCTCACAGCAGCCTTCAGGGAAGAAAAAAAATGAGACTTGTGGTGTCCTAGTTTCTCTTTAGTGGAATCTAAAAGAATATGCTGCATACTCAAATTTGCCATTAGAGTCCAAAATACTTGATGAAATGAGCTGGCATGCTCCCTTGGAGCAGAATCTATCATTGTAGAGTGACCAAAGCATAGTTATGCTTTTATTTTGAAATGTAATCGATACTCTTTAAATGGAGCAGAAATTCTAGGCTTGTCTCTATCAGCAGGAGACTGAATCTACTTGCCTATTATAATACCTAGTATATCATGGGGAAGGAATTTTTATGGTGGATTTTGCAGCACAACCCCTTTAATGAAACTGTCTTGAGTTACTGCTGTTCCCTTCATTTAAAATGATATTTTTTTTTAATGTCTTGAAATTACAATATGATTGATAACACATTGCCTGATCAAGCAAAATTTAATGTAGCATGAATAAAATAGAGGTCTTTCTTCAAAGAAAGCAAAGTTCCTTCGCAAAGTTCCCACTAATAGATGAATCATGAAACCATAGTGTTGCATAATATGAGGGGAGTTTTAATTAGCTTGGCACAAAAGCCAGCCTATAAAGTTACTTAGAATTATTGAGGCTTAAATAATAAAACAATTTACAGAAATCTTCGATTGCCACAGTTGCTGTGTTCTCAAATACAACTGATTTGCTCCTGTGTTTTTTAAACTTCAAGAAATACTTACCTGAAATACCGTGGTAGCTAAAAGTATTGTGTTTTGACAGACTGGCCCATAACATTGCTGTCAAAATAGCATGTCAGAATAGCGTCACATCAAATCTACCTGAAATAAATGGAACTGAGAGAGCAGTGATAGAACGAGTTACAAAAGGCCCCCAGAACTCTTGTAGTTGTGTGTGTTTTGAACTTACAAGATCTAAAAAGGCAACAAATAGTGAGTCTACACAAGTGTACTGATGGAAGCATGTTAACTATTCCCAACAGAAAGTGGACAAATACTATTTCAGATGACACTGCCATTGTTACCAATCTGTATACCATTTGCAGATGTTTTCCTCTGGTTTCCCTTTTGTCTGGAAGTAGTAGCTGGGTTTGTGTACTTTTTTTTTTTTTTTTTTTTTTTTTTTTTTACCTTTTTCTGTCATGTTTGAGGTTTTTCACCATCTGGCTTAGAGTGAAAATTCTGTAAATAAAGTTAAATTAGAAAAATAACCCTTTAGTGTGAGAGTTGTGCTTCTGTTTAAACTATAGTTTTTTACTATTTTTATGAAAAAATTACTTCAGCTTTTCCTTACTTCTAGAAATTCAGATTCTAACTCCTCTTTTTCTTAATAAATTGCTATCAGTGTTACTGTATAGTGTCTAGGTTCAAACTGACAATCAGCAGAGGTTCATTTGTCAGAACAGGACAGGTATTTGACACATATATTGAGGGGAATCCACTTTTCATTTTATGACATGTTTGGCTGATAACTTCCCTATAAATGATTTTTGAGGGGTAAAATAATTGTGTACTTTAAGTGTATAATGCTCTGTTCAAAGAACATCTTTAACAATATAGCGAAACTTCCATTCTCCCCATTCTTTTTGAATGAGATGTAGACACAAAATTGGCATCTATAGTTCTGTGGAAAGGAGCCCATTTTGTGTGTTTGACTTCTGGCATTACCTCATTATCATATGACAGGATTTTTACTTTCTTATTGTGTTGAAAATGTATTAATTGTCCTCAATTTCCCTGAATGTTTTCATACTGTGTTCTCTCTTTTTCCTTTTTTCCTGTGACTTATGCTAACTATCTGACACCAGGGATGCTTTTATTGTTGCAATAACACTTCACGATAGAAGAACAGTATTTGAAAAAGCACTTTGAAGGAGGAGATGCTACTATTTTGCTGAGATCGTACAAGTTTTTAAAAAGGCTTTATTTTTCGCTTCCTCTAGTTAGCACAGTGGCAGTTGTAACATTTTGACCATGGCGTTCTCTTCCTGCTTAGGTAAGCCTACTGCGTGCTATGAAGTCACATCAACGGGCACTGCTTGGTTCTTACAATTGAGGGCCTTAAGAAAGGAAAAAAAGTATAAACTTCATAGATGAGGGGAAAAATTAATTCTTAATGGGTAGAAAAGGCTTCAGTCAGGTTTCCAACTTGATGAATTATTTCATCTGAGAAGGAAAAACTGTGTGACTCACAGACATTGATGGACTGTTTATGTCTTATTGGCCTTTCCTTTTAAATGTAAAGAATAAATGTGTTCAATTTTGCTTTTTGCCTTCAGGGACATCATCCTACTCTCATCAAGGTTATGGCTGTGAATCAAAGCTGTATAGCCTTGACCATGGCCATGAGAAACCGCAAGACAAGAAAAAGAAAACCTCTGGCCTTGCCACCCTCAAAAAGAAATTCATTAAGCGTCGGAAATCTAGCCGGTCTGCTGACCACGCCAAGCAGATGCGTGAGCTCCTCTCAGGCTGGGATGTCAGAGATGTTAATGCTTTAGTAGAAGAATACGAAGGAACGTCAGCCTTAAAGGAACTTTACCTACAAGCTAATTTGGCAAGACCAGAAGCCAGGACGCTACAAAAAGACATGGCTGAACTTTATCAGTACAAATATTGCACTGATGTAGACTTAATATTTCAAGAAACTTGTTTTCCTGTGCATCGTGCGATACTAGCGGCAAGATGTCCGTTTTTTAAGACGCTGCTTTCTTCCTCACCAGAGTATGGGGCAGAAATAATAATGGATATTAACACAGCTGGCATAGATATGCCCATGTTTTCTGCTTTGTTACACTACCTTTATACAGGCGAGTTTGGAATGGAGGATTCAAGATTCCAAAATGTTGATATCCTTGTGCAGCTTAGTGAAGAATTTGGAACACCAAATTCATTAGATGTTGACATGCGTGCACTGTTTGATTACATGTGCTACTATGATGTGGTTCTTAGTTTTTCATCCAACTCTGACTTAGTTGAAACTTTTGGTGGAAGTCAGAACTGTCTAGATGAAGAACTCAGAGCTCACAAAGCTGTTATTTCATCACGATCTCCATTTTTTCGTCACCTGCTGCAGAGGAGGATACGAACTGGTGAAGAAATCACCGACCGAACTCTACGAACTCCAACTAGAATTATATTGGATGAGTCTATCATACCAAAAAAATACGCTAAGGTCATTTTGAACTGTATGTATACAGATGTGGTGGACCTCTCAGTTTTGCACTCCAGTCCTTCAGTGGGCAGTTTAAGTGAAGTTCAAGCTCTTGTAGCAGGAAAATTAAACATGACTAGGGCTGAAGAAGCTATGGAGCTTTATCACATAGCACTGTTCTTGGAGTTTAACATGCTTGCACAAGGTACGTAATACTGTCCTTGCTATAGAATATATGACTTTATCAGAACAATTTCTTAGGTATTTTGCAGTGTAAGTATATCTATTGAGTATTGCTGTTAGGGGCTGACAATTCCTATAGAAGCTTATTTTCCATCTGTAGATATAGATAATTGTGTTGTAGATAATCCATCTGTGTTTTCTAGGGACAGAAGAAATGTCATGTGAGAGCTTTTTCTTGTATTGCACATCATTATTGAAGCATGCTATTAGGTCAGATATGTATAATTGGTCTTGATATTTCTGTTCTTATCTACTTTAATCTATAATCCACTTTTTGGATGTAAACGAGAGGGGAGGAATCAAGAGATCCTTGTTGAGAGGAGGAAACAGACTCATTATGAAGTGTCCCTGTGATGTTAACTTGAATGATTATTTCTGTTGTTTATGTCAAAGAGGGCACACAGAGTTTGCAGTCTTGTGGTTGTAAGGTAAATTTAAACAGCTTAATTACAGTAGTCCTGTGTCTTTACTATCTTCCACTTGATTTACAGAACTGAAGCAGGGGCAGTTGGTATTTTAAGACTTAAAGCTTAGAAATTTTCACTTCTATCCATTATTCTTGAGGATCAGTCTAATCTTGATAACATACTTCCTGTACATGCAGTCTTGCCAGGGTTATTGCAACCTCTGGGGGGTGGTGGAACACTGACTAGTGAACTAAAAATACCTCTTGTGGTGGCAGGAGCTTTGCTTGCTGTTTCATCTGTTGGGGTTTCAACTGCTTAGTGGCCGTATTATGCTTAATGGGGTATGGCACTTGCTTCAGGCCTTGCTGGTGGGGGATGAGAATTTTACTTTTGAGCTGAACTGCTTGCAGCACCTCAGCAGCACACTTGGGTGGCTGGAACCAGCGAGTGCAGCAGTGTGGGCTCGGTCTTGGTGGCCTTTTAGGTGAACCAGAGATGTAGCATTTTGAGGGTGGTCACTGGGAGGAGGTAGGGGGATTCAGTGGCATTCAGAGGCCTTTTCTTCTTTCCCTGTGTCTGACCACAGAAGTGGTGAGCTGTGGAGAGGTCGTTTATACATAGGGGAGAAATGCAGTAAAATCAGGCCAAGACTGAAATTTATTGTGTTATCCAAAATAGCAAATGTAAATTTGGTGCCCCTTTAGATAATGAAATTCTAGATGTTAACTTGAACTAAGGAGGATTTTGCAAATCAATGCTGCATTCCCTAGCTGCAGGAGAAAGCAGTAAGCAATCTGTAGAAAATGTGTGTATGCGAGTGAAGTCAGTGTCTAATAATCTCTCAATTTGCTGAGTTCCTGTTTAGGTCATTGGTACTGTGCTGATACTGAAGAATTGTTCTGGTATAATCTTATGATGAAAATTAAAAGGAATCTTATTTGATCAGGGAAAAGTATATCACATAATCACAGAATACAAGGTTGGAAAGGACCTCGGAAATCATACGGTCCAGCCTTTCTAAGCAGAGCATGACATAGACTAGATGGTCCAACATCCTGTCAAGTCTAATCTTAGAAATGTCCAATGTTGGAGAATCCACCACTTTGCTGGGGAGATTATTCCAATGGATGATTGTTTTCAGTATGAAAAATTTTCCTTTTGTGTCCAACAGAATCTCCCCAGCAGTAACTTGTGCCCATCACCCCTCATCTTTTCCATGTGACTGCTTGTGAAAGGGGAGTCTCCATCTTCTTTGCAGCCACCCTTTAAATACTGGAACATAGTGAGCAGGTCTCCCCTGAGCCTTCTTGTCTATAGGCTGAATAAACCCAGTTCTCTCAGCCTTTCCTCATACAGCAGGCTTCCCAGTCCTTTGATCATCTTGGTGACTGGAAGCTGTCACTCAAATGTCTGACTTCTAGATGTTATGCAGAGCAATGCTAGAAGAGACAGCATTGTGTAGGTGTTGGAGATCACTGAGCAGGCACTTCTCATGAAATCTTAGCTTGGTCCTCTGGCAGCACTTTTCTACTCTGTGCTGCAGGTGTGCAGTGTTGCCCAAGCTGTGACTTTTGCAGTAGCTAATGTCTTATGTTTCTCCTCTAGATTTCCACCCCCCTAGGCTCAAGTTTTTGATTCACTTCACTCATCCTAGCCAATTGTGAACTTGCTAAAGCTTGTCTCCCTGGTTTCCTGGAAAATATTTTTGGGTCATTATATGTAAGCCTGGATATTCTTTCCAACTCATTTTGTTTGATTTTTACTCAGTTTTGGCTGGGTATTTGTAACTGAGTGTCAAGTGAAGTTGACGTATTTTAAAACTTCTGATCAACTGTTTTTATTTTCAACAGATTTTTAGTATGATTTGTCTTCAGGGACCTTTCTAAGTATCCAGATGTTGTAATTTTTCTTAAATTTCAGCAGATGATTCAGCTTTGACTCTATTCCATGGAAATCTTCCTGTTCCTAACACAGTGATACTCCTTTTCTGACATATTTTAATAGATGGTTTCCCCATGATGAAGTCACTGTCTAAGCAAAACAAGACTATTTAGAATTTATTCTGCCTTCAGCTTGGTTTGTTTCATCTGATAGTTGTCACTTATCTTCCAAGATAAAATGAATTGGATCTTTGAATGAACTAATTTGAATAAATGAACTAATCAGCAAGCATATCTCATCTGTAAAGCTGATCATACTGAAAGCCATTTGTACCTGTGAAGTGAAGCTCTTCACTGCTTTCACAGAGGCTGTGAGGATTAGAGCCCTCCCCAGGAGGTTCAGGCACATCTTAGTGGAATGTTTCTTTGCCCTGCCTGCTTGTTTCTGCACTCTGCTCCTGCTTTTGTGTCTTCATGCTAACTTGCTGCCCTCTGTCAGCCGTACTGTGATTGTTTTAACACATTGACTCACCAAAATCAGGTTTAAAAATCACTTATCCCTTCCTCTTCTGTAGCAGTTATTAAACCAGATCAGTTCCTGGTCCTGTTCATCATGTGCTGTTAAAATAATCCCCCCTTCCAGTCTTACTGCGCTGCCACATCTGCTGCTATTGCAGAGAATTTTGACTTCAGGTATCTTAATTTTATTAGGTAACTATTATAAATATGTGAATCCTTTTCTGCGTCTTGGCCCTGTTGTTTAATGTCATGAATAGTCTCACTGAGTACAGTGTGTTTTTCTGTTACAGGATTTTGGATACTGGGACTGAAATAGTTTTGCCTGGGAATCTTTTTTGCCGGATGAAAAGTTTTCTAAAGTAAAATTGACAACAAAAACCCCTTAATTTCAGACTTCTTGATTTCCTTTTATTTTTAGGTGTTGACTTTACCTGTGACAAGGCTAAGAACTAAAACTTTATTTTAAAGCCATATTCTGTAGTGCTGCCTTTGATCTAGAGGTAGATAGTGCCTGACATCAAAAGTACCCTTGATCTCAGCAGGACTGAAATACTGAAATGCTGGGAAGCCCACAGTAGCAGTATTAAATACACACAAATTCATTCTGGGAAAATTAGGGCAAACGTGTCACTCATATATCAGTGCAGTAGGGGAATGCTCAAAAGAAGTAGTCTGGCATTTGCAACTTTAAAATGAATTGGGTATGATTAAGTAAATAATAACATAAATCTGACCTGTTGTCTCCTTACAATGATTTGCTTGTACCCAAGCCTGAAGTTAGTGCATAAGTTTTATATGACGAAGTTGTAGACTGGAGAAAGCAGGAAGTGGAAAGGATCTTCCTTAGAGCAATTGCATTCCAGGGCTATACGCAAGGACAAAGAATTTGACCGAGTAGTACAACTGGGCACGTAAAATTAGTTTGCAGTGTTGTCGTTTGCAGAGAAACAGATCTGGTCACCGTTTCCAGGTTTTTCCTTCAGTCACCTGTGTTCTAGGAAGTATACAGCTTAAATCTGAACAGTGATGGCTGGCCTGGTCCCTCCAAATATCAGCTCTTCTTCCCTCAGCCCTTCATTGTTCCCATGTTAAGTTCTTCCCTCTGTTTTATTATGGTTGAGTTGGCAGCTTTTTGTTTCTGACCCACGATTGTGTTCTGTTTAAGCTGGATCAGCTCACTGCCTGCTGCTGAATGTGCTGCTTCAGGAATGCTGAAGCCCAGTCAAGGGCTGTTGTCAGCTGATGGCTGCAAGAAGCCAAAGATCTAGATGCGGATTTCAGGCTTCCTAAATTTATGCATTTTGCGCATCACAGGAGCAGAAGAGTAAATTCATTTTCATTGTTTGGTAGAGAAAACATTAAAAAGCTTTTGCCACATACATGGAGTACTTTAAACATATGATGACTACCTTACATTTCTGGCTAAACATAAAACTTAAAAAATCCAGCTGTTAATGTCTTAGAATGTTTAACAGCTTTGTAACTGCCATATCATAAGTGAAGATACTTTTGAATAATACAAGTTGCATTGTTTTCACCTGCTCCCTGATTTAATATTTCAAATGGCTGGATAACGTGCTGTATTGGATTCAACATAACTTAGACTTTTCACTGTGGAAGGATGGTTAGCATAACACAGAATGCTGCCTGACCTTACCTTAACAGCATATGTTGTTTTTGCTTTTAATAGTTAATCTGAAGTGCTATAAAGTTGTCAGCTTTGTATTTGAATAAAGCAAAAAATAATACTATATACCGTAACAGTGCCGTAATAGATGTACTTTGGATTCAGCCTTGCAAGGGTGGGAGTACATGGATGTTTTAAATTTTTGTGCTTACAAAAATCAGCAGAGGGATTAAAAATAGCTCAAAAGAGGTATTGAATTTAGCAATAGACTGAAGTGTTTGACCACTAGTGAACCCTTCTTTATCTCCAGTGCTACTTAGATCTTGTTTTCTTTTCGGCAAAACATTCACGTAGTTTTGCGTCTTCATGTAGCCAAAACTTGTGAGCTTCAGAGTTCTAAAATGTGGACAATAATGCACAAATTTGCAAAATTACAGGCTTGACATCGGGTAACTGTTGACATAATCTCTTAAAGACTTCCTTATATATATACAATTTGGGGAGGAGATGGAAAAGCAAAGCATTAAACTTCAAGAAGCTAAAACCCTGTAGCATTCCTTTAAGACAGAGAATACAGTGCTTCCAGGAGGCCATAATGTTAAACTGGGAAAGTCAGCCTGCATGCAGAAGATGGATGTTGAATTTCAAGACTCCTTGTTCACAATACAGTTACAGAAAGTAGGGTGATTGCAGTTGCAGCTTATGTGATAACCAGTTAAAAAGGTGTACTTTACTACCTAAGTCTTCTGACTTGCTCTTGCTAGTTTCATAACTGATGTTTTTGCTTATTGCTGTGGAGAACCTAAATTCCCATTGCCATGTCTCTCAAGTTGTATTTCACTTGAACCTGAATAGGTTGTTTGGCTGTCAAAAGTGGTACTGCTGCCCTGCCTCCTGCATTAGTCCACTTGTTCCTGTTCTCTGTGCTGGCACTAGGGTTTGTGCTATTTGGGGTATAATGTTGCTGGAAGCAGGATTGGCAGAAATTAGTTCAGCACGAGTGTGACAGAAGAGCAGGAGATGTGGAGTGCAAGTAGATGGCAATCTGGTTTAATACCACTAGTAATCAAGGGGATTAGCTTCCATGGGTGCTCCCACAGCATGGGAGTGTGGGCTTCCTTCTGAGGAATCCTTAGTAAGTACAGGACACGTTTGCAGCTTTGGGTCTGTAAGATGTGGGAAAGAGGCTAAACAAATGTTGTCTTCCTTTTTTCCTCCTTCTTCCTGTGAGAAGCTTGGTTAGAGCAGTAAGGGTGCTGATGGATGGGTGAGATGAGCATCTTGGGAACTTCTAACCATGTTGCAGACCAGACTAGGTACAGGTCGTGCCTCTGAACTGTTCTCTGTATGCCAGCAAATTCAAAAAGTGTGGCTTCTGTTTGCCAGCATGGTCTCCTAATATGACCAACTTCATAAAACATTCACTAACTTATAGGCTTCAGTTAAGCTTCAGTGTCAAGATGAATTCTTACTAATTTTTTTTTTTTTTTCCCCCTCTCTCTCACTGGTTTGCAGAAGTTTAGGGAAAATTCTCCATCACAGAATGAGTGAAATCAATCTAACAGTTTTGTAACAAAAACTTTGCATAATTCCATGTTTGCTAACTGTTGGAGGCACTTAATTTGTCTTCAATGGGTCGGTCAACCGTCTTGACAAGATCCTAAGCTACTTGCTAGCGCGTTAAATATGGGCTCAAGCTATTTCTGTTTGGAAGGGCTTTTGAGAGAGAACTGGGGAAGCAGAAAGGACTTTGCTTGTAGACAGGACCTATTGGTATCCAGCAGTTGGAGAGCATGGAACCAGCCTAATTTGTCCAAAATGTGATAGTCATCTTTCATTTATTTAGCCTGAGTTGAATCTCTGAAAGATACTGATTAATGGTCACAGAAGCTTGTGGTGCTGCACTCTGGGACACTGCGAATGGGTCTTGGAAAGGCTGTTACTGCCTGGATATTACAAAATAGTACTCAGAAGAGAAAAATGCTCTATTCCACTGTGAAGAACAATATTGTGGCTATTAGATGAATGCCTTTTTTTTTTTTTTTTTTTATTGCCAAGTGGGTGATTGTTAAAGGAAGAAAAACTTCTGCCAAAGAAAGAAAGAAACTGGATTTCTTTAACAGCTAGAATTGGTTTGCCCCAATTTATTTAGATGTTCAGATGTTCACTTTAATTACTCCCTCATGCTTACTTTGAAAAATACTTGTACCAATCCTGCAGTTCTGTCCCATTGTTGAAATTACTTGGGAAAAGGATTTATTTGCTAGGCATCCTAAATGAGCTTTTCACCTAATGACATCATATTTTTGGTAGTTGTGCAGTAATTGGACTTGACAGAAGAATTGGGACTGAGCTGATGCTCTGTTCCTATAGGCCAGTGTTGCTAAACCTTTGGAACTGTGTTTCTCACAGAAATGTAGTTTTCTGTCTTTGCAGACGACGGATATTGTTTCAAAAGTAAATGTCAGATGAAATACCAGGAATGGCATTCACTTTGAGATAAGTCTCTTCGCTCTTACAGTTTGAGTTTCCTCGTGACTGATTTCAGTGAGTGGATTTACATACAGCCTCTGAAATGGAGCAGCCCTTACGTGTGATCTTCAGGGGGATGTAATCATCTGCTGAAGGTCAGCTTGCATGCAAGCAGCATAATTGCATGCAAGAAGTTGTGTTAGGATTTAGCAGGGGAAGACTTAATGCAACACAACATGTGACCCTGAAGAATTGTTTTAAACAACTCTTTCTTATTCAGGGATGCAAGCTCCTCTTCTAAGCATTCTGCTTAGAAGTCATACTTAGCTTTCATTTACCATGCCAGCCTTGCTGCTAACTTAACTTTTTCCTTTTTTGAGTCCCAAAGGGAAGGTAAGGGGGAATCACACAACAAAGTTAAATACAGTGTTAGCCATTAACTATGTAAGGAAATTATAAGTAAAAATGGATCTTGAAGTGGAAAGGTTTAGACTTCATTTAGTCCTATTTCTGACATCTGCTGAGGTATTTTGAGCTGCCTTTTTTTTTTTTTAATGTAGGTTGGTTTGGGTGGTTTCTTGGTTTGGGTTTTTTTTTTTTTGGTGGGGGTTTTTTTTTTTTTGTTTGTTTCTTTTTGTTTGTTTGTTTAAATGCTGTTTTCCAGATTCTTGACCAGTATTGCTTAAGACTTCAGAGTGAGGTTTATCCTTCAGGCTTCTGGAGAGTTCCCCCCATTGGGGTGGCAGCCAGTCTAACATCTCTAGCCTGGACCAAAACCCAAGGGGTTTATTTCAGAGCAGTTCTCCTCCTCTGTTCCTCTACTCTCATCTGTGCCAGTGGTGAACAGAGTGATGTTCCAAGTGCCTCCAAGTAATCTTTGCTTCACTCCTTGCTTTAGGCTAGTCCTCACTGTGCAGGTTAGAGGTCACTATCTATAGTAAGGCATCTGTTCTTACTTACAGTAGTAATAATATGAGGTAACCTAATAGTAATAGGTAGCTCTGAGAAGTGCCATGTTACTTCGGTAATGGTAAAGGATGAAGTAGTGCATTGAAACATGACCCAGTGCTTACCCCTTTGTCAGAAGCAAAGGGAGGGTCTAACTTGGGATGAATAGTATAATATTGCCTTTAATGCGTTGTTTGGAAGTGTGTTTGCTTTTGCTAGCCCTTCCATCAGTGGCTGTGTTGCTATATGGTCTTCCTTTTCTCAGGTGAGTCAGGCTATTAGTTGCTGCTGGTGTCTTACATGTATGCAACCAGTTCAAAAATCTGTAGCATCAGGAGAGCATGTTTGATCTTTTGTCGTGACAAACATTAAAATTACTGTGCTGACCACATTCTTCCTCAGCTTAGTCCAAGAGCTCAGTAATGAGATACAGTTCTCTAAACAACTGTCAAAGTTTAGTTTTTAAATATCCTTGAAACTGAGAGAAAAACGATGATGTATAAAAAGTAAAATAACTGCAGTGTAAGCATGCTGCTCTGAACTGTCCAGGGACATAAGCATGGGCATAAGCACAGCTGTAATTTTGTGGCTGTAGTGTTGAGACTGGAATGTATAATTCTAGAATAGAACTTTTTTCCTTAAATTGCTGTCTTTATAATACAAATAGAAATAGCGTTCTGTGTATATGTAAACCAGATGTACAAATGAAATCAGCAGAGAGTTCTATTGGAGAGTTCAAGTTACCAGCATTGTGGTACTGACTGTCTTTACTCAGTACCCCTAAGTATCTGTGTTCTCAGCCCTCCTACAGTGTCTCCTCTCACTTCTTCCAAATCTGCTCCATCTCCCTTCAGGAGACTTAAATGTCCCGTCTCTTATGACGTGCTTTGGAAAGAGTAAATCCTAATGCAGCAGTGGGTACACAGGAACTGTAGCAGACTCACCACCAGTCAGAATACACGCCTCTTGGATGCTTCACTTTCTGCTTCCCTGTCAGAGCAAGGGCTCCCTGTCCTGGCACCCTCTGTGCTTTGCTTGATATGGAGGCAAGGGTGGTGGCCTAGGGCAGCCAACTGCTGCTTCCTGCTTCTCAGGGAGTCAAGAAATGATGCCTTGCTGCCCTCATCCTGTGCTGAGTAGCTGAGTACCAACACAGCTTTTGTTTCTGCTCCTCTGCATGGTCTGTCCCAGAAGGGTCCATGTGCAAAGTGATACAGATGAAAATCCCACCTCTGTTACAGTTTGTAGGCTTTGGTGAATCTGCTGCAAACAGTAGTGACTCAAATTCAAATCTGCAACTTGTATTGCAGATGTATTAAACAGTTAGGTAATGTGTATTAACCAAAGGATGTTCCAGCAGGGCTGAACTAGCTTTTCAGTTGTTCATCCAGGCACGCCAGCAGACATGATGTTCCATGTGCCTTTAAGAGGTAAATGACTGTATAGTTGGAGTCCTAAACCATAATAAAATTATTATACTTTTAGTCAGAATTTAACCCCGTTTGCAACCTTCTGTGTGGGGCACTTCTGTTTTTATTCTCACTGGGAGTCTTACAACCCTTTCTATTGCAGATTTAGCCTTATGTATTATTCCTTCAGGATCAAAGTGCTTCTGTATCAACACCATTGATTTTTGCTTCTGTTTCCAAGGCTGTGAGGATATTATTGCTGAGAGCATCTCACTAGACACCTTAATTGCCATTCTGAAGTGGAGCTCTCAGCCATACGGTTCCAAGTGGGTACATCGCCAAGCGCTACATTTCCTCTGTGAGGAGTTTACCCAGGTCATGACTTCAGATGTCTTCTATGAACTCAGCAAGGACCACCTGCTCACAGCTATCCAGTCTGACTATTTACAGGTAACCCGCAGTGCAGAATACAGTTAGTCCGGCTTGTTGAAGCAAGATGTGTTATACCATTACTAGAAGTGCTTGGGATAGCTCATTTTTAATTGTAGGTGAGAGTGGGTTTGCGTGCACACGAAGCATTGCTTTTGTCATATGTAGAAAATGGAATTGAAGTGGTGATTAAGAAAACTTGTGTTCTTGGATTGTAACACAACTCAAACTGGTTGTGGTATGTGCTGTTGCTTAGAAGCTTAAGAATAGCTTAGAAATGGCTGCAAGTCATTTTAAAGCATTTCTGAACCTAACACTTGCCTTGCATGTTGAAGTGTTTTACAGAATTGTGGTAGTAGTTTTGCTGTAACAATATCCATCCTAGTTGGGAGCAGTGGGAGCTAATAAACTAATAATCATTCAGAAGGCTTTATTTATTTTTTGGGGAGACATAAAAATATGTTTTCTGATAAGTATTGCAGAATTTCTTTCCTTTTTTGTGACTTTCCTTCTGTGATTGTGTGGTTTTAGGGAGAGGAAGGTTTCTCTTCAGGGGAGATCTCTATAATGATGATGAGCCTTTTATAGCTTAAAGATGACTGGATTGTTTTTTTTAATTGTATCTGTCCCAGTCTTACCTTTTTTTCTTTAAGTATAAAATGTTAGAGCTTATTGAAAGTGTTGGGGTTTTTTTTAGGTTGAACACTTCAGGAATTACAGGAACAGTACTGTTGATCTTCCATGAGCATGTGTATTATGACTAAATTTCCTACCCTAGTTGTTAAGAAATTACATAGATAAATCTAAATTTTTCAGTACATGATTTTTTCCTCTAAAACTGTTGAGTGGTTAACACATGTATATAGGTGTGAACAAAGCAGAGGTGTTTTCTCTAGATTACTGAAAATCTTTCTCTTCACCTAGATCATAATTTAGTTGGCTTGATTATTTTTGTAGCTTTCCCAGTCTGTGCAGTCACTGAACTTGTAATGTTATACAAGAGATCCAAACACCTAATGTTAGAACTGCCCCTTTTAATTAACTTGAATTCTTAAAGTTTAGTATCTGTAAGTTTTCATGCTACACAACTTTTTTTCCTTCTGTGGAAATCCCCTCCTTCCCTATTCCTAGGAATTCAGCAACACGAATCTAGAAATCGTGGTGGTGTTATGCCAGTAGCACTACCTTAAAATATTTGGAGGAAGCGGTATAGCAGATCATAAAGTACAAATACTTTTTGTGTGTGCATGTGACATTAAACTAAGCATATATAGATTGCTGACTTTCTCTTTCTACCAGGCAAGTGAACAAGATATTCTCAAATATCTGATTAAATGGGGAGAACACCAGTTGATGAAAAGAATAGCAGATCGAGGTAAGGATCCTTTAAACCACAGTACTAAATCAGATAAACCAAAATGTATGGAAGTTCTTTTTGTGGGTAATCAGTAACTTAAGGAAATTTCGTGTACTTGGTTTGTAGTCTAGTCAAAACTAAACAAATGTACTTAGTTTTTTTTAAAGCTTTTGTTCTCTAAATAATGAGAAGGCAGGCATTCTGAGGGAGCTGGGATTGTTTAGCCTTAAGAAGAAAAGGCTTGAGGGCATCTCTGCAAAGTCTATAAATACGTGATGACAGGAAGCAAAGAAAATGGAGCCACGCTCTTGGCACCCAGGGCAGGGTGAGAGGCAGTGAGGAATTGACTGAAGTACAGGAAATTCTGTTTTAACACAAGAAACTGTGAAGATGGTCAGAGCAGGTTTCCCAGAGTAGTTATGGGATCTCTGTCCTTAGAGGTGTTCAGAATCCAACTGGATGTAGTCATGGGCAACTTGCTCTACCCAGCGTGGGGAGAGGGCAGTGGTTATGGTGGGACCAGACTTCTAGAGGTCCTTTCAACCTCATACTTTTAAGTCTGGTTGATTTCTATTGTCTCAGAATTATTTTTCTTGTAACTAATTCATCAACTAAAAACACCCCACCCCTGCAGTATCTTTTACTTTTCTGTGCTCATGCAGGCTTCTCACAGTAGTCTTATTCTTAGTTTACTGTGTCAACCTTTCACTTCAGTTTTAGTATGTTTCTCCCACAGAAGTCTGTGGTCGTGAGAAACAAGCCATGAAGTGGCATCAGTGTTTTTCCTGAAGTAGACATAAATGTATTTTTATTCCCTCAGATGTGTATTATCACTGCAGTGGTAACTTCAAGGGCAATCTCACGTGTTGGATGTGGGAAGTAGGTTAAATATGTATTTCCAAAAATATATATTCCCAAATTACAAATGCAAGTAGCTTGTAGTTCATCCTCACCCCAGAGTCTCAATCAGATACTGCTAGCTGCTTGCAATACAACTTGTCAGGGACATGTACGAAATGCAACCAGAAAAAACAAAAAATCGGTTAAAATATGTGCTTTTAGTGACCTAAGTATTAACCTTTCATAACAAGGTTTTCCAAGTATTCGTCTTCAGGCACATTGGGATGTAATGGAGCCAGTTAAACAGTAATGGCCCTGGGCTGGGAGAGAAGCTGTTCATTTGGAGTAATTGTGCTTCTTCCTGGCCTGTGGTGTTCAGTGAGCAGCTGATTTCTCTTTCCTGGGATCATCAGATAACATGATAAGCAAAAGCAGAAATAAGAGCTATGTCGGGTTCTGTCAGATTAGGGCCAAATATAGTCTAGTAATTTGGTCTAAATTCCACTGTGACGGTCCTAATTTTGCAGCTCTGAATTATGTGGTGGTGTCAGTCAAATACCAGACAGCTTTAGAAATTGTAATGGGCTGTGGCGAACACTTGAGCTGCCTGTACTGAAGGGAGGATGGGTATGTTTGAGAGGTTTCCTCGAAGAGTGAAGCTATTTGAATTCAGGTTGGGCGCAATACCTAAAATAGACGCGAAGGTACTTAGCTGGGGAGGGAGAACGACCTGAGTGTGTCATCAGCTGTCCTCTTGTCATCTTCCAAGAGGAAGATAACCCCCTCTTGGCACAAATGGGTGTCCTGTGACCATGCGAGCAATTCGAATGGGTTTGCCACAGTTGTTGCTGAGGTGAGTTACACAAGGAGGCTGGAATAATTTATCACAGTGGACTTTTCAGGCCTGCATTTGTAGAAAATAAATCTCTGAAAACTGCTGGGAGAAGGGAGAGAAGCTGCAGGAGAGCATCCCTTGGGGGAAGTGCAAATGTTTTCATAGCATAGCTCTTGGTAGAGCTTTATAAACATGTACCTCAAACACTATTTTTGTATTTTCTTCCTGGTTTACACTTTGAAACTGACAGCTGTGCAAATGACACATGCTTCTGTAAGCGAACCTGTCTCTGTGGATACTTCATAACAGATTTTAAGGCATGAAATAGTTTTGTAGAACTCCGATAAGCACGGTTGATTTAAAATTAGAATTTTATTTCCTTTTCTGTAACTTCCTATAAGCCATATAAGTCCTGCTATCCCATCTGAACTTTTTGATGTAAACTTAGTATGTCTTATTCCTTCCCACAGAACCGAATTTACTCAGTGGTACTGCTCACAGTGTGAACAAAAGAGGTGTGAAAAGGAGAGATCTTGACATCGAGGAGCTGAGAGAGATCCTGTCTCCACTTCTACCTTTTGTCCGCATTGAGCACATTTTACCCATGAATAGTGAAGTACTGAGTGATGCAGTAAGTCAATAGTCTCATACAAATACGGTCTCTGGGTTCTTTGTAGTTCAGATTCTACAATGTTCAGGGGTTCTTTTAAGGATTAGCTCATAAAATGTTATCTCTCAGTAATACATGTATAATTCTTCTGGTTAAATTTTCTGTTCTTTAAATCTGTCAGAAGGTTAAAGAAAATTCAGGTGTAAGGATTCAGTGTAAGAAATGCATTTCTTGCAAGTTTTACCCGTTTATATTAGAAAAAAAACCCAAAAAAACCCATAAAATTCTTTCTTGATTCTTGAAGATGAAGAGAGGCCTGATTAGTACTCCTCCTTCAGACATGCTACCAACATCAGAAGGTGGAAAGTCAAACGCCTGGCTGCGGCAAAAAAATGCTGGAATATATGTGCGGCCAAGACTCTTCTCACCGTATGTGGAGGAGGCGAAGGTAATAGTCATTAACAGCACTTGACTATTGTTAAATCAGAGTCATCGGGGGTTCTGTAATCAGGGAAGGATTTTGGTATGTTTTGTCTCTCTTTGCATGTACTGGCATAAAATACTAACATTTTCAATTTAACAAGACTTACAAGATTGATCATCAGGCTCAAGTCTCTAGAACTGGTCAGAAAAATTTCAACAGAATTTTTTTTTGTCAAAATTGAAATGTTTGCGAGACAGATCTTGATGAAATTCCACCGGAAACAAAGCAGCGTTCTGAGGGAAACCTCCCTGGTTTCCAGCCAGTTTGCCGGCCCAGCTCCTCGGCAGCCCTCCTGGCAGGCGGATGGCAAGGTGAGAGCCTGAGAGTCCCAGTTTGCAGCTAGTCAGCAACCTCGGTGCCAGGTCTTTCAGGCTCCCCAGCTCCCATCGGAGCTGGGTGGAGAACTCATATTCCACTCGGCAGAGGACTGATGTTTCATCATCTTGTTTGAATCGGAACATACCCAAAATTCTTTAGATCCTCCGCAAAATGGAATAAATATCTCGTGTCCAATTTGACTGAAGTCCTTTGTGTCCCAGTCGGGCAGTAGCTTCCCTATTTAATATCTTGCATGAGGACTGTCAAACTGAAGATCTTGTAGGATCGCTGATGGTGACATTTGGCGACAGGGTGGAGATAGCTCTGTGTGGGGCAGAAACATGCTGCATTCTGTTTGACAGAATGGGAGCCTTGTAGGTCACTCATACCACCACTTTGGGCATCTCTGACTTAAGTCAAGAGCTCGTGAACCCCAGCAGTGCAGAGCAAGAGGATTAGGTGAAGCTGTGCACATCTGCATCACCTACAGACTGGTGAATTCAGAGCTTTTGCCCTATGCCCAAGAAAGAAAATGTTTCCTAAGGGTGCGAGTTGTTGTCAACATCCTTTTTGAGGGGAGGGAAGAAATAAAACTACTTTGCGTTTTGGACACAAAGGTTAGTGAGCATCAGGTGGCAGTCAAGCAGCAAAGGAAGACTAGCCAGTGCAAATTTGATCTTCATATCTTGGATTGTTAAAACTAACAAAAATGTGTGAAAGGGCATGTGATAAAAGGTTTGACTCTTTCAGCTTTCAGGTATATGGTATGGGAGTGCTTTAGTAGTTGTCTTCAAGTAAAAAGTGCATTCTAAATTCCTCTCCCCCCCCATCAGGAATCCTGTTTGTTTCTATTAGTTTTGTGTTATGCTTGTTTTAATCTTTTTAAAAGCATCATTAGCTGTTTAACCTTAGGGGGAGGACTCTTCTTACCTCATAACTGTATGCCTAGTCATAGTTTAATTATTGTGAAATGCAGAAACTGCAGATGAGTGATTGCTGATTTATTTTGTTCTACTCCTCTGTTAGCCTCCCATTTTTTGTAGTAAATCTGTTGAACATTAAATGAGGCTTTCAAAAGGGTATGGTAAATCCCTTTCTATTCTGTAAGCTGTCTGAGGGAAACCCATTTTGTTTTCAGACTCGTGCCTCAGTGGCACAGAGGGTTGAGACCTGTAGGCAGTAATTGTCTGAGAGAGCCCAGAGAGTCTGGTCTCGAGAAGGTTACTGCTAATCAGACAGGTACAAAATAAACAAAGTAACCTTCCCAAGCTTCATTCAGATGCCTGCTCTTAGCTCTGAAACTCAACTCTGATCATGACTGGAAGATGAAATAGAAATGCTGTGGAGAAGCCAAATACTGTTTGGGACCTGGAAAAGTTACAGTTTAGGCATTGCTAGACTTGTGGCGCTGGGACTGCATTTGCAGCAGGTCCCAGTGGGTCTGTGTGGGCCGTGCCTTCATGAGGGCTCTAATGGCTGTCGTTGCAGTCGGTTCTGGATGAGATGATGGTGGAACAAACAGATCTTGTTCGTTTGCGGATGGTCCGGATGTCCAACGTGCCCGACACCCTTTACATGGTGAACAACGCAGTGCCGCAGTGCTGTCATATGATTACCCACCAGCAAGTTAGCACTAACCAGTCCAGTCCTCCTTCAGTGATAGCCAACGAGATCCCAGGTAAGGCTGCTAGATCACTCGCAAGGCCAGTTGCTCTCGTGTGAGTGGTTGGGGCTTGGGGCCAGGGGGACTGAGTGTGAATTATTGAATATTATGATCTCCTCAGAGTATTACTGCACCATTGGGGCTGCTTCCCACCCAGCAGTAACATCTTCTGCTTTGGTCTGCTCTGAAGACATGAACTACTTTTGGATGGCCTAGTAAGTGGTTAGAAAATAAGCTACTGGAGGGGGCAGTATCTTAGCCTGCCCCAGCTGAGCAATCTGAAAAACCTTGGACTGGTTAAACTTGGCGTAGAACACTTGCTGCAGCCTGGCACTCTGTTCTCAGGGTGGTTCTCAGTTTTCTACAATCAGCCATCCAAGACGGGTAGGATCCAGAAAGCTGGAAAATGGTAAAAGACTGATTAGTTTTAAAAATTAAAAAGCAGGGGAGCGTAACTTGTAGGGCATTCAGCTTAACTCAGTTTGGCAGAAAAATACTGGAAGTAGGCACTCAAAACAGACTTTTTTTGAGTTTACCAAATACACTTTGGCTTTAAAGTCAAACCAACTTCATTCCTTGTGCAACAGAGTAAGTTTTTATAGTTGGAAGTAAATACAGCCTCACTTGACTTCAGAATACTTAGCGTGACATTCCCCATAGGCAAGCCAGCGAAATATAGTCATAAAACTGCTAATACATTTTATCATTTATGCATTTGGTCTTTTGGTGTCTGACTGGCACAATGTATCTGGTGGGATTCCCAAAGCATCTAGCTCTTCCTCTTCTTTCCCACATTCCATTAACACTCAGTGTGCATAGAGAATACACTGGCAAAACTTACAGCTGATGGCAGGTTGGGAGGGTCAGTGGGTGTTCGGGAGGGTGGGATTAGATAGCTAAACGATCAAGATTAAATTTAAATTCAGTGAAGAAAGTGGGAACCGTAGCGCTTATGTCGGTGTAGCCAGCTTCGTGCATATAGGATGGCTGAGGGAAGCTCTGTGGAGAAAAGCCTGGAAGTCAACATTATACAGTTCCATAAAGAGCAACTGTTACGCTAAAATACAAAACTGAGTGTGCCACAAGGCATGTGAAGTAATTTGGTCTCAGATGAAGTATTGTTTAGCCCTTCAAATGGCCACTCTGGATCAGGTTAAGGACTTGTCCTGGTCTAGTATCCGTATTCCAGCAGTCACCAGAAGTGAGTGCATAAGGAAAGTGTAGCAGAAAAGGCACATAAAATTCCCTGTAAAATTCTATGTGCTTTTCAACCATTTGCAGCTCAGAAATGTCCTGTGGTGGGTGGTGTTTCTGTAGTTAGTAATTTTAAATGGATTTTTAATCCATGAGCTTAGCCAGCCTTTTGTTAAACTTTCAGAAACCACTTTTAGGTCAAAGCATCACATCTCAGTAGATATGGCTCAGTTCGTGGGTCTGTAGAAAAGCAATAAACATGACAAGTCATCTTCCTCCCTTCACCACTCTCCTGTCCCCATATGTCTGTTATAGTTCTTTGTATATCCATTACGTCTCTCTTCAGTCAACTGTGTTGAAAGGAAGTAGATAAATTGTTCTTACAGATGCTAGAGCCAGGACAAAAACAATAGGTTTAAATTGCTGCAAGAGAATTTAAGTTGAGGCGTTAGGAAAATTTGAAACACTGGCCTTCTATGATGGGGCTGTAGAACTGATGGACAGGGGCAGAGCAGTTGATGTCATCTACCCAGACTTGTGCAAAGCATTTGACACTGTCCTGCACAACATCCTTGTCTCTAAACTGGCGAGACATCAATTTGATAGATAGACCACCTGGTGGATAAAGAACTGGCTGGATGGCTGCATGCAGAGAGTTGTGGTCAACGGCTCGATGTCCAGTTGGAAACCAGTAACGAGTGGTGTCCCTCAGGGATCGGTGTTGGGACCGGTCCTGTTCAACATCTTTGTCGGCGACATGGACAGTGGGACTGAGTGCGCCCTCAGCAAGTTTGCCAACGACACCAAGCTGTGTGGTTCGGTTGATGCGCTGGAGGGAAGGGATGCCATCCAGAGGGACCTTGACACGCTTGTGAGGTGGGCCGATGCCAACCTTATGAAGTTTAACCAAGCCAAGTGTAAGGTCCTACACCTGGGTCGGGGCAATCCCAGGCACTGCTACAGGCTGGGCAGAGAAGAGATTCAGAGCAGCCCTGTGGAGAAGGCTACTTTCACTTATTCTTCATGTACCAATGTAAACTTCGTGAAATTGGGACCAGTTGTAGTTGCATGGTGTTGGGTTTTCTTCTCTGTAGTGCAAATGCCTTTTCACACTGCTCTTACTGTCTGATTCATTTGATTTTTAAGAGTTTTCATTATGGACATCTGGCCATGTTCATATATAACACTCGTAAAGCTGGTAGAGGATCAGATACCAGCACTTCTGTATGCAGAGGTTTGGATTCATCTTCTCTTATGATACACACATTTTCCTGAGGACAGAAAAACCACAAAGAAATACCATTCATTGTCAAAAAGCAGCAAGAAGTGGCATGAGAAAGTTTTGCAGCAGGATAAATACCCCAAATTATACATAATTTCCTTTTGGAAAGTTTTTTTAAGATTATTTCAATATGGCTGCATAAAACAACATAATTTTAACAGGTTTATGTTGGCTTACAGTTTGTGTAATTTTTTTAGAATGCTCTTTCTGTAGTTACATGCTGGTATTATGGTCTCGTGATTACAGAATTCCATGAGAAGTATGAAGTGTATGCCAAAAAAATCAGTGAATTCTTGGCCTGTAGAATTCACGAAGGAACATTCAGTTGTTACTTAAGACATCCTGCCCCCACCTCAAACCATGACATTCCTCCATCAAAAGGGGTTTACAAAGAAGGCTGTATCGGTGGCTCATTTGAGCAGAAGCTGGAAAAATGGGGAATGTCTTTACCATTTGTGTGATACGTGTGTTATCCCATGTGGCTTAGTGATGCTCCAAGGAACATGGAGAATGCTGCTTAAAAAACAAACAGTGCCAAGTCAACCTGGCAGGTTTTTCCTTTGGAATTAAATCTAACTGTTGCCATCAAACTTCCTGTGTCTCAGTTCAAAAAGTAACCTCTGTTACCCCAATCCGTTCTCTGTCCCGCTGCAGTTCCCAGTCTCCTCACTGTGAAGGAGATGATCAGGCGGCTGCAGGAGCTGCGCCACACGGAGCAGGTGCAGCGGGCGTACGCTCTGAACTGCGGCGAAGGCGCCACAGTCAGCTACGAGATTCAGATTCGTGTGCTGCGGGAGTTTGGGCTCTCCGATGCTGCTGCTGAGCTTCTGCAGGTATGAGTGTAGCTGTGTAAGACCACATGGAATCATAGCATTGACGAGGTTGGAGATGTCCAACCGTTACCCCAGGACTGCCAAGTCCACCACTAAACCATGTCACTGGGGGCCTCATCTAAACATTTTTTTGAACACTTCCATGGACAGAGATTCCACCACTTCCCTGGGAAACCTGTTCCAAACTATTAATGCTTTGATCCTGTTCTGCTTAGGAATTGACTTGAATGTGTAATCTGCAATAAGAGAGCTACTTTGTGTGTGCACATGCAGGTGCAGAAATGCTTTGAAATGCCTGCATGACTGTAGAACTGTCCAGGTGCAAATTACAGCGAGACCATTGCATTTGATGTATGTGATTTTATAAATGTGTAACTGCAACGCATAAATATTTTTCTCAAAAGCTGTTGCCATTCAGAGTGCTCTTACTGTCACAGACTTTGGGGACAAAGTTCTGCTGAGGAGGCAGATATCTACATAACAGTAACTAGAAATCTAGATTATGATTTATTCTTGAAGAGAAAAAGTCTTAACTGGTACAGTAGATCTGCATAGTAAGTATCAGGACTGGGAAATTGGAAATCCCACTTCTGTTTGTATGCTGCTGTTAAAGCAAATGCATTTGTTGGTCATCTTATTCACAAAGTGAATCTGATGCTGCTTGTCTTGTTTTTTAAAAACAAATAATATCGTTATTCCATGATAGCTGCAGCCACCTCAAGTGCTGGTGAGGCTTTGGGTGGCACAACTAGCCTGCTCCAGTACTAGCAGATTCCTAGTTCCAATGCACGTTAGTTTAGGAGATTTTTCTAGATGAATTCCTACCTTTTGTTACATGCTGGGTTATTTTCCTTTGCAGAATCCTCACAAATTCTTTCCTGATGAGCGATTTGGGGACGAAAGCCCACTCCTGACAATGAGACAGTCTGGACGGTGTCGTGTTAACAGCACTCCCACTGCAGAAACCATGTTTACAGAACTGGACTCTTTTGTGGCCTTCCATCCCCCCTTGCCCCCTCCTCCACCTCCATACCACCCACCGGCAACTCCTATTCATAACCAGTTCAAAGTAGGCTGGAAACAAAGGGTGCCAAGTCAACATCCCTCCCGTTCCTTTTCCTACCCGTGTAACCACTCGCTGTTCCACTCCCGAGCCGCCCCCAAGGCTGCGCCGCCCGTCTACTTGCCCAGTGTGAAAGCGGCACCGCCAGATTGCACCAACACTACAGGTCTGGGGAGGCAGACGGTGGCTGCAGCCGCGGCAGTGATGGCAGCTGAGAAGCAAGTAGTAAGTATTATGACTTCTCTTCTTCTCCCTATCTCTGGCCATTCAAAGTAGTGTATAGAGAGGAGCTGGAGAGAATTCTTACAATGAGGTAACTTGGTTTTGTTAAATAAAAGAGCATCTTTGTTGGCTAGGAAAAGAATTTTCTATCAGACTGGCTGCCAGCATTCTGTATCCCAAAGACATGCCCTAATCCCTGGGAGAGTGAATGTTCCAGGGGCAGGAGCATTTTGAAGGGGCAAGTGGGACTCGTGAATATTCTGAAATAATACCAGTTGCTCGACATTTAAACAAAGTGTAAGTCCTCTTCAGTAGTGCACTGGGTGCTGTAATTCATGGGTGGAAATAGGGATGAAGCTTTTGACTGTTCAAGGTAAGTAGTCCTGAAGCAAACAGATGTGTGGAAAGGGAACCTGTGGAGAATGTGAAGGCCTTACAGCTGAGAAAGGTTTTAAAATGCATAGGCAAGCAGAAGCTGGTAATTGCAAATACAAAGGGGTTGGTTACAGCATTTAAAGACAGTCATTATAGCTGCTGTGATGCAGTGAAAACAGTGAACTACAACATACTGGACAAAGACACAGCTTTGGGAAGTATATGAAAGCTAAATAAAGCATTTTTAAATTTATTTCTGCAGTGAAAGCACAGTTTCAGTGCACAGGTGTCACAATGAAAACCTGCTCCTGAGGGGCAGATTTGAGCTGGAGTAATGAATGGACACAGCGATCTCTTAATTTATTTTTTTTCCCTTTAGGAGTTGTCCTAAACACATTGCAGACCTTTTTATATTTCAGGATAAATATTTTTAACTTCAAATGAGAATTGCTTGCTGTTGTTTGTTCAAGGGTGGGTTTTGTAGCATGTGTGTCTCTTGATCTATACTGATTTCACTAAGGAAACCGTGTAGCAATCTCTTTCACATTAGAAATGTTTCTATAAAAATGAAAGGAGAAGCATAGCCTTAATATGGGTGATACTTTATTCTGTGTTCTGCCTGCTGTTTGTTAGGTACTAGTAATCAATGATTCCCAAACTTGCTTTCATCAGAAATGACAAATGCAAGTGGGAACTTTAACCCTTCTAGTGGGAAGACTGCAATATGCTTGTCTTGCTGCAGGGCTGTTTACAGGTGTAGGTGAGCAGAATGCTGTGCTACAGCTTCCAGGTACTGCGTGGATCTGGTCAGCACTGAACTGGCGCCCCAAGGCTGTCATGCACACACACACACACACACACACGCACACACACATGTGCCTGCAGTTAACTTACCTTAAAATAGGAAATACAGGCAGGAGGGTTGCATCTGTACTGATGACATACGTGTTTCCTGTCTTTCCTGCACTGGAGCTCTGTGTTGTAACAAACCATGTGTTAAGTTCTGCACCAAGTACCTTGTTAGTTTGATAATGGCAAGTGTGTTAAAGCTGGGTTACCTCTTGAGAGTTTGACCTCTTGACAGCATGGTGTCATTTCCTGCATATTTGCCACGCGAACTACTGTTGTGGCACTACAGCTTCATAAAGGAAAGAAGTTGCCTTAAACTAGCAGGAAGGTGAAGGCTGGAGGATACACGTGTTCTTTAAACAGCACAGGAGATCTGCAGGCTGAGGTTGGTTAAGCAAAGGTAGATTAGGAAAATGCCATTCTGAATTACAGAAACAGTCCTAAATGCAGTTTGTATTTAGCTTTTGCTCTGTTTCCATGGACCAATTTCTTCTCTTTTCCAGTGTACTCAGCCCTTGCTAAATGAACTGATGCCAGATATTGCAATGGGTGTGTCAGCGATGTCTCTAAAAGACAGAAGATTACCAGAGCTCACGGTTGACACGGAGATAAGCCAGACGGTTACAGAGGTAGGGCCCGGTCCACCCCAGCACATTTCATGTATTCAGAACAGACACATGCCCACTTCTCGGAAGAAACATGCAATAGAGCAAAAAATAGATGCCCGAGAAAATCAGCAGGAATATCCTGACTTCTATGACTTCTCTAATGCTGCATGCAGACCCTCTACTCCAGCACCTAACAGGCACAGTCCTTCGCCTTCACAAGGCATATATTTTGGCCCAGATTTGTACAGCCACAATAAGGCATCACCAAGTGGCTTAAAGTCAGCCTACCTACCTTCCCAGATATCTCCTAAAAAGCAAGAGGATTCTCGGAGGGAATACGTGCTCTCCCAAGATGGGCATCAGCATAGACAAAAGAATGAGCCAATACACCTCGATGTCTTAGAGCAGCCTCCCCAGCGACTGGACTTGGCATTGGCTACCCAGGAAAGCGCTGGCAACGGCCCAGTTCACATCAGGGGAAGAACAAAGATGGAAACCGACTTAACCTATGGGCTAACCTCCAGCAGACCTCCGCTCTCCACATACGCCTCTGATGGGCAAGAAGAGAGACCTGGCCGGAGACTGGCAGATGATGAGCCATTGGAACATGGAGCACAGAGGAACGGAGATTTGGAAAGGGAAGATGCAGTAAGCCGAGGAAGGAGGTCTCCAAACAAACCAGACTTCCTGTATAAAAAGTCTGCCCTTTGAAAGCAACCTCCACTATTTCTCTGTGCCTAAGAGTCGTAAACATCCCATTCTTTGCAACTTCTGGCCTGACTTCTGTCAGATGCATTCATTCACGCCAGCAGATAAATTCAGCTTCACTCACTTCTTTTGTACATACCATTGCTTTATTAGAGACGGCATGTTATCAGTTTGGGTTTAATGCTGCTTCTGGTTTCATTTTGTGGGAATCTCTTTTTTTTGAGCAAATTTAAGCCTTTTAGGAAAAAAAAGAGCTGGTACCTTTTTTGTACAACCTGGTAGCCTTTTGCACCTGTACATCTATTTTAGTGTATTGGTTTTGTACTAATATGTTAAACTTTATTGTCACATTTAAAGGACTGTATTTTCATACTTTTGCATTTTCCCTCTCACCTGCCAATTCCTGATGTGCATTGGGTTGCACATGATGAAATGTATTTTCTTATGAGATAGTAACAATGCGTTTATTTTTTAATTATAGGAATTCCAAAGAACAGCACATCAAAATACTACATTTTTAGTTAGTTTTCTTTGTTTGTTTGTTTAGATCTGAAATCTTCCTGATTTTTACCACTACAGCAAGAATCCAGTCTAAGGTTTTGTTTGAAAAGTTCTGGCAGCTGGGTCTTACCATTATACAGCAAGCCCACTTCAAGAGTTACATTTGGGTTTTCGAGAGTCCAGGGGTTATTTAGGAGTCCAGATTCCAGTGACATTCACTGGGATCTCACAGCCTGATTCCATGTGCTTTCTGGTTCAGTTGTGACCATGGGGAACTCCATGGTCACCCAGAAGCACTTGCTAGACCAGAATTGTTCATTTGCCCATGCAGAAATGAATCCAGAAATACTGTAAAAAGCGATAGTAATAACTTGTTCTTCCAGCTACTCATACATGGGGGTAAGTGAAGACCAAAGCAGAGGATTCATGCTAACTCCTGGAGTGTCAGGAAGACGAGGCATAGCACCTTTGCCGTTGCCTGAGCAGTGACCCTCCACTTGAGAGGGTTCCCTCTCCCACAGAGGTACCAAGGTGGCTGCTCGTTGCCTTGTTTCCTCCTGCCTACGATTAAAAAAGGGCTTCACTCTTAGTGATGGGGTTCAGTGTTCCTTACCTGATCTGAAGTGTTGCTGACTTCTTAATCACAGCTGTTCTGTGAACAAAATTAAAGTGAAGAGCAAGTGCTCTAGCATAATGAAACATGCAAAGCCTCAGCGCTCTTAAATTACACTCCCATTTCCTGACTTTGCTTTTTTGAAGCACAGAAATGAAGTTGATCTCTTAACATGGTATGAAGAGGGAATGGAGTGATCTGGGCTGGCTCCCTGCCACAGGGTTGGGGTTGAGCAGTGCTCTGGGTCTGACGGTTGTAATTAAGTGCATCCTTGATACTTACTGTGCAGTTTTACCGCAGGTTCATTGCACGTAGGATAGGGATCTGGTGCCACTGCAGTGTAGCGATTAGCAGTAAAGGCCTGTTTGGGTTTTTTTTAAATGCAGTTTCTATAATGAAAATTTTCCCAGTAGTAGAAACCTTTAATCCCAGGTGTGACCTAAGGACTACTTCAAGGTTAGGTTGTTTCCTGCAGTTCAAAATGCTTAATACTATTTAAACAGAAATATTGTTGCCACTGTGTTTTTTAGTTGTAGTTGATGGCAGATTCTTAACCCGTTTTGTTCAAGTGCAAGGCCTGGTAACAACACCACAGAGTTATTGAAATAGATTGAATACTGCATTTTCAAACTACCGAATAGCTTCTAGATAAATGAGAATAGGGGTTTGACCCAGTAGATCTTATAATGTCTCTGGTGCACGCACCTGCAGGCCTCCTGCTTCTCAGAGAGCTTTGCGGAGGTGCCTTTCGAGATCAGCCACGGGAGGTGTGTGTGGTTGGAGGAGAACGTAGCTGAACTGCGCAGGTGCTGTGTCTGGTGGGTGAGGGGAGATGGGCTTTTTCTGGTTTGGCTGGGTTGTTGGTTTCCCCTCTCTCAGCCTTTTTAATCTGTTGGTTTTGCCCACATCCTTGATGGTCCTGGCCTCATTGCCAGCATGTGGTATTTCCATGGGACCGCAGTGTAGAACATGGTTAAATGCAGGAGGTGTCTGTGGGGGGACAGTGCTGCTGCAGGTGAGGGGATGAGGTTCGCTGGGTTTCTTCTGAAGATTTGAGCCCAGTGCTGTCTGACTGCAGAGCTCTGGCTGGCGCTCGGGTCTCATCCTCACCAGCACTAGAAGCATTAACTTCCGTCACACACAAGCCCTGTACTCGCTGCAGTTGTGCCAGATGTATGTTGGTATCTTAATTGCTAAAGAGTCATAGCTGTCCTCAGCAAACTTACTATTCTGAGTAATTTATTTTTACCTAAACTGTAGATGTACTTGAGAAAACTATTGTAGCTGCTGGAGTTCGGTGTGGCACTGTGTGCCTGGGCAGAGGTGGGGCTGAAATCTACAGAGGTAACTTCTCAGCTTGAAATTTGTGGGGACGTGGCTGATGAAGGCTGAGTTTTGAGGTTATGGCTTGAGAGAAATCATGAAATGCTTTGGCTTTGGAATGAGCTGGTGAGAAATGCCTCAGGGGAGGACGTGCCTCCATTTGCGAGTACAAAATGGCTTCTGACATCCCAGAAGCTGAGCAGTATTAAAAAGAGAATAAGGTGTTTAAAAGTAGGTGTGAAATGAAAGACAAGCCCTTCTGAGGCCTCAGAGACAATCAGGCCATGTAGACAATCTGTGTTTTCACTTGTGTATTTTGAGTTGGGAAGAAGATGGCAGCTGACTTGAAGTGGAAAAGGATTTGTCCGATTACTGGAAGTGTGTTCTTGTGCTCCAGCGTAGGATTCCCTGCTTAGCTGGACATGCAGAGGGAGGGGAGAGAGGCCATCTTCATTCTTCGTGGAAGCATTATTCAGAATCTAGTGTTTGTCCTGCATCTCCTCGCAGAACACGCGTACCTGTACTACCTGCTACTACTTGTTCTCTGTCTATTGAAACTTTGGTGCAGAAGCTCCTTGTTTACATGAAGCACTTTCTGGTTAGGCTGGAAGTTAACATCTTTTCCTTCTGTAAATGTGATGGAATAACAGATTACTGACTATTTTGCTTGAGGATAGAGGTATGAACATTAAGTTTTCTTGAATGAGGAAGACTCGTGCTCCTTGTTCTGCTAAAGAGCGAGCTCAGACTTTCATTTAGTGAGCAACATGCAAAAACTTCTTATTCCCCTTTCCCTGATCCCCTCCTCGTTTCCTTAATATGTGGATGAATAACTTAATTCCTGAAACAGATTCTTCCTTTTAAATGTTTTGTTGTTCCATGGAGTTACTGTAGCTGTGTATTAATAACTGCTATGTTGATTGGCAGTTTCTTGTTGTATTTTTCCTGTTCTTGAGGAGTTTCATCTCTGAAAGTTAAGGCTGTGGCCACCTGTACCTGTAAGCCTTGGGTTTTGGTCCTGGAATGTCCCAAATGTTTGTCTTCGGGGTTTCTTTGGTTTGGGGGTGGGGGGGGGATGGGGGGTGTTGGGATTTGGGTGGTTTTTGTTTGGAAAGAATACTCATGCTGTTTGAGGCACTGTTCTTTCTTTTAACAATTACGTGTTTCTATGGCAGAGGTGGTGCTGAGCTCTGCCGGGCACGGGGAGCAGCAGGAGGGGAATTGTAAAGCCGTGTTTGGGTCTCTGTAGTTGCCTGTACTGCCAGAAGGCAGCCCGGCCTTTGGCAGCGTTCCGGTTTTGTTTCTTGTCCTTGTGGTGTTACTGGTATAAAGTCAAGTGCCTTCAATGCTAAAGGCTCAGAAAACTTTCTTAAACTGACTTCATGTCCTATGCAAGTGTTTTTTCTACAACCTGCATAACCAGTACTTTGTAAAACTTGTTTACGCTTCAATTGTATATAGTGTTTTTTAAAAAATATAGTATTTTTATTTAGGTACCTCCAAACTTGAATTCTAGTCTTGTGTGATGCATTGTAAAACAATACATTTCTCTTTTGAGTACCATTACAGTTGTAAAAAGGTTTTCACTGGTTCTATTTTTCTACTGTTGCTGAGAAGCATGCAACACTGACTTTATCCTACGTATAGTTGGCGTTTCAAATAAATGGCTTGTATAGAACGTGCTTGTGCGACTTCTTCCCGTGGCCTCATCCCACGGGATGCCTCCGCGCTGCCGGCTGGCTGCCAGGCCCATCCGAACGTGCCGTGCTGTGGCCGGTGCCGGAGCAAGGAGTGGTTTAGTACAGACTGAACTGCAGGTGCTCTCCAGCAGTCAGGGCCCTTAAACTGGCAAGGTTTGTTGTTCTTTCTGGGGAAGAAAGTGCACAACAGTGCTCTGAGCATCAAGGATGTATGATACACACCCCTTCAAACAGCTTATTGAGCTGCTTAGTGATGTAGTTCAGTGAGTCCTGGCTAGAGCTTAGCGGGCTGAGACGATTTGCTATTAAAGGCAAAGGGTTCCATGCAGTCAGGGCTGTGGGACTTACTTAGCCCTTGATCCAGGACGTGTTTATTTTCCCAGCAGAGCAGCCAGACACAGCCACTCATTGAGTACCTGGCGTTCTCTTGAGCAGCACTTGGCCTGCATCAGCCAAACATTCATTACGTCATTCACAGACCCAAGTGCTTCACTGCTTCAGGGAGATGACTGGAGTTCAGAAAGCCTTCACTGTGATGTACAACAGCAACACACCTGTGTTCTGCCCTGATGGGAAGTGGGGTGGGGAGAGAGAGTACTTGTATGGTCTTACGTGGTGATTACTGACACCTCTGTTCCTGCATCCAGGAAGGTAACATGTAGGAGCAACTTCCTCAAGTGGACAAATGTAACATTAATTGTTACAGACTTTCTATTCATTTTCCAAGAGTGTTCTGGGCCTGCTAGCTGTACAGGGGAGAGGTCACCTCTTCAGTGGGGGGGCTGCTGTGAAGAAAGTACACTGGTGTTGAGGAAGCTGGGTAAGGGCAGGTGTGAGGGACTGGGCGCACTTCGGGCACACCCGCCTCCCTGGCTGTAGATGCCCGCTGCGGGTGCTGCCCCGGGGGTGCCACTGCAGGCACTGGAACTCCTCTTCGTGCAAATTACACACGTGGGTTAAAAAACTTCCTGCCACTGAGCTCCTCCCTCTGTGCAACACTGCTGTGGCTGCTTGAGCACAGGGGGCTGGGACTGGGCCCCCCTCTCCTGTTTACGTGCACCTGGGTAGCTGCTGCGACTTTGCATACACTGGGGGAGGAGAGCGTGGCTTGGAGAACTGAGTGTCTCCATCTTGGAGCTGGTGCCTCAGGGCACCTTCTTCCCCCATGCCTTTAGTGAATGACATGCTGAGAACAGCCGTACAGAGGAAACCTCATCCTGCTCTGCTTTTAATCCTGCTCAAACTTCACCTCATGTCACACCTGCCTGCACCAGTCCAGGCAAAGGTCTGGGAACACTGGGCTTGACATGGCGCCTGAGGCGCATCCTGGCCCCGCAGCTAATGGCTCCTCACTGCACTGCCCTGGGCTTGCATGGAAACACTACAGCAGCTCTTCAACAAACCAAGACAGTACAGATCAAACAGGTATTTAATTTTTAGATACTGTAGTTAGATATGCGGTTACAATTCCCTAACAGCTGCTACAAAAAAAGCACATACAATACCCCGAGTTAAATTTAAAAGCAATTAGTCATTTTGCATGAAACAAACCCATCAACCGAGCCCCTAGCCTAGAAATAGCTTTTGTAAATAAAGTGGTCAGAAACAATTAGTAGGGAAAATTATAGATAAAGGTCTCTTTTTTTTTTCCTCTCAAAAGTCATTAACATGGAAGCAGAATAGTACCCCATGGTAAGGAAATCCTCAAACTACATAAAGCAGGAGTTACAAAGTAGAACTTTCTTAATGTATGTTTTGGGGTTTGTGGGTAAAGAAAACTAAAAACTACATTAGGCTCCGAACTTACGAAAAGTCACTATTTAATTGTAGCTAAGTGTAGGTTCTTAAAAGTCAGTGAAACATCTGTTCCATGAGTATCACAGTGATTATAAAAAGATCACACGATTTATACTGTAGCAAAATGCCAGGATGCTGCAGTGTCTTTAGGGCCATTTATGAGGTGGCATAATGGGCAATAGGCTAGTTTTTAAAATCAAAGCACATCTTAAGTCCTAAAACAACCTGCTCCTGATCATAATTTGTAATTTGGTACCTCCTCCTACAGATTGTTTATAGTCTACTGAGTCAGTAACGTTCATATGCCAATCTTGCTGAATGTAAAGCATCACTGTACAATATTAGAAACAAAGTTTCTGAATCTATAAAAGCAGACAGAGCATTTTGTTGCATCAAGCCTAACCTATGATTTCTCATCTTTCACCTGCCTCGGGAGCACCTCCGCAGCAGAGAACGAGCCTGCAGAAGCACAGCGCTGGGTAGCTCACCTGCCCCATCCCTGGCAGTGTTCAAGACCAGGCTGGATGGGGTGTTGAGCAATGTGGTCTAGCGGAAGGCGTCCCTGCCCATGGCAGGGGTTGAAACTAGATGACCTCTGAGGTCCCTTCCAACCCAAACCATTCTACGACTCTATGTGACCCCCATCTTAGAATGCAATTTCACCCCAAGCTGTAATAGGCCTTCTCTGCCCTTCAGGGAACCATGTAGTGAACAGACACTTCCTTTGTGCAGGGACGCTTCAATAGAGTCACTACAGCTGGAGAGATCATACGGAGCCATTTAAAGCAAGGAAGAAAAGCACTCCAGCCTTGCAAAGCACAGTGAGCGCGTGTGCCCTGCACTGCACGGAAGGGAGGGCAGGCACACCCCACCAGGCTTTAGTACCACGCACAGCAATAGGCACTAACAGTAAAATAAGTGAAAGGCAGAAGGGAATAGAGAGTGGGATGCTGTTCCTGGAACAAGCCACCCACCCCTGAAGGACACAGCCAGCTTTCACAGGAACACAAAGTCCATCAGGGCTCTGAAAGCCCTATAAATGCAGTAATGTACCTGTTTGGAACACGCTTTAGTTGCTACAAATAAATGAAGTATGAGACAAAATGAAGATGTTTCTTGGACAGTTGGGTTTTGATGAGAAGTCAAATGTTGGAGATGCCTCTTCTGTTTGCCAATGAATATTGTTTGCCCAGTTGTCCTTTCAGCCCCAAACCCTCTCAGTCTAACTACAGTAGTACTGCATCCTGTTAGTCCGTTGTCTTTTCCGTGACTGAAACTCTTCAAAGAAGTGCTGAATGTCTTCTCTTTTAACCACCTATGGGAAGCAACATGAAACCCAAGTTGTGCTACAAGGATTCAATCAAATGATCCCTTTCCCCCCAGTACCCCCACGTGCATCCCCTGTCATACACAAAGCATGTAAAGCAAGTATCTCAAACCCCGTCTGACACAGGTCGCAAAGCAGCTTTCCTGTTCTACCCAAAGGAGACTAGTAATGCCCAAATTCCATTGTAAGAGAATACAGATAAACAAGCTCCCCAAAGGCAGAGCAAGCACATGGAGCAAAGCTCCTGAAAGTACTTTTAATGGCTTTGACCACTTGCTTTTATTGCCAGAAAAATTAACACAAATCAAGATTTTCAGGAGCTCACTTTCAGACTCATTACAATGTAACTAAGAATGGCAATTTAGCAAGTAAGCCAACAAAATGCATGTGCTGGTTAATAACAGCACGCAAACTCCCCCAGGAAAACACCTGACAGGACTGTTTGTTTGCCAGTATTTAGTCAATTCTTACTCTTCTAAGGGTTTAAATTCAACCTAAGAAAAAAACCATAAAGGCTAAGAGCCTTTTTCCTGAATGCTTTTTTTAGAGCAACAGAAGTTTCATCTAAATTAAGAAGTGCTCTCAGTACTTCTTAGACAGATTCCTGCAAGGTCCCTGTTACAATGTGATTAAAGAAATACAACTTTTAAATTCCCATGGAATGAGGGATGTCTTATTTCTACTGCAGCGCCAGCTACTCCAACAGACAGGAAAAAATTAGTATAGCATCCTAGTATCCAGCACCCACCCCCCAACAGTACTACAACACATTTTTCTGGCAGACAAACTCTGCAAGCTGTGTCTTACCGTTCCCTCATCGGCGAATCTCCTGAGATAGTCGGTCAGTTCCGTCTTTAAATCATTGTATTCTGGATGCAGGAGCGAAGGCAAGGGAAGGGAAAAAAACCCCCAAGATACCCAGCTTTAGTTTAACACTGGCTCAAGAAGACAACTTGTTCTACTTCCTCTTGTCATTTATTACATTTACTTGAGACAAATTAGGTTTGAGCTGGATTATAAATAATAATAAAAAGAAAGGCAAGTCCAGGTAAAGATGAGAAGCCTGTAATTTACCAGGCCAGCCTATGCGTTCTGAGCATCTGTCCAGGTTGGTCTTCACAGAAATGTGCACAAGTTCAGTGAGCGTACAGTACAACCAACCAAGACTGCCCCTGCTCCCAGCTTCCCGCAGCAAAAGCACACGTGGGTCGTGGTGGGACGTCCTCGCCTCTAACTCAGAACTGGACACCTGCCCCCGCCAGAGTGCAAACCCCTCCCTCAGAAGAGGGAAACAGCTCTAGTTATAAGGGCTGCTCAGCACTGCCTTGTCAATACACCCCATGGCAGAGCTGCCAGGGAGCACGCTGCGCCCCAGTGGCACGCTGCCTGGCACTGCCCCAGACAACAGGAGGTTGCCAGCGGCACAACAGGGTAAGATAAATAAGCCAGAGAGCAGAAATGTAAATTAATGTTTAAATATTCATGTTACAATAAATCACTATCAATACAATAAAATGTGAAGTAAGGGAAAAGTTCCCATACCAGCTAGTTCCTCAATGTAAGTTAAAGTTGTAACAACAGGCCAGAGAGGACAAACTTCTCTGGAGGAATGACTGAAGTGCCATCTGTCATACAGTCTTCTACACATTAACTCAAAACCCGTTTGACACCACACTGCAAGACCCAATACTAATCCTCATGGCAACCTGTTCAGTTAAAGTTTCAAGGCAGATTCTAAAAATGAAGTTGTATTTACCACAGATGAGTTCTACTTGCTGAACTCTGTTCATGCTGTTAAGGGTGTCCATTAAAGGATCTCTCCTCTCTGTTTCTTGGTCACTGGTACCTTTATTTTCGTAAGCCAAGACAGTGTCACATTCATCTGTCAGGAACTGCACTTCAAGCTCTGAATACATTTTCTGGAGAATAAAGTAAAATTTACTCATATATTACAGAACTTCTCAGATGGAGATGCTCTCCCCAATCCTTTTTGAGTTCAGTATCACAAATAATAACAACAAAAATAATAATGTAAATTTTGTATCCAGCATTTCAGGCATGTCCCCATCACAACTTCCACAGCAATACTGGATTTAAGCAGCAAAGAACATACAAACATTTAGAAGCTCATTCATGCTGTATTAATTCTGAAGGATTCAGTGTATTCCTTTACGTGGGTTGGGGGGAGGGAGGGGGTAGGTGTTTATATGCAGAGTAAGAACATTTACACAGATTTTATCTACAAGCTTTTCCTGCAGATGCAGATTCTCTGGGAGGTCCTCCCTGCCTCCCCCACACCAGTGACCACAACAAAGAGACGATACCTACCAAGCAGTCGTCACAGGTGCACAGTTTGCTTCTCCAGTTCAGTGGCCAAAAGGTGGCAGTGTCTTTTTTCAAAAATGGCTTGCTTTGGAGTTCCTTCAGCTTGCAGACTGGCTCCTCACTCTTTGGAACGACCTGAATTAAAACGAGTGTTCAGTGCTCCATACTACCACTTCCAAGACACTCCATTCTTTCCAACATGCCATTTTCCTCATGCCAGATTCTTCTTTTGTCTCAGACATTTATTTTTATAAACAACCTACATTACCATCTCATCCACATGAGGGTTCTGATATGGTTTTACCAGTTTCCACTAGAAATTTCTGCAGAGATTTACTGCAATAGCCACAAATGTTTAAGAAATCAGAGCTGGACTATCATGCAAATGCAGCTACAAAGCACAATATCCCTATATTCGAACAAACTCAGAAGGTGCCTCAGTGTAAAGGCCAGGTGACTGACAGGAAGGGATGGATCTGACCTATTGGCAAACAGATGTTATACCCCTGTCAGCCACCTCTACAATGGTGTTCCACAGCCTAGGCTGTGCTCCACAGAGGCTGCATGTTTGAAATGTCAGTGACTGACACGGAACATGGAAACAGACTGAAAGCTTTTAGCTCTTCACTGAACCTACACAGAAGAGGTAGGCTTTGCCCCAGCTACCATCAGCATGAAAATGAACAGGACAGAAAAGACAGTACATTTTACCTCTGGACAGGCAGACCCAGAGCTAGTGGATGGTTCATTAAACTGTTCCGTTTGCTTTTCTTCCTTCATTTCCTGGTGTTCTACTCCACTTTCTTTTTTTATTTCTTTTTGCTGCTCTTCACTTTCCTTAACCTTCAGGAAAACCCCTTCACCTTCAAGGGAGTTCACTTTGGTCAAAGGAGGAACTGGAAAATACATACCCACATAAGTGAAAATACTGCGCAGACAACATACTGGCTATCACAGACGTCCTCTCTGCTTTACACTGCAGTGTCGAAGAGCACCTAGATCAGCTCATGCACTGCAGAGTCCTGGATGTACTCTACAGCTGGCCAAAGACACAGTGACCTAGGTATACAAAGAAAACGCTCCCTCTTTCACCAGTCGTCTTCACCTCTCATACTCCAATTCTAAAACACTCTGCTTCACAAAATCTATGTCCTAGGAGATGGAACAGGGTACGTCAATTTGAGAGAGTTCTGTACTAAGATGCTTGTCTTTCTTGATGCCCCTTGATAGCTATTGCAGGTTCAGCAGCTGTCACATATTTTTTGCTGACTTTGTGTCAGAGTCCTTCATTTCCTCCAGACACACACCCTAAAAACTCCGTGACAGATTAACTACGCTAATCCCCTCCTTATTTAAAATAAGTTTTTCTTTTGATGTCAGTTCAAATGTGTGCCCTGTGATATAGCTGGTTAGAAGCAGAAAAACTAAAACAAACAAAAAACCCCATTCTGTACTATATTTACATCAGAGGGAAGAGAACTGCAGGTAGGCCACCTTGGAATCCTTAAAACTGCCACTGAAATTTCTGGCACATAAGAGATCAGTTATCAGTTGATATAAGCAACATTCAGCAGACATTGTGAAACCAGCTCTTTCCACAGAAATCAAGCCATCTACCCTTCCGATCCTGCAGAGACCACATGGCAGACAGAGGCCTGCAGGGAACGTGTCCTGAGCACAGCCCCAGCTCTACCCAGATTAAGGTTTTACACATTCATTCCAGGTCACTTGTCATTCACTCTTTGCTGCTCAGAGCCTCTTATGCTCAGCTATTTGTCTCACTGCTTCCCTTAGGATGACTCTTCAGTTCTTTGATTCAGTTTAGAAATTAAGTTCTTTAAGACAAGTACTAAATGTTCAGCCATCTATGTGCTAGCACATCTTTGATAAAGTAAATAAAAGAGTGAGCATCACAGAACTAAGATTTAGGAATGAGAACTACAGAACAGTCTGTGCAGCCCTGCACGTTCCACTGCTGAAGACAACTGTCCAATATATTGAGTATCATTTCTCCAACCATTTAAACAAGTGTTATTAATCAACCACATGACAAATACATGCTAACGAAATATTGGCTCAGATATCTCAATTTTCTTTACCTGCTAACTGAGATGCATAAGCCCAGAGGAAATGGCAGTGATTCATGCAGGCTTGGCATACCATTTCATGGAAGTCTCCACTTTCAGGGGGAACCGCACCAAGATGCTGTCGAAAAGAAACCAGCATGCATCAGTGAAACATTCGCTGCAAATTAACAGACTCAATTCTAGGTTTAGAGGAAGTAAAACATCAACTGCTGTCACACTTTCAGCACAGTCATACGCTCCTGCTAACTTTCTATAATAAATGGCAGTATAATTTAAAGACTGAAAAGATAAGATAAAAATTCCAGGGAAATAATTCTGTCTTTGTCTACACCCTTTCGTGCCTTCTACATAGCCAGAAATCTCACTCCTATCTCATTTCTAAACAATATTCTTCTACACTGTCTTAAAAATAGGACAGGTGAAGATACCTCTTGCATACTGCACATGTGTACTCTTAAATAACTTTTTATGATTGCTTCCTTATGTGCAAGAGATTGTAAGTCTTCATAGTGGTCACATAATGCACTTGGGAAGAATTAGGTCCCAAAGCTCTCCAGAAACTGGTGAGAAATATTTAGGCAATTAAAAGTGCTTAGTGGCTTTCTTTTGCAAAGCATTCTTCAAGGCTCACAGTATGCAGCATAACATTCATCATACACACATTTATACAAAAGAATCCTACAGTTTATCTACAAAACCCCTAATTGAAGCCAATCATCTTTTTTTTAATTCTTTGATCCTGCAACTTCAAACACGGAATTTCACTCATGCCCTTCAAGGCATGAGGCTGACTCCTTAATGCTCACGCATTAGTAGGGCATTCACTGAAGTGCTGAGCTGCTTTTAAAAGATTTCCCCAGAGTTTGCAATCATGAACCAACCGCACAGTTCTTCCTTGCTACTTAAAGGAATTACAGTTTTAAAAGCATTCTTTCGCATGAAGAACTGTTTGGGTAGCTGATAACAACGTGCCTCAGTAAGAAACTTTTTCTCACCAATAGCACTGATTAGAATTTTCCAGTTAAAGAGACAGTTACAAAGTCGTTATTTTATTCTGCAGCGGTAACCTTTGAAGAGGTAGAACTCTTCCTGGTTTTTTTGGACTGGAGCAGACAGCAGCACAAGATTAAACTTTTAATATTCCTTTGCATAGCATGAAAAGAAATATCTTAGAACTCCTGTAATAATCTTTTGAGAACTACAGCAAACCTTCTCAAATAAGAATAACCATACAAATTTAACTAACTTATTTCTATGCAAATGGTAATTCTGCTACTTGTAGTTTCCTTACCCTTCCATGGAACCAGTCTTCACAGACTATGCACTGGATCATCTCATCCGGAATCTAGATGAATGGTCATATCATTAGCATTAATAGCAACTTCTAGAGTCTTTCACAAGCCTCAAATGACAGTATTATGCAAAGCCTGCTCAAGTGAATTGCACTTCCCTCTTCAGCCACCCACAGGGAGCTGCCACTAATAAGTAGTTAACTGCTTCATTAGTCAGTTTGTTTCCCTGAAGTTCAACAACATATGTAATTTGTTGTATTATCAAGACTGTGGAAATTCCCATTTACTATTACAAAACTTGTCTTCCTAGTAGAGCAAGACATTCTCACAAAAGAGCTGATAAAAGTTAATACACTGTTGGCATCATCTTTCTTCCTGTAAAGAGAAATGCATTAACAGGCAGCTTAGCAAAAGAAAGATACTGATACCCATCATGTCATGAGGTTTACAGAGGAACACCAGAGTCCTAACTTAAGAGGCCACAACAAAGTACAATACAAACTGCTTTGCCAGGAAACAATTATTAATGATTTCTTTAGAAATGTTTAGCTATCTCTGAACTTCAGAGAGGTGAGTTTGTAAAACACTTTTTGTATTTATAAGACTTGCTCATTCCTTATTCTTTAAAACACCTGATTTGTATGACTGCAAACCAAAGCATGCATGTAGTGCAAACCAAGTGGTATATTTTAATACTTCAGACAAACAAAAAGCATTGTGACTACCATAAAGGAAAGCCAAAGCCAGTGCTACAGGACAGACTCTTCCCACCCTGGAAGCCTTGTCAGAGCACTGCTGCAGGCACGAGGAAGCAGATGCTGGTCTCTCCTAACATGTGCAATGTGTTCACTGTGCACTTGCCACATTTCTTAAGATGATGAGAAACCCACCCCCTAAGGGAACTCCATAGAGGAGTCTCTACTTTATAGAGAGGAAAGCAGAGAGAACTGCAGCAGTGTTTTGTACAAATGACGGTTTGTCCTCCTCATCTGTCTTTAAGGCACAAACATATTCCACCATTAAAAAAACCCCTGGTAATTACTATATATATGACAACCGAGAGTAATACAGAACATAACATAAGATTTCTTGAAGTGGGTTCTTCGCTGTAAAGCAGCTCAGCAATGACCCTTTGCACAACACTTTGCATAAATACCACCTCTATATGATTACTATCACCTTTTGTATTTCTTACCTCATCTTCAGGATCAGGATAAGGTCTTTTACAAGTACAGTATAATCCATAGAAATTGTCATTATACTTATTTTCTGAATTCACTTTGCCCTTTTCCTAGAAAGGAAAAAATCTCTCAGTAGACAATGCAGTGAAAAACAAGAGAGAAAATATGCATAATATAGAAATAAAACCCCAAACTAACATTCCTGTTGCACTTGAATTCCTAAAAGCAATAATTATACTCATCAGCTTGAAGATCCAAAAAGAAAGATATTATCCGGACACCTCTGCTACACAGTGAGCAGCAGATAGGGCACGCAGGGAATACTGAAGTTCAAAAGGAAAAACAGTCGTCTCTCCACTTTTGTAATAAATGGCAACTGTGGTGTTTGTTAAACTACTGCTAATCCAGAACAGTGTAAGAGTTGTGATCACCAGCTATGCCTGCCTGCTGCATCACAGTAACACCTGTAGATTTATTGTGCACCTTCCCCTCCATTTTTTGTTTTGAACATCCAGATTGCGATCCAAACCCAACTTTGTTTAATCTTACCACTGAGCTTCCACTAAATTTGTGTCATACAAACCTCATTCTAGAGGAGAGAATTACCTAAATTACAAAACATGCTGAATGAAACTCAGTTACAGGTAATCGCATTTTAAAAAACAAATGAACAAACAAACCCCCCAGCTAATACAGCTGCAGCCAGAGGGCTTCAGAACTGCATGTACCTGCAGCCTAAGGCCACTATTGGCCCCTGCAGGAAGAGCAGAGAGTGACCATTTATGATGTTACTACAAAACACTTTCTACCACTATAGCGACAAAGAAAGGACAGGTGATGCGAGCACTTGGCACCCGTGAAGTCACACAAATTAATAGGTGGATGCTGAAGGTCACTTAACCGGGACAATTGATTTTGCACTGAACTGAAGGAGGAAGAACAACCACATGATCCATTTCACTGACTCAAATTAGAAACAGTAACATCTTAAAATTGTCACAGGTGTCTCTGTAGGGATCACTGGACTATGGCCCTGGGCTGACTAGCTCTGGATCCACCCCAGTTCTGCCAGAACAAAACGGGCGTACACAAAACCACGGGCTGTTTCTACATTTGGACTGCCATTACCCTGGGAGCAGCACCGCGGGCAAGCCAAGCAGCTTCCTGTTGCTGCTTCCCAGAATATTACCAACTACTTGACAAGTCCAAAATGCCCAATGAAATGAAAGCACAGGAGGCTTAATACAGTAAAAAACTATCCCATCAGTGGGCTTTGGGGACAACCAATCAAAATAGATTAGGGTACTAATGCTACCACGAAGAAGGGGAGGGAACTGTCCCTTCGGCAACAGAAGCAGTTTAAATTTCTTTAATGCAACAGCAAAATTGCACCCAAAAGCTTCCCCTGAAGCCAGCTTAAAGCCAATGAGATGTATTAGTGCAGGCACCACAACACATTTCTGGCATTACACTGACCATGGATGCAAAACTGCTGCCTTCATGGATGACAACCATCAAATGTTTTCTCTCCTCTCTCCTCACATTTCCCTTTGGTCCCTCAACAGCTTTATCTCCTGCTGTAATACTCCCACCTTGTTTAACTTGCTGGGAAAAGCAGAGGCACCGTGTGCGTCAGTACTGGCTGAGGCAAGGCACCAACCTCCCAATACTGTCATTTTGATTCTGTGTGTACAAAACCTGTATCTGCACTTACTGGCAGTAACTTGCACTGCAGATTTTTGAACTTGCTATTTCCACAGTCACAGCGGAAGTTCCTGGAAAGAAAAGCACAGCGTTTCAGGTGGGTTTATTAACTGGAAACACATCAGGTTTTGTGTTCACAAGACTCCCAGCAGTTTATTAGGCGACATAAAAACATTCTTGCAGTGCTTAAACAGCAGCATCAGTCGGAAGTGGCCTTACCCTCTCACAAGGTGTTCTTGGCAGATCTTGGCTAACACCATCACTGACAACAGTGCTTGGCTGGGAGGCCGCAGCAGCACAGCTAACCCTGGGTGCTGCAATTACCACACTCAAAACCATGCACACGAGTGTTGGCGGAATAGGAGCCCGAACCGCTCCATTTCCAAAGGCTGGACCCGTTAAGGTGATTAAGTTCTTGTCTCCTACTCAGACACCCAAGCTCCCACTTAAACAGGGCTGGCGCGCCAAGGCAAGGGGAAGGAGGGTACCTCGGTGACCTGACCTCGGCTGCCTGGGAGCGGTTTATGTGGTACGAGCTGTCCTACCTCACCGAAGCGCACCAGAGCGCGGAGTGGCCCTGGTGAGCCCGCGCCGCCGGCTCAGCTCGCCCGGCACGCCGGGTGCGGAGGGGCAGGACGCGGGTGGCGGTGGGCGCACAGCGCCGCGCCCTCCCGGCCCTCGGGACCCGGCTCGGCCGGGGGCTGCCGGGGACGCCGCCGCCGCGCGCTTCCCGCCCCTGGTCCGGACACGCGCCCGCGCCGCACGGCGGTACCTCTTGGTGTAGAGCTCGAAGAGGCGGTGGGTGCCGTGGCACTCGTAGCTGCAGGCCAGGCAGATCCCCGCCGGCTCCCCGCCGGGCGGCGTGCAGGTGCTGCAGGCGTACAGCGCCTGCCTCTTCACCGCTCCCTGCGGGGCGACACCGATACAGGGGCTGCCGGGGGGGGGGTCCCTGCCCCGGGGTGGGGGGGATCCCTGCCCCGGGCGGCCCCGCCCCCGGCCCCGCCCCGCCCGACCCCGCCCCCACCTGGGAGTAGCTGCAGCGCTCGTGGTCGCTGCCCCCCAGCACGGCCCGTGCCTCCTTCTCGAGCTCCTCGTTCTCGGCCAGCACCTCCGCCAAGGAGACCACGGGCTCCTCCGCGCCGCCGCCGCCGCCGCCGCCGCTCCCCGGCTCCGCGCCCTCCGGCGCCGCCGCTTCCATCGCCGGGATGCGAGGCCGAGGGCGAGATGAGGCGGGAAACACGCGGCCGAGGCACAAGGGGGCGCCACAGCGGAAGCGGAACCGCGGGCCTCACGTGACCGGGGCCGCGCGTGACCAAAGAGAGCGGTGAGCGGCGGTGGCGGGGTCGGCGGGCACGTGACCGGCGCGCGGGGCGTGGCCGCGCGCTTGGTCCGGGCGCGGTTGCGGGCGGCGCGATGGAGCTGGTGGCGGAGCTGAGGGGCCGTGACGGCGAGACGCGGTCCGTGCGGGTGCCGCTGCCGCGCCCGGCGGAGCAGGACGAGGCCGGGCAGCTGCGCAGGCTGCGGCGGAGCCTCGCCGAGCTGCAGGAGCGGGTGGTGGAGCTGCTGGCGCCCCTGGTGCAGGCGGAGAGAGAGGCGGCGGGTGACGGCGGGCCGCGCGGTGAGTGGCGGCGGGGCGCTGGTGGGAGCTTGGCGGGGGGGGCGGGGCTCCGCTGCCCGCGGGTCGCCGCCTGCGCCCCGCGCCGCTCATCCGCGCCCGGTTGAACTCCGTCAGGTGGTGCCGAGGATGACGACGATGATGAGCAGGAGGAGGATGAAGATGATGAAGACGAAAACAGCATCGACACGAAGGCGAGCGCCGACGACCCGCCTCCAAAGCGGACGAGGGTTCAGCAGCCGTGGTGACGGCACTGGGGACTGGGGTCAGGCCTGGAAGGGACGTTCCAGCTGCACCGGTGTGAGGGTTCCCGGCCACGGCCAGGCGGCAGCCTGCGGTGCTTCTGCGCCTGTTCGGAAAGTGCCGATCCCGAGACTGTTTTAACACGGAGGCCGTAAGGAAAGCATGCACCTTGGTGTCAGCAGCGTGCTGCTTACAGGGAGCCAGTGTTACGCTGAGAAGAATTTTTGGTAGACTAGTTGACAAATACAAAACTGTTCTCACCAGTCTTCTGACTGCTACATTTTTAATGACGTTTTCTAAGTGATAGTATTTATTCATGCGACTTAAAATAAACTCTTATAATAAAATCTGGAGTGAGTTATTTTTTCAGACTTCATCTTAAAATGGTACAAGACAACTTTTATTTGTATGGAGAGAAAGCAGTATAAGACTGCTACAGTATTCAACATTAAAGAACTGTGTAGGACTGTGTCCATTCCTGAGGAGTCCTACAATGGAAGATTATTTTTGCCTATCACCAAAAAGGCTTATTATAGTCACCCATCAATGAAGTATTTTCCTGAAAAATGTCATATATAAAGTGGATTGAAAGAGTCAGAAATCTTGGTTTCAAAAAATCCTGATTTTTTTGTGACAGCCAGGCAAGTCAGTGTGACTTTGAAAGTTGTCTTTAATATTCCACAATTCAAAAATGTATGTCTGTCCTAAGCCTGTTTTCTCAAAATGTTGGGTTTCTTTTTATTTTCTTTTTATGCAGCAGTTAATCTTTATGTATTTTCTTCCATGACCAAGTTTTATCCAGGCTGATTTTTAGGCTTATTTGGTAGCTAAGTCAAAGTGAACAACACAGAGTATTATATTCTGCCGATGCAGAACTCCCATAATTACCTAAAAAACGGTAAGAGCAGAGTGAATTTTTGAGAAGCTTTCTAAAAACAAAACTTTGGAAAGAAACTAGGGGAAATGCACTAGGATTCAAGTGCATTTCAAGTGACACCTGTGAGTACATTATGTGTAACAGTTCTTGGCTGTGTAAATGAGCATAACCCAGTCCCTCTGCTAAGGCAGCTCATTCTTTTGATGATAATGCAGCATATGGAATGTCACAGAATCATTAGGGTTGTAAGGGACCTCTCGTGATCATCTAGTCCAGCCCCGCTGCCAAGGCAGGGGTGCTAGGAGCTCCCTGCTCATCCATGCAGGTCTCCTGCCCCCTTTCCTTGATTTTTTTCACCATGGGGATACACTGGTCTTGGGCCTGGAGGAAGCGGTGCTTAAATACTGACCAGCTTTCTCGGACTCCCGTCTCTTCTAGAACCCATAGGATTCTACTAAGCAGGTCTTTGAAGAGCCTAAGTTAGCTCTCCAGAAGTTTAGGGTTCTAGTCCTGCTTACTGTTTTGCTTCCCACGTGCAGGATCCCGAGTTCCACCATCTCATGATCGCTACAGCCAAGGCTGCCCCCAACCTTTACATCTTCAACCAGTCCTTCCTGGTTTGAAAGTACAAGGTCTAGCAACACACCTTTCCTCACTGGCTCCTCCACCACTTCTATCAAAATGTTACCTTCAGTGATCTGCGGGAATTTCCTTGACTGTGTGCCCTGGGTCATGTTATCCCTCCAACAAATATCTGGGCGGTTGAAGTCCCCCCATAACAGATGCTTCTTGCAAGGGGAAAGTTGTCAATGCTTCACATGTGTTACTTTAATTCCCAGTTTGTTTGGTGCATGCTTCTGTGAACAAGCATATAGCATTCTAGACAGCCAGACCATAGAGCTTACCGGGGCCTGAGAGGCTTCTCTAGCAGAAATTTACTAACTGATTTAATAGTGTGAAAAGCTTGCTTTTTGTTCATTTTCTGGCTGGCAGTTTGTTTATGTATTATGGAAACTGAGCAAATCTTGAGACTTATGTATGGAGGGCAAAGTATCAGAATAAATTATGAATTTTTATGAGCACAGAATTGCCTGGATTTGCTTGGAAGGGGCAGGGGTGTGTTGGAACTGAGGCGTAGTAAACATTTTTTTTACATTTTTACATATTCTTAAATTCACACACCCATTATTCTGTGAGCAGATATGACAGAGGTGTAGCCTGGGAGAAAAGACCACTCCTGAAGACTAGGGAGGTTTAGTTGCTGAGGACCTGGGATGAGAGAAAATTACATAAATTAATCCTCATCACTTGTCAGGCTGCAAAATCTTAAAGTGAGAAAATGCTTAAAGTGTTTAGAGTAGATAATTTATCGACGGAAGTAGCACTGAAGGAAGTGGCTTCTCAAAATGGCAAAGGCAACACTTTTAGTACAAAAAAAAATATAGCTTGATAAATGTATCAGAAGAGCTCTTTCATGCGGTCTGTGCTTAAAGTGCAGACATCTTTTATGTGCTCCGTTCTGCAGCTTTGGAAACTGCCTGTACAGCTACATCTGGGAGTAGTGTGTCAGCGCCCTCCCACTCACAGTCCTGAACACTCCAACAGTGGTGTGAACTGTGGGAGGGCTATGAAGCAACGTTTAACATTAGGCATGAATTTGCAGCCTTTATATATAAACTTTGTGTAAATAGTCCACTGGGACATCAGGGGCTGAAAACCTCTGGTCTAAAGCAACAAACCCTAACTAACCAAGCTTAAAGTTATTTCATGACTTCTTTTAAAAGTTTTTTACTACAGTAAAAAACCATTTAATAATTAGATTTTAGTCTTTCCTTTACTCTGTGGGTAAGACTTCACCTGTTCATATTCTGCTGGTGCCAAAAATGCTGGAAGCACCAGCAGAGCTAGCTTTCCTCTTCTATTGTCCAGTATTCCTATCACTATGTTGACAGGTTATACTAAGTCTCTCCATTACTGCTTTCCACCTCAAGCTCAAATCCTTACAGACGTAGCATTTGCTTGAATTAGACTGTCATTCTGTAGTTAGTTGTAAAGCTCATGCTTGTCAACAGCTTTAATCCAAAACCAGGCTTCTAATGAGAAAAGTCTACAAACACAAACCTCTGTTCTGTAAGTCACCGCTGCACCCAGCACATGCTCCACATCCAGACAGCTTGTCTCACCACATCGGGCATGCTGATGAATTTGCTAAAGGCCATGTGCTTGCACAACAGAAACTTAGGCACTTCTTCCTATCATTTTCTATTTTTGATGCTTCCTCTTAAGCTGTTCTTCTTTAACTCCATGTAGACACAAGAAAACTGCTGAGTTTAAAACCTACAGCATTGAGTTAAAAACATAGCCCAGACAGTGCTATCTCCCTGTCACACAAAGGTAGAAAAATTACGAAAGGATTCAGTTTCACCCAGCCAGCCTCAAGACTTCAGGCTACAGACAAGTAATTAGGGCACAGAGTATAAAAGGACAATGAGAAAAGATCAACTGAACATACACCCTGACGGAAGGACAGGACAGTAAGCTTTGGCAGCTGACTGCCAGCACTGCTATCTCGCAACAAACATAAGCAACAACAACAAAGCCGTTGATATGTATCTGCATTAACAGACTTCTGTTTATAAACATTGAAAAGTTTTTATTTTATAGATTAAATAAAATGGTGATTTTTAAAGTTAGGAAACAACACAACTTAAAAGCTCTGACTCCCAAAGATACTACAAGTCAGAGTTTATACTTTATTCTTACTCCAGCATATTAAGATGGCAGCTTCCTTCTTTTCATATTGCACTTAGAACTTAAAACCTTCTTGTAAAGGCTACATTGCTTTCAGGTCCTAGCACCGATGCTGGGGTTTGAAACCAGTGTCTCAAAATGCCTCCAAATGCAAACAGAAAGTTTAAGGTGGTGTAACTGCCATGCTTAAACAAACATAGCAACACTGAAAATAGTGTTCTCTTTCCAAAGCAAGAGAAGGCTGGTATCATTCTCCAGGATTCCCTTAGTCAGAAATGGATTAGCATTTGCGATGATTAGGTACTGACAATCACAGAGAATTGAAATTACAGTTCAGGAGTTTAGTTCATAATTGTTTTGGGCCTACTGCTTTTGAAGAGTATGTTTTGCACTGTTTTCACATTTGGAAGGTTACTTCCATCATGGCTGGCTCGAAAATTTAGTTACTAGTTAAGAAGAAACAAATAAGGACAAGAAGAAAGAACAGGTTCAAGATTATTCAAAATACACAATCCAGTAGTTAGAATCAAATGCTGTGCCAAAATAGCACTGAAAAATAGAGGTCTAAACTATGGTAAGAAATCTCAGTGAAACTTCAGTATGACTGAAGAAATCTTCATTCATTGCAAGAATGAGGTGGTCTCATTTCTTCAAATTTCTGGAAAAAACATGATTATCTGTCCTACAACCTGTCTGTAGCACCCTCACAATCTAATACCAGTTAACCTTCCCAAATTCAGTGTTTTTCCTAGTACATCAGTGCTCCCAGAACACAGTTTCCCATTAAGTCTGGAGTGAAATTAGAATGGTAATAAATTCCAATCACTTGTAATTTTATCAAAGGAGATTTCTATAGATAGGAGAAAGAAACACAAATGAAGTTTTGTGCAGACTACAGGCCAATACCAGCATAAGCTGCTTTTGACATCATAGGAAAAGAGATTAAAGCACCAAGCTTCAGGCATATGCCACTCCTCACTGCCTACCTGCTACAACATGGTACTGTCGTGGTTACTGAAAAAAAGTCTGCTACCGCAGGAAAAAAAAAGGTACCTTTTTCCCTTTAAAGGTTTGCACAAACTTTATTCTTTGCTTCCTGTATTTATATGTAAACTTATTTTTAAAAAAATCATTAAAAACCAGCACTGATGTAGATATTAATTTCTCAAAAGAAAAATCAAAGAACTGTGATTGGGTGAAGTGCAGCTTTTATAATCATATTCTGATTTTGTTTCTTTTACATTTACCACAAAAAAAAGTATCTTTTCATTGATTTTACTCCAAGGGAAAACAAAGGAAATCGCTTTTTTTGCTAAGAGGAGTAAAGTCATGGACCAGAAACTTATTTCCCCCCAGGACGTTTCAGATGGAGTGTTGCAATTTTGCATCATTAAGGCAAAACGAGGAATACTTCCATCAAGTGTCACACAGGGCATCCCACTGTGGCCATCCCAATAGACCCACATTTAAAAACCTCTGTAGTAATTTTTTTTTTTAAATAGAAAACAGTCACTCTCTTCATTGCTTAACAGTATGAAAGAAAAGGGGTCTTTCCAGCCTTCACTCAGAACTTCAGTCTTGTGATTAGATCAGGCATATGCAATTGCTTCAAAACAGCTACAGAAACTAGAAATTGAGCTAAGTGTCAATCAGTTGTAATCTACTGATTTGATTAGAGGCCTTCACAAATGTTTGATGGCGATTGCAAATAACAGCCAAGCAGATAGGAATGATGCAATACCCGACAGTTTTGGGGTCAGCTCTTGTACAGGAATAGAGGAACAAGAACATCTGTAAATACGGTATTAAAAATATTATAGTCCACAGCCAAAAAGGCAAGGATAGCAGTCGTACTTTTAAGGAGTGCATCCATGTGGTTCCTTCCTGTGGTTCCTTGGGGTGTTGCTGAATGTGCTCCAGTGCAAGTTTGTTGTAAGTCTCATTGATTTCAAAGACGTAATAAAAAGCTGCAGCACTTGCTAACAAGTATAACCCCACACCAATCCATCCCATCCTCTGGCGGAAGTTCATCATTCTCCATGCTCTGCACCTGCAACAAAAGGTGACATAAACATTCAGTACAGCTTGGAGAAAGAGGGGACGCAGATGAGGCTTGGTTTTCGTAAGTTAACCTTTTATAACTTTTCATTACATATTGGTAAAAGAGCACACACATCCATTTCTGAAGACCCGAGTTCTCTCTACGTTGCAGAAAGTCATAGTACTATGTGAGCAACGCACTAATAGTAATTACATATAATGCTCCATCTATGGCTCTGGCTACTTTAGGGCCTGCTAGCTACCAATACAGCAGGCTAAAGTCAAGCACTGGGTGAACAAAACGGAAACCATGAATTGGATAAGTTACTTACCCCATCTGCCTCAGTGCTTCTAGCTGCAGGGTGGTGATAATAAGACTTTCTATAAATACACAAAGATTGTAAAGTTCTTTGACATCTGCTAGACAAACATGCTGCTAGCCAGCCAGTAACAGGAGCATCGCTGCTTGTTTGCAGTGTAGGAACATCCAGTTTTATTAAGCTCTAGCTGAGTGCCCACCCATGAACCACATAAAAGGATGTTTTCAATTTGAACATGTACTAGAGGTCTGTATTTGTACTTATTTTCACACATAAGATACTGTAAGAATATTACCTGCACCTAACTGTACTTCTGCTCCACCTGTGAGCAGCTGCGGTATGCCTTCTGGAGAAAAGAAGTTGAACACCTGTACTAGTAACTGACTGTGCAGAACAAACCAGACATGAGTCAAGAAGCAGCATAAATTATCAAAGCAGCAGAGACACTACTGGGCTCAGTTTTAGCTGCTTTATGATCTCTGGCTGGCTGCATGAGTCTAAGTGACTTGAAACACTCTTCAAACCAGTTACAAACACCCTAACTGAAGTACCTCCACTCATATCATGAAGTCATCACCACCTTCCCTAAAAATAGCCCTTGGGCAGGGCAGGGCAAATGACTGCTTCACTGCAGCTGATCAGAGTTCTCCTAACAAATATGCTTTTTCAGACTGTTCAGTTTTTATCCTTTTGTACAAGAGAGTTAAAATGAATTTATACAGTACTGTTTTAAGAAAATATATCAGGCTTTAAAAATATTAGGCAGAAATGCTGACTCAATAATGCGTTATGCACATAGAATAATAATTATGAATAGAAGAATGAAAGAGTTTACCACAATTAATTAAAAAAATCACTAAGTCTTTCTAAATCCCCTTTCCTAAGGCTAGACTAATCTGTTTGGCTAGCAATCTTGAAAGACTTCCTGGTTTTCCACATCTGAAGGATACCCTCAAAGCCTGACCTGGCAGAATCTGAGCAGGGTAGCCCCAGAGAAGTTTTTCTGGCCCTCACGCTGCTGTGCCTATGGTGGCTAAGAGAATCAAACATACAGTGACACTAAACACCTGAGAATGCATTACTGACGCCTGGGGCAGCTGTTGCTTAGTTTTTCCTTTTATACAACAGAATGCTTCTGTTTTATACTCCAAGTAGGACAACCGAACAATTTGTGTAAGAAGCTGTTAATTAATCCACTAGGTAAAAACTTAAACTCCAGAGTCCATGTCTATCCAGCAGCTAAATCACTGCCAGTTCTTTCCTGTAGTTGGGCATTTCGGAGATGACTAACAAGCAGCTGCCTTCAGAGAAAATAGATCTTCAAAAGGAACGTAAGCGCTGAAAGCACAAACACTATTAAAACCGCAGTAGATTTAAGAAGGCAAACCTTAGTTGTTTCTGTCCTGCCCTTGCCAGTAGCCAGCACAGGAGCCTCAGCTCTACGTTACACCGAAAAAGGCAGAGACAACACTTGAAGAGTTTTCTTATTTACGTTTCGAGAGGCTGTTTTAACTCGCGGCTCTCGGAGGCACCCACGGTGGTTATCGCAGTCCTCCGCCCGCATTCCGCGGCCGCTCCCGGGCTCTCCTCCCGCAACAGGCCGCGCAAACCGGCCGCTGGCAACGCCCGCGGCGCTCAGCCTCCCGCCAGCGCCGGACCCGCGCCCCGGCGAGCAGCGCTCCGCCGCAGCGGCTCCTTCCCCGCCGCCGGCAGTCCCTTACCTTCCTCCAGCGGAGAAGGAGGGAGCGGGAGGGCGGCGGCAGGCGGCCCGCTCCCCTCAGCCCGCGCCGCCGCGCCGGCACACGGAAGGTGCCGCCGGGCCGCCGCGCCGCTGCCGGCCCGCTGCCATCGCTGCCCGGCCACCGCGCCGGAACCGCCGCGCTTCCGGCATGCGGGGAAACGCTTCCGGTGCGCGCCCGTCTGCATCCGAGGCGGGGCGGGGCGGGGCGGGGCCGGCTGGCTGGCGGCCATCTTGGCCGGGGCCCGCGCCTCTCTGTGGCGTGGTTGGCCTCGCCCAAAATGGCGGCCAGCGGTGGCGGCGCGCCCCTGGATGGCCGCTCGCCTTCTCTGATCACCCTGCCGTTACTGCCGTCGCGGCTGCCCGCTCCGAGCCGCCGTCGCTGCAGCGCTAGTGCTGCTTCATGTAGTGGTGGAGGAGAGGCTGGGGTCAGGCAGCCCAGCCACGGTGCAGAGCACCAGTCTCCAACATGCAATGGTGGGCAGGCCCGTGCCCCAGTGCCTTGGTGTGACACTCACCTTTGCCCGCGCTGCCGGTTCGAGAGTGTTTGTTTTGATTGTAGAGGCACTCGACGAGAGGAGAAACTCAAATCAGTTGTTTCAAGTTGGCTGCTTTAGCCGGTTGCGACGCATTGAGGGAAATCCCAATGGAAACTGTCAGGTTGCGAAACAGTCTCCAACAGCTGGCGTATATGTACTTAAAAACCAGTATGTCTTTACACATAAATATGCCTTACTGGCTTATTTACATTGAATTAAATTATTAGGAAATAATGATACTGGGAGAAGGCGTCAAGGAAGCAAAAGGATCATCTAAATTGACAAAACCTGATCTAGTCACGAGTGCAGTTCACTGACATGCACCACAGTGGTGGTTGGTAAGTTTGCTTGTGCGGAGGGTGTTTAAACATTTCTCTGACACATACTTCCTGTGCTAGTTAAAAAAATTCAGTAGCTGCAGACCATTATATGTAAAATGAAAACATTTTACTAAACTCTTCTAGAGTCATGAGAAAACTACTGTTTTGTCATACTGCTGCTGGGAGCTGTTGTATTCTTTGTGAACTGCTCCAGAAATTGAATCAAACACACGGGAAATGGGTGTCAAATCCATTTGGTTTGTCAGAACATTGAGTTTTACTCTCTATTGGCGTAGGGAATGACTGACTCAGTGGCAGCCAGCACTGAACTCTGCCCTCTGAAGTTACAGAGGAGCGGCGGCAGCCACAGTTCACACATATGCACAGCTATACCGAAAAAGGCGGCTAACAATGTAAAAAGAGATGTCAAATGAGAAATGAAAGATGCTACAGCAATGACATTTTTTTGGGGTGTAAATAAGCATATACACATCTTTGTATATCACATATATACACATCTGCCAGGGGGTTTTTTTGGGTGATGTAGTTAGTGCTTGTGAGGCAGTATATAAAAGCTGCTGCAAAATTAAATTTATGATGGCTCCTACTACTACGTTTAGTGTTTCAGTGAAGAATGTAAGAAACTAGAGTTTCGGGTTATATTCAGGACAGATGATGAGCTCACGAATTCAGAAATAAGTTCCCTGTCGCAGAGAAGCTTCACCTTAAGCTATGCTGCTTTATTTTGTGTGTTTGGGATCTGTTTGCTTTTGCGCTCGTTCAACTAGAGGCTCAGAGAAGTGCCTCTCCTTTGCCACTGTGAGGACACTAGATGGTGCTCAACACCACAGGCAAAGCCAACCTGTCGCATGCCGGGTGAAAACCCGATTCCCGGTTCAAAAGTTTTGCACTTAAGTGAGGATTTCATCATCTTTCATGCAGTTTAAATAAACTGTTAGTATTAAGGTTCTGATGAAAGATATAGGTATGAATAACTACATAGAGCTAATTACTTAAGGTCCTTTCCAACCCTAACTGTTCTATGATTCTGTGAATTATCCCTGGGACACTGCTCTCAACTAAATGCAATTCTTTCCCTTCTTACAAGTGGTGAGATCCCAGATGATCTAGAAGTGAATATAGCTCCTACATAGCTGACAAACCTTCTACTCAAGTATGGCTTTATTGCATTTTCTTATATTTGGGGTAGACGTAATGATGGGAAATGGAATACCTACTGGAAAAAGTCTATTTAATTTAAAATACCAACCTAGGTGTCAAAGAGAAGGGTTTCAGGCAGAATTAGTATGTGACTGTGTGAATAGTGGATACTCATACTAAATGTAAAGCCCACAATTAAGATTCTGAAGAAAAAGGAGTGAAATGTGGGGCTTCTTCCTACTGAACAAGTCTGTCCTCTGGAGAGTTGGAAAGAAAGGATAGTTTAGGATTTAACCTGCTTGGTTTATGGGCCTTTTCTTCTGTGTTAACCATAGACCTGAAATGAGAGTTATGAGGAGAAAGAGATAAAATATTTGTGGATTTATTACAGCAAACACAAACTGCCTTTGAAAGCTAAGGCATAAGACCAGAAAGGGTGATTTGTAATATCTTTGGGCTAGATTTCAGTTTGCGTAAATTCAGTGTTATGTTTAACCTTTGGCACAGGATAGGAAGGGATACTGCAGATATCCCAGCTGAAGTGTCCTGATAAAGTACAGAGGACAAATGAGAGCTGATAATAGGAAACAGAAGGCTAGTTGTAAGCTTTGCACCAAGCAAAGTTTTCATAACTTAGTATTAAAGGAGGGTCTTCCCTAGGCTTAGATTTTGGCCAGAATAGAAAGCAAAGGTAGAAAACCTGAGATAATTACCAAACCCCATGTTAGTTTGGCTTACAAATGGAAGACAGGAGCCGAAGGACAAAATGCACCATGCATTCTTTGGGTAGATGAAGATTTAACGTAGTCATAGGTAGGTTCTCAGTATTGGTAAGTAACCAAGAAGTCAGAATCTAATTACAGAAACATTTCTCTCAAGACAGTGTCAGCCTTCTACTTTGTGGGGCACTGATTTTTAATTCATCAAGATCACCACATTCCTGGATTTTTTCCTTCTTAATTCTAACTCTAAGCCAAACTCTTGGCTGGAGATCTAGGATCCCTACACAGTCCATATGTGTTGGGATTCCAAGGAGAAGACTGCCATAAAGGAGGAGAAAGGGCATAAAAGCTCATGTGCTGGTCCTATGAAGATCATACCTAACCTTAAGCCAAGAGGTTAGACTAGTTTCAGGGTAGGGATAAGCTGCTGAGAAGTAAGGAATGAAGCACAGAGCTCCTTGAAAATGCTCACTCGATGGCTTATGGAGGAAGAGGACAACTGACAGAAAGGAAGACTTCCTTCAGCCCCTAATAGGCTCCAATCTTTTCCTTGTACTCAAAAGGCAGAGCGTGGAAGAGCAAACCAAAGTACCACTGCTTTAATTGGAGGAAAAAAACACACATGGAAACCCAAGCCTCTGCCCTTAGCTCCACATGGGCAGACTCCCGTGTGTGTTACGGTAAGAGTTAGTACTGTGTTCAGAAAGAAGTACAAAAGAGAAAAGTTTCTCCGTGAATCTTAAGTAACACACTGGAAAAACTGAGGAGGCATATTGGGAAAAGAGACTGCCTTTAGGTGGCTTTTTCTTACAACAATGTTTGTAGTGCTTATGTGAATTTTTATCAGTGAGTGAACGAATGCCCAGTGTTTTCGCAGCTTGTAGTGGTTTTGTTTCTTAGATGTAGTTGCAGTAAGTTTAATAGTATCCTGTTGTGGTTGTTTTGATCAGTTTCTTATCATTTGTTGTGAGTCAGAAACATTAGTTTCCCTCAGCTTCAGTGTCATATACTTTATTTCATGTTTTATGAATCCTCGTTTTGTGTTTTATATCTTCTGTTTCTTCTCAAAGCAAGACAGCAGTCTTCTGTTTCCCTTTTTTGCTCGTGTGGTTATTTTGCCTTTACTGTTGTCTTTCTTTCAACTGCTCTATTGGAAATAGGTGTTCTCTTGTAGGAAGTAGCAGAGTCAGGATTTTGGGAGCGTGTAAGACACTTTTCCATATGTTGGCCTTTTTTTAAATTTTATTTCTTTTGCATTGAAATACTGGAGTGAGCTGTGTGTAATCCATGGTGATCTTTTCCTCCTTTAACTTGCTTCTCATACATGGAAATGTTGGGACCTTAAATTACCTTGATCTTTAATACTCTGTTCCTGAAATTCTGCTCTAGCCATTGTTTCTAAGCAGCAGCCACATCTGAGTTAAGCTTCAGGCAGTCTTGTTACCCAGGTTCTCTGAATACCAGCCATACTTTGTTCTTAGTTCTAGAAATATTTACCATCTTTCCAACAAGCTTTTTGATATTTACAAATGGAATAGCTATCTCACACTCCCAAACATCCACAGTAGGCATCTGCCGAAGCTAGAATTACACACTATTATCCTTTGTCAGAGTGCTTCTGAAGAACTGGGTGTTTAATGAAGGAGGGATTTTAGACTGAACTTTTAGATTTCATTACAGTGATGCTCCTTGTTCATTTGCTACCGCTGAATGTAAGCTTCATGTCTACATTGTCTGCAGTCAGAGTAATTCTGGCAGGAAAGAAAGAAAATCTTTGGGTTTACCTTCTGTTTTCAGTCAATTACAAAGTGGCTTCAAAGTTTAGCAAGAACTGAGAAAAGATAACTAAAAAAATACCAGCAGAGGTGATTGGTGACTGAATAGTTCTCTCCATGGCATTTGTTTAAAGAGAGGACAAATACAATTTAGGCAGAAGCAATGCAGTATTGATCTCACAGGTCTGGCAATGTGACCCAGGATTGAAAGAGAACTATCCTGCAGAATTTTGGTCAAAGCAGTTTTCGGTTATAAACTGCATTTCAGCAGAAGTGTTATTCATTACAGTTTATTGATTTAAAGTAAATCTCCACAAATAATATACAACAAAAAATCACTTCCAAAGCTGCCATTTAAATTCTGAGAAACCTGCTTTTCCATGATTTCAGCTAAAGGCTGCTCATACGGCCAGAAGGGAACAGTTACTGAATTTCCATGCTGAGTTCACTGCTGCCAACACGTTTGTTCATGTAAACAAGTTAACTGAAAAATCACCCATGTTAAAAAGAAAAACAGATTCACAACCAGGGGTCTGCAGGCCAAAAATGCTGGCCTTGCTCAGCTGGCCCAAAAGAGTTGCTTTTCAACAACCATCAGCAGAAAAATACATTGAAAAAAAATCCTCGCTGATGGTCACTTACTTGAGTTAATTTCTATTAATTATCTTTCCTGCTGTGGTGCCCTTGTGAAACAAGTCAGTAATACCATTGAATGACTTTGAAGAGATTTAGTTATGGTCTCTTCTGAGATGCCCAGTTCCCAGGCTGTGCCTATCTTGTTTAGACTGTGAGCTGTGTGCAGCAGAGAATATCTATATTTAGACTTTCCTGCAGCATAACTTTCTTTTACTAAGCAAACACTGAAAGAACACAGTTCAGATTAGGCCTTTTCCCACATTCATAAGGATCCCAGCTTTTCTGCACAGATCATGATGGAAGTTTGGGGGTGGTAGAGAGGATATTGTTTGAGATCTGCTGAATCTAAGTTTTCACCAAAAAAAAAACCAACCCAACAACAAAACAGTGCTTGTGTATGTGTGTGTGTGACTTCTTTTAGGAACCTCTTCCCTGTGTCCTGTTGGAGCTTAGGAATTAGCACACAGTTACCAACTTCTAAAATGTGCTGCAAGAGGCATCCATGTAAGGCATCCATCCAACCAATGTGAGGGTTGATAGGTTCTTAGTCACAGAAATGTTTGTATATGCTATAGAAAACAGAACTCCCACTTTCCTACAGAAGCATCAATAATTTCCTTTTTCTATCACTTAAATTCATTCTGTTCTTAAAAGCTTTATTGTTTCTCTTTCCCTAGAATACTTCCATCGCCTTGTATTTAGCCACTTCAGAACATTTTATTATTTGAACATTTTGCACACTGGTTTGTCTCATCATCTTACGTGGTTTTATTTTCAGAACTGTCTACATATTCTTTGCTTATTCTTGAACCCCATAATTTAGGTTTTGCATGGAAATAATGGAAATTATTGTGTTGGGCATTTGAGAGTGACTGGGGCCTCAAAATGTCACACGGTCGGGCTTATTCATTGATGGTAGTTATTTAGTCAAACCAAAACTGGTAGCTTATGCACTTCTAGTAATAAACTCCATGTTTCAGTTGCCTGTTGAGCTGCCTGTCTGATACAGCAGGTATCCCTTACAGTTCTCCTGGTTTATGGGCACTTCGGTAATCCTTCGTAGTCCCTACAGAAAGAAAAGCTAAGCCTGGATGAATAAGAGATTTGTCTGAGGCAATGGAAAATCATTGTCAGAGGTAGCCTGAATGACAGAAGTACCTGATGGTTAATCCTAGTGTCAGACTTGGAGAGCACCTCATTACTCAAGTGCACTCTCAGAGCTGTCCACTCAACTGGAAGGCCAGCATCTGGGGAGGAAGGGCATTTCATGTAAAATTCATCAACTGGAAGTAAATTACCCTCTTCGGTATGGAGGGCTGCTGTTGTTAGGGGCTTTAGTGGAAGATAAAAGCCGGTTCATTGTGATTGTGAAGCTTTTGAGTACTCCCCTAGCCCTTTACCTGAATTTGACTTTTTCTGAAGGCCAAGGTAGAGGTCTGTACCAGGAATCAGCACAGAGACCCAGAACGACACAGGCATGTGGAGGGAGATGCTAACAGCACTAGATGGTTACTCTCAAAGGGAGAATTTAAGTAAGTTATTGGTGAGTATTTGCATTTCATTGAACAAAAGCACATTAAGCAGTATTTGCAAATCTTTAAACTAAAAGGTGTTACATGTTTGTTCCTTGCTGTGCAGTTCATAAGCTGCTGCTCTTATGACATCTGTATGAAATGAAGTTTCAGGCAGTAATGCCTACATCATGCTCTGTCGTAAAGCACCAGGTGAATATTTAAATATCTCCATCATAGCACACTTACTATGCCATTTGTCGGCATTCTTATAGACAGTATGTCCGCTTTTCCACACAAATGTATGTTCTCTTTGCCATTCACCAACAGAATGTAAATGTAATCATAGCAATGTGATGATCATGACAATACTTTGAAGGTAAAGAAATATGCTGGTATGAAACTATAATAAGTTTAAGTGCATCCAGACCAACACCTTCTCCACATTAAAAAGTATCTAGCTTCAATTAGCATCTCACTGAGTGTGTCTCATTTCACTAACGCGACAATATTCTCAGGTTGTTGCACATTTGTGGAGTGATAAGTGCTCTGGCAAAACAGCCTCCCGAACAGTGGAACATCTTTAGTTTGATAAACACCATAGAGGGGGAGGGTGAAGGTAAAATCAGGCAGCCTGGTATTTGTCTGGAGTGGCTTCACACAGTGAAAATGCTTAGAGTCTTGGTCAGCAGCACTGGGCTGGTGAGTGGGAACAGCCACACTAACATGGGAGGATCAGAAAGGACAGCAGAACATAAGGTGTAAATGCCATTTGTCTGGAAATCTGCACAAGTGTGACCCCCAAAGCACCGATATTAGCCAGCAACATGAGAGTTTTGTCACTGTAGGGAAGTCTGCGACACCTGGAAGATCTCCTTTCCCTAGCTGTGTGGAGAACATCGGAGTGATGGTAAACCAGTGTCATTTGGGACTATTGTCATTGATGGCAAGTGGAGATGATAATATTTTACTCCCTTTTGCCTGTTAGAGGAAAGGGTGCAGCCAGAAATAGGCAAATACTGCAAATCTACTACTGGCGAGCGGCAGACATTGTCTACCTGGAGTTGTCCAGGGCTCTCAATACAGTTCCCCACAGTTTCCCACAGCCTCCTCCTAAACTGGTGTGTTACAGTCTAGACAAGTGGTCTGTGCTGTGGGTGGGAAACTGACTGACAGGCCATACCCAGAGGGTGGTGGTAAACAGCACATTTTCAAACTGGCAACCTGTCACTAGTGGGGTCCCCCAGGGATTGAGTTTGGGTTCAACACTGTTTAATATCTTCATAAATTATCTGGAAGATGGAATCAAGTGTGTCCTGATCAAGTTTGCTGATGATTCCAATCCGAGTGAGGAAGTGGACGCTTTGGAAGGGAGAGCCACCCTGCAGGATGCCTCTGCTGGGTAGGCTGGATGAATGCGCTAACAAGAACATTTTGAAGTTCAACGAGGAGAAATGTAAGGTCTTGCACCTGGGTAACCACAATCCAAGAGTGCAGAAAAGGCTGGGATCTACCCAGCTGGGAAAAGAACCGGGGGATCCTGGTGGACAACAAGCTCAATATGAGTGAACAGCATGCTGCCGTGCTGAAGAAAGCCAACAGGATGCTGGGCTACATCAGTAAGGGCATCATCATCACAGATAAAGAAGTCATTATTCCACTCAGTGCTTGTCAGTTCACACCTGGAATACTGTGTTCCGTTTTGATCCCCGCTACACAAAAAAGATGTGGACAGGCTGGAGAGGGTCCAGAGAAGGGCCACAGAGACGATCAGAGGACTGGGAAGCCTGTCATATGAGGAAGGGCTGAGAGAGCTGCGTTTATTCAGCCTTGAAAAAAGAAGGCTCAGGGGAGACCTTATCACTGTGTTCCAGTATTTAAAGGGTGGCTGCAAAGAAGGCAGAGACTCCCTTTTTACAAGGAGTCACATGGAAAAGATGAGCGGTGATGGGCACAAGTTACTGCTGGGGAGATTCCTGTTGGACACAACAGGAAAGTTTTTCACAATGAGAACCATCAGCCATTGGAATAATCTCCCCAGGAAGTGATGGATTCCCCAACATGGGATACTTTTAAGATCCAGCTGGACAGGGTGCTGGGACATCTTGTCTAAACTGTGCTTTTGCCATGGAAGGTTGGACCGTATGATCCCTGAGGTCCATTCCAAACTGGTATTCTATGATTCAATGATTCTATGAACAAAAATTTATTCAGCTTTGAATTATCTCAAAATTGAGTAGGTGAAATCCTTTGACAAGGCCTACATGCCTGTTATATCTCATTCTCCCTCACCGTGATCCAGGCCTCATCATCTTCAGAAGAGGTCCTACAATTTGTGGTCAATCCCTCTGGCGGCTTCTTGTTTTATTGCAGAGTAGCCAAAATTTGACCTGAAACCACTATCGATTTTACCCTCAAGACATCTGGGCTAACTTCTACTTCTCCGGCTTATGAAACCACTTTCTAGAGAGAACTGTAGTCCAAGTAGCTGTAAAATGACACCAGCAAATGCCTTTGTGAGATTTAAAAAATGGTGGAGGTTTGATAACAAGGATGGAGGTTTCTGAGGAAGATTTACTGAGCGTTAGAAATGCTGCTGTGCTTTGCGCTTTGTATGTGAAAATAAGAGAGAGCATTTTAGTGAAGACTGGGGAACAGTCAGGAAAGACTTTCAAGTTGTTTTGGCTTTGTTGACAGCCAAGTTGCCTGTCTGTAGTAAAATTTCCTGTTCATCAGGGATCCAGGGTTGCAGAGCAGGGTTGTGGGGCAGGAAGCTGTGTTACCCAGTGAACAACAATAATTTAAATAAACCCCATGGCATAAAAGGCATATGCATTTATGAATTTATATCCTTAGGATTACTGTGCTATTAGGGAGAATTGTGCCGAACTGAACTTCTTTTCAAGAGTGCAGCTTTCAAGCAATACAAACCCATTATTGATCTGACAATACCAAAAGACAATACAAGGCAGGCATTAGCTGGAACATTGAATGTGAACACAAAGCAGCTGTGTTCTTTGAGGAGCTTGTCTGCCTCAGCACCATGTCTGGTACCCTTTGCCACAAAGCCTCTTCTTTGCCTAGTGGTTGAAATACTTTTATGACAGCTCCTTGGCACATCCTGAGGCCTCCTCTGTCTAAATGCTGGCATGAGTTCTTTCATCTGTTCTAGAGTGTTTCTCTCCCTCTCTTCTTTCTCCTGTCAGGCCTCCATGTTGAACAAGAATCCTACTCCATAGGCTTGGTGCAGATGGTGCAGAAATAACCACTACACAGAGTGCTGAGGGTTAAAGAAGGGCATTCTTCTAACCTGCTCCCCATCTGATTTGTTTAGGTTGTTTTCCCAAATAAATAAATAAAAGAGGGAATATGTATGTATCTGCATTCGTTGCACAGTTTCAAAAAATTACATAGAAGGATAGACTTCTTTAAGACATTGAACTCCTACATGTGTTGTGACAGTTGGCAGTCAGCTAATGGAAATAGTGTCCTGATGGAGGGAAAAGATGCAGTATGAGCTCACCCATTATCACAATGAGAATCTTCATAGGCATGGGTTATTATAGACTTCCATCCATGCAAAAAAGCTTTCTTTAGAGGTCACACCAGAAGACTGAGGCACAAGGCAAGCAGGCTTCTTCGGTTCAGACACTAGCAGTCCTTTTTTTCCCTTCCCCCCCCCCCCCGCCTCTGAAAGAAAGGAAAATCCAAAAGGGCAGCATAGGAATTGCATGTTCAACTCTAAGGGCTGTTCTTGTATGAGAGGTATATTAACATGATGCACAGAAGCAGCCTCTTCAGAGATGCAGAGAAACACTAGGAATATTTGCAGTGATCCTGTCTAGGGAAGCATCCCTTGAGCTGTCAGAAAAAGGATTGGAAAGCACTTCCTGTCCAGGCAGCTCCATAACGACACTATGGCATTGTAACATGTTCCACGTTCTGATGTTCTCATTACCTAGTTTTTATTTACAGAGTGCCAGGCACTGAGTATGTGAGATAATAGTTTAATAGCACAGTGGTACAACAAACAAGTATTAATGGAATTTATCAGCCATGCAACTGCAAGTGTCTTCCAGGGTCTAGGCAATTTAAAATCTCTGAAAGTTTGTGATCTTAAATGAGCTATATATCTCACTTAACTAGGGTGAGTGTCTAGTAAACGCTCAGAGCTGTAACCAAATTGGGGGCTCAGTTTTTGATTCCAGCTTTTGTTTTTTTCTTTCATGCTACGGCTGATTATCTCCTGTTTTCTGTAACTTTGTCTCCTGAATTTCCAGTTCTTCTCTACATGACCTTCCTCTTCCTTAGAAGGGCTGTGTGTAATAGGAGGTAGAAACGGGATGTTACAGGACAGAGAATGTTTGCAGTGTGGAGGAGATGTATGCGCATTGTTTAATCTCTGGTTATGAGATTGGTATTTTAGCAAGAAGAAAAAAAACCTCTTGGTCATTGAGTACTGAGATTAGATAATGTTTCAAAATGCATTCTGAGTGGGAAAAAGACAAAGGTGAGGGTGACTGGTGGAGCAAAAGAGGTACTATTCCTGCTTCTAGTGCAATAGGAAGTAGGAGTCAAGTCAATGCACCACTGATTCCTAAGTATGAGAGGTTTGCAAGCACAAAAGGAACAGCACCTAACTCGTAGCAGGGCTTTCCCAAACTGTGCCTCTAGATTATCTCTCAGTAGCATCTTCAGTTAACTTCAGGATAGCTGTGGCATGTTGTAAAGAACTCTTGGCTGTCCAGGGGAAGCTCTTTTCCGTTAGGATTGGGGTTGTTTGAAAAAACATTTCTAAACCTTGCTGATGAAGCGTGAGTTCGCTCAGTGCATGCATCACAGGCAAAAATGAAGTCTGCTCTACAACATGTTCATGTGCTGGAGATACTATCAAATGGATTGGTTTGGGGTTTTTTCTTTAATATGCTACAGTTAGTTGGCTTTGGATTAGTGCTGGTGTGGGCTTTGGAAATCTTTTTCTGTGTCTATGGTTTTTGCACTTATCGCTCACATATCGTGGTAGCTTCTGAAACGATAAAAATTGCTGCCCTTCCCAGAGAGCGAAAAAGCCGGTGTTCCCTGATGTGACCGTGCAGAATCAGAAAGCACAATGGCCTGTGAACTTTTAGTGAACTCTAAGGAAGCATTAAACAAAACAGGAAAAGGGTCCTCAATCTTTAGAGGCATAAGCATGAGAAGAAAGTGCAAGTGATGATGTGGCACTGTAAGCCACATCGGACCTTTATCTTTCCTGTTTTCTCAGTTTCAGCAGTTTAAAGGGTTCAGCTGTAGTCACAAACAACTCGTGGCAGTGGAGGACCACTGGAATGAGGGCGTGTGCTTTAGGTCATCTGCAATAATGTGTTTTTAACACAAGAAGCAAAGACACATGTAAGCCAGCAAAATATGGGATAATAGTGGTAGCACTATTGTGACCAGTGCATGTGTAAAGTGTCCAGGTCACTTTATACGTAACAATTATACATCCATGTCAGTGTAATTTACATTCATCATGTTAAAGCTAGTTATATAATTTTAAAAAACAATAAATTTAGCAATACAAAATGTATATTATTTATTTATGTATGTATTTTTAAAGATGGCTCATTTTGCTGGAAGCATGCTCCCAGAATTGCCATAGGTTCTTAAAACTACCTGATAAAAAAAAAACCCAACTATAACCTGAGTAACTCTGTTAGCATCAAACTGTAGATAGAGCAAACCTCAGTCCAGTCTAATCCTCATCCAAATCTCTAATCCAAACATACTGTCAGGTCACCCAAATTCTTCAGAGAATAGTTTTTCAGGACTTCCTTGCATGCATAGTTTGAATCATTTTAATTATGCTGAAGCAATCAGGTAAGTAAATCTCTCCATGTGTCTGTAATGAAAGAGTTTGCATGAGCATTATCTCCATGTAGCTTACTCCCCTAACAGAAGGCCAGAGAGCTGCAGCAATGTAGAGCAGCGCAGTCTGTACCCACACTTGGGATCTGACTAACAAACAATTCAGTTTGAAAAATCTGCTCCTACGGAGATGATTGTATTGGCACAGGACTTCTCCATCTTTTGCATCTTGGCTATGTTTTTTTGTGGTTTTAAATTCTTTGTTCACTGATGATATGCTTTCCTTGGCTTACAAACTCATACAGAGCCTGTACCCAAAGTGCTGCAAGCCAAGCAAGCAGACTTGGCAGCCAAACCCTTTCTTACTTTCCTGCAGCATGTACATTCACCAGAGCTTGGGATAGCCAAACTTTGGAGCTGTACATAGAGTAAGACATACCTTCTCCTACTGGTGGTTTACTTCAAGTTTCAAAAAAACCCCATAGTTACCCTGTTTTTAGGACTGGAACATGAGGGCTTGCTGTGCTACTGGTATAATAGGTAGCAATCTAAGCAGTTCTCCACTGGGGCTGGTGAGAATTAGCTCAGGAATCCCAGAACAGCACTGCATTGGCCCACACAGAGCTGGTCATCCGCCAGGCACCACTGTTACTCTCTTTTGGAAGGTTTTTGAGCCCTTCTAGCTGAATTTCTTCTTCTGCTCTACATGGTCTCAAATACCAATGAGTCTCAGACAGTCCTCACTAATCCTTCTTTTCTTTATAAAATCAAAATACTGCAGCGTAAACTGCATAGGTTGTTAGGTGAGGAAGGGAGCAGTCACACAGGTGAACACCATGCTTTCACCATCCTCTGCGGCTGCTCTAAAAATGGGATTGCGCCAAAAAAGGCAGCTTGGTGCTTTCTCTACCTGGCCTTCTTCCAGCCTCTGCCTTGTGCCACTATAAACAGGTAGGAAGAAGGATGTGATCCAGGCTGGGGAATTGGCTTGGATTTAAACTAAATACTGTCAGTTTTCTGAGTTTTAGTCCGTCTCAGTTCCTAGCTCCCTGATGCTGTTCATGGACAGCCACATGAGCAGTTGGGCTGTTGTAAAGGAGGGGATGGCAGAAGGGGAGAACAAGTGGCAGTTTTTGGAGAGACTGCATCAGTAAACAGCAATGCCTGATTTAGTTGACTGTAAAATAGCACTTTGATTTCCAGCTGGTGAGGCCAATCCTCCTGTGCAGTCTCTATGGGCAACGGGTCATTCAAAGAAATTAAGTTGTGTTGAATTAGCCACTAGAGGGGCCTCCCTCCCATGAGCCGCTGCACAAACCCTATAGTGGCTGGCTGAAGTTTGTACCTTGGCTTGAGTTAGCCCTTGTGATTTTGAACACAAGAATCAGAACTGAGATTTCATCTTCAAGGCCTAACTTTCACTGGTTTATTATTTAAAAGCTGCTGGCCCAGAGTAAGTTCGGAGAAGCTCCCAGACAATAGCTGAGATTATAATGTGTTTTGCCAGTGCTTAGATAAAAACCAACCACAAACTGGAGAAGCTCAGCTTCACTCACATGCATCCTCTATTGAACCGCTGTGAAAAGATGTCATATCTGGCCTTTTTATGAATCTCACAGTAATGAATCAGGTGTAGATACAGCAGAGACATGAGGAAATGGTAGCCCACTATGGTCCTCATGCATTTCTCTTCAGGTGCCTCACTGGTGATGACCAGTCACAGATGCTTGTGCAGCACCAGGGCTGTTCTTTGAGTCTCTCAAAGCCAAGAAGAAGCTGCAGTGCAGGATGTGCAGGGGTTTTTCATGCTCCCTCCTGCCTACAGCCTCATTCCAGCAGTGCTGTGTTAGCACATGATCCGACTTGGCGGTTTGACTGACTGGAGAAAGGAAAGACCTGTCCTGATATGAAAGGCTCAGCCTTCTGCTGCCCATCTGCAGCAGAGTAACATATGTCCTGTAAGAATAAAAACTAAAGCTAAATTGTAGAAACCTTAAACTACAGGCAGTGAAAATAATTTCACCTTCTTTCCAATCATTGCATAAGCTCCTATAATGACTTTTGCCACATGCTAAGAAAATTGCTTTTAATCATTCATTGAGAAAATATACTTTGGTAACTAATGAAGTGAATGGAGATGCCTAATCTTCTTCTAAAATGAACTCCCATGGAATTTCACCAACTTGCACCACACTGCAAGTGTCCAGCCTCCTCAGAGCCCCAGTATTTGTTGAAAGGGTTAGAAGACAAGGTGTGAGAGGTTCCAGCTAAACAAGGGAAACCTGCTTTGACCTGTAGCTGAAGTTAAGATGAAGATAGTTCTGCTTGCCGGAGGGCTCAAGATCTTAATCAACCCTCACCCCTTTAATTAGCATGAAGCAGCTCATGAGTTGCAGCTGACAGCATTGGGCCACAGAAAGGCACAGGAATAGTCACCTTGCTCCTGATTGGGAATTGGGTAAACATTACCCTGGGGCTTCATGTGGTCACAGGTTTGGCATTGCCTGAACTGGCTTTTCAATGTAAACAGAGGATTGTAATTTATGTAGAAATACTGTGCAGTAAAATGCAGTACAGTGGCGCACCAGATGAAATACAGTTCCCACATCCGAACTTGTTCAAGGGGAAAAAAAAAAAGAACAACAAAAACCCAGTCTAAAATGAAAGTATTTACCAGCATTCTCCTTCCTAATATTGAATCTGGTCTCTGATAGGTATCATTCATGTTTGTCTATATTGGAACAAAGCACATTCCTCCTTTGTAGCTCCTGTGCTTCATTTCCACAGGAGCCAAGAACGCTCAACACCTCTGAAAACCTGCTTTCCCATCTATGGAGAACGGTTCATAAATCTTTCTGTCTCTGCAGGCTGTTTTAGATTGGTCTGAAACTGTGACAGTTCTTAAAAAAAAATCAGTCAGAAAAATAATGTGGGAAGATGGCTTCAGTCACGTCATGTTTCAATACATCCATGCTCCACTCTGATACAAATACAAATGTTGAGCTTAACATACTGATGCAAATTTTAATAAAGTCTAAAGTAAGTCCAGTGAAATGGTAGCTGAAATAAAGCACTGATGCTGGCAAAACGAAACATTTCAAACAGGAAACCCAAATCAATTTGGTGCAGGATTCTTTCTTAATTTTGACAATGTTTGATAAAGTTTTGTGTTTGAATGGTTTTGAGTTACAAATTTTCCTCAAGTTACCTTGCTTCCCTGAAAGCTTTAAACATCAGTGAAACATGCAGCAGGAATCACGCTATCAAAATACACTTACCAATTCTAATTACATTAATTAATGAACTATGCGAAACGTAGGAACATGATTAAGATAAAAAGCGGTCTGAAAAATAAAGGTTGTAACATAACCTCTAACATTGGCCATATCAGTGGCAAATGTTTTAACAATAATTTAATAAACACGTTTATTCCTCAGAGCAACCGCAGATGGAGAAAAAGTACTATTATATACATTTTAAAAAAACATTGGCGAGAGCTGTTTGCAGGTGATTCAAATCCCTGCATACTTCTAATAGACTCTTGGTTTGGGATGACTTCACTGTTCATGTAAATAACGACAGGAATGCAAAATGGTCTCTGCCTATTTCCTAGGTCAGTGACCCCTTTCGTGTTTCTTAAGGCTTTCCCCCTTCTTTCCTTTGAATGGATCCTTCTACCACTTTTCCAATACTCTGCTGAAGTTATTAAACCACATTTGTTGTGGCACTGTGAGTCAGCAGAACTTGCTGAGCAGTTTCAGCTCTGTGGGGCTCTGAGCCTGATGCACAGAAAGCACTGTTGTAGGAGCATCATCTGAATCTCGGTTCAGGGTTGTCTTTCACAGAGAAAGACATAATTATTATAAAAGCTATGCTTGACATTCCCAAAGAGACAGAGAAAAACCTTCCAGCTGGATGATACTAATTTCAGATGAAGGGGAGGAAAAAAGATGGGGGGATTATACTTGTGCTGTGAGATACTGCCGTAATTCAGACTGAAACATTCTTCCTCTGAAGTGGAGCACAGAACAGCTGCCTCTCTATTTAGGAATGCACAACCCAAAAATCAGAACGCCAACTCACGTGGGCATTGCCTGCCTCTTCCTGCAAGAAAACAAAGCTAAAGAAGAAATAAATAGCTGTTACTGAAACTTCTGGTAAATCCTTACAGATACTTGCCAAATTCTGCAAGAAGGAAGATACTGGTTTTGCAGTGAAACCCTGTATTTACTGGAACCCTTTTTTTTGGTGAAAAGTGTACACCTGTATGCTCGATAACCGGTTTTATTTACTGGTTAGGAAATATACGTAGCTGTATAAACTGTTCTTCCTTAGGAAAACCAAGTTTCGGCGGGGTCAGTACCAGCATCCTTCGAGAGCGCGGCCGGCAAACCGGGCCTGGGTGGCACAGGCGCTGCTGGGACGCGGCGCGGGGAGCCCTTTCAGGAGGGGCTTGCCCAGAAGCACGGCCGGGCCCGGACCCCTGGGCTTGCCCGGGAGTTGCCTCTACGCTGTCGCCTGGAACTGCTTTCTGGGAAGGGCGGCGCTTTGCCGGTCCACGGCACAGCTCGGCTCCCCTCGGCGGGTAGCAGCTCCGGGAGCGGGCGGGAGGATACCCCCCGCCGTGCCGGCAACAGGCTGCGGTCAGCAGAGCCGCAGGGCAGAACGGCGAGGGCGGCGCAAACCGCAGCCCCAGATCGAGCCCGGCCCAGGCGCGGTGCCCTCCGCGGGGCAGGGCGGTGGGGCAGGGGCCGCGCTGGCACGAACCTCTGCGAGACGGGCCAGCCCGAAAAAGGGGCACTGTCTCTTTAAGGCGGGGCGCGGCCCCGGGCGTCCCCTGCTGGCCGTGGTGCGGCGGCGGGCGCCGTGCCCGCGGGGCGGGCGGCGGGCGAGGCCCCTCGGTGCGAGCGGGGCCGGGAAGCGGCGGGTGTGTCCTGCCGGCGCTCGCCCGCCCCTGTGCTGTGGGTGGGAGCGGGAGAGGAGGGGACGAGCCGGGGGAGGAGAAGGAAGTGGAGGCGGCTGCGAATAGCGGGCAAATGGGGAGCTGAGAGCCTGCAGCAGCAGCAGCAGCACCGCGGCCGCGCAGCAGCAACAGCAGCAGCAGAGGCGCCGGGCGGGCACGGAGGCGAGCTTAGCGGCAGGGTCCGTGCGGGCGGACGCGGCCCGGGAGAAGGGTGGCGGGGTACCGCGGCGGGTGCCGCTCGGCGGGCAGCGGCGGCATGCCTGCTCGGCTGGCCGCTCAGGGGCTAGCAGCCGGGTGGGCGGGCAGGGGTAGCGGCTTCCCTGCCAGCACAGGCACCTTCTCTGCCCGCCTCGGTGAGCTGCCCGCCGGTGCGGGGCAGGGCCTGCCGAGGGCTGCACACCGCTTGCTGCTGGCGGCGGAGGCTGCGCCTGGCTCGGTTCAGCGGCGCAGAGCGGGCGGGCGGGGGGTAGCGCCCGCGTCCTCCGCGGGAACCGACTGATTTTCCTTTCCCTTCTTAAAGCCGTTGCTTCGCAGGCGCCGAGTGCGAGCGGTAACCGGGCTGCCTCCACCGCCCCGGGCTGATCCCTCTCCTCGCGGGGCGGCCGCCGTCTCTCCGGACCGGCACCATGCAGACCTTTCTGAAGGGGAAGCGAGTGGGTTACTGGCTGAGCGAGAAGAAGATCAGGAAGCTGAATTTCCAGGCCTTCGCCGAGCTGTGCCGGTAAGGAGGCGGCCCTCACCGCGCCGCGGGGAGCGCCGGGGCGGCCGGGAGGCAGTTGGGGCGGGCGACGGCCGAGGGGCGCGGCGGCCCCGGGATGGGGCCGGGAGCGGGGCCGGGCTCCGCCGTGGCCTGTGCCGGCTCTCGGGCGTTTTGTGCTCGGTGCGCGATTGCCTTCAGCAGGCTGTGTCCGCCGGGACCTGAGGGGGACAGGGCGGGCCGGTGCCCGCGGGGCCGCGGTTGAGGTCTCCTGCTTCCCGCTCACCTGGGCGCTGCCGCACGCTCCCGGGAAACTCGGTCTGGGGCGGTGCGCAGCGTGCCTGTGTGTCTGTGTGCGTGAGGGCCCGGCACAGCCCTGGTTTACTGCCTGGGAGCGTTTCTTGTCCACCGCTTCCCATAAGGTCTCTAGTATTCCCAGTGAAATAGGCTCATTTGTGATCTCTGCGGAGCTTGCTAAGATTTGGAGCTGAAGCAGAGTTATTAGGAAGAGTCAAGTGACTGGGAGTAACTTCCCCTCATGTCATGCAAAACCACATGAAATTAGGGTAATGCAAAGCCCTGAGTGCGCTTGTGTTCACCTGAGATGTGAACGACATGTCTGAAGGTGGTGTACCTGCATCTATTTTCTGCACTCGCAGAGGTAAAGGTTAGTTCGATAAGCTGTAATTAGACTTTATCTGAATAGCTTAGAGGATAATATATACAGTATATTACACAGTTCTGCTATTTAATTGAAAGTGTAAACTCCGTGTGGGTCCAAGGTCTTGTGACACATGCATTACAGCTTCTGATACTGAATAGAAGCTTTTTCTTAGTTATTTCATTCTAATAGTAAGTTTATAATAAGTATATGGAATCAATTTTGATGATCAAATATATTCTAAATAACCAATGTTCTGGTTTCTGTGGAGTCTGTTCAGACTTTGCAGAATATATTTTACGTGACTTCGAGTACACTTCATTAATGCATATCATACTAAAAACACCAATCCCTGTCAAATTTCTGTTGGCAGCACTTGCTCCTTTCTATGGAGATGAAGGAGGCAGAAGAAACAGAAGACTATTTTGAGAGAGTGACTGAAGCTTTTACATCAGCTTGTGTCCTTATCATTCTGTATCCTCTCTGCCAAACTTCAGAAAAACTTAACAGAGTTTTTTTAAGTATAGAAAAGGCCACAGGTTCTGGTTTAATGTCTTTGCAAATTTCATGTGATTCTCCAAACAAAATACTTCTGGATGAATAATGCTAACCTTTGACCTTGCTTAGGATTTTTGGTTATTTTTTGTAATGCTGTGTGCCCAGAAGCTAAGGGGAATCTCAGGAAATACATAAAAAGCTTTTTGCAGTAAGTTGTCGTTCATTCTTGGTATTATGTGCTCTACATTCTTATGTTTAGGAATCTCCCAAACTGACTTTCTGCCCTCTGCTGTCCTTGTTTCTCTTTTTGACCAGGTTCTTTGCTTTGTTTCTCTCTACTTCAGAAATTCCTTACACTTGTGTTACATAACATGGATCTACAATTTCTTTGGGTACTCTACAAGTTTATTAATAGTTTTAGGTCCTCACAGCACTGTGAAAACTGACCCCAAAGTGTCTCTCTTGCTACACTTTTCTAATTTCTTGATGAAAATTAGGCTGTCTCGTTAGGAACAGGCTAATCTCTCTTTGAGTAGTATTTGCATCACTGGATAGATAGGTCTGTTCAGACATGCTTTGATATTTTAAAAAGCATTTAATGTTAGCCTTTCCGTAGAAGTAAAGTGTTTGGTTTAAAGATCAGTACAGTCACTGGAGCAAGTTGTGCCGGTATCTTGGATGCTCTGTTTTCCTTCTCAGTAACTTCCACTGACACTGATGGGAAGCTGCATTTAATTGGGTGCAGATTTCAAGCATTTTATGCATAATATCTACTTGATTACTTGTGTGTTTATAAACTTTTGTTGCTGTAGAAAAAGTGGTGCTGAGCTCAGTATACATTTTACCAGAAATGTTGTATATGGTAGGAAATAAGGCAAGCGTACTCATTCCTGTACAGTGATTCATGCATTAGTGGACTGTGTGTCTGTCTCTCCATTCTATGTACTTTATGGTGATTGTTACTTGGAATGTATTTGCTTGTTGCCTAGGGATATACTTTCTGGATGGCTACAAAGTTCAGTTTTGTTTGTGCGGGTTTGCAATGAAGCAGTTATATAATCCAGGAAAGTTAGAGAAGCCTCTTAATGAATTCCTGAAGCTGGGTTGAAATTGGGGGTATTGTTAGGATGAGAAGAATCTTCCTTTCTTTGCAGTCTGCCAGTGTAGCCACTTCTAGTGTGAAGCACCTGTGTCCTAAAGGGATCCTGGACTGACATTTCAAAATTTGTTTAAACCATCCTCTGAGAGATAGTCGAAGTGCTGAACTGCTTTCTTAGCAGTGGTTTCAGGCTTTGTCTCCAGCAGTGCTCCTAAGCTAAAATGTTGTTACCTTCTCCTAGCTGAAATGAGACATGAGTGTGAGCAGACCAACAGTTAAGGTGCTGCTTTGGGGAACAGGCAGGCCTGCCTTCAGGTTTCTGTTCCACAAAGACCATGCAGGACCTTTAAATACTTTTCTCATGTTTGTATCCATCTTTAAAGTGCAGCTAAGGCTGCTGGCTTTCAGTAGGTTTCCCTGTTAAATTTTGGCATCTGAATTCTTCCAGATTTGTTACTGGAGAATTTACAGGCATCTGCCTTCTTTTCTTAAAATTTTCACTTGGTATGTAAAGTTCTGGTAACATGTGTGACTGGCATGGCAACAGTCCTGCCTGGACATGGTGTCTTGGGGCTTTTGCCTAAGCTTTATATCCACAAGGTAATCTTCCTTGTATCATAGGTCTTTGAGCTCACCTGCGCTTCTGGTCCTCACTCTGGCACACTAGATATGTCCTACCTGAGCTGTATTCTTTGTAGACATAACAGCCTTGGCTGTGCCTTCCAGGTGTAGCCCAAGGAGATGAAAGCAGTGCCTGTGGCGATACTTACCTCCACATTTATAGCCCAGACTGGTGGTTCACAAATTGTTGGGTTACAGCTCACTGCAGCCCTTAATTCTCCTACATCTCTTTCAGGCGTCTGAGTGGGGTGGTGAGCAAAAAGCCAGTGTGGTTTTACAGGCCTGTTGCAGAGGGTCAGTGGTCCCTGGATAGCACCTTGAGAGCTGTCAATCTGGAGGATAGAGCACTTGCCCTGGCAGGTGGGAAGCCCAGTTTCAAGCCTGCAGCTGGTGTCTCCCAAGGGAGACTGAACCTGAAGATGGGCCAGGCTCACTCCGATCCTCTGGCTGAACCTGCTGCTGCATGTAAAGGGGAACATGAGCTCCTTCCCCAGTGCTGGGATAGCCATCTTATGTGCTCTTTCTGTAGCACCATGGCAAGGGCATCCCTGAGGTGTGTTCTCAGTTCTGGTCTCTGCTTCCCACAGGGGTTTTTGGTTCTGTCCAGCACCTCCTTTCTACGTAAGCTGTTGGTGGAGTAAGACTTTTACATTCCTTTCTGTGCATCGTTGCAGTTTCAGTGGGGAGAAGAGGGTCTCTGTCTCAGCCTTGCTGGTATCAGGTCATTCCTGTTTGAGTTGCGGTGTGGGATTGAGCTCTTCTGTGTGGAACAGGGAATTCAGTGCAGGCTTCTTATCTCCTCAGTGAACTTACTAGTTAGGAGGCAATATAAGAAGCTACTACTGCCAAGTTGTCCCATGCTTTTGAGTGAAGCTGCTAGGGTGCCATGCTTTGTGTTGAACTCGCTATTGTTTGCATGCTAGCATATATGCTGTGGCTGCAGTTCCCTGAGTAGAGCCCCTTATGGGGCTGCAGTGTGCAAATGTCTGGTTTGTGCATCTCAAGTAGGCTTTTCTGTCAGCCTTTGTGTTCATCTCCACCAAGGTGATGTCACAGTCTCGGAGCCTTAGGTAGCTGGCTGTTGGCGAAATATAGAGCACCTGTGGCCTGCTAAAAAGTAAGACAAGTTTTTTAGGGACTCCTGACAGAAGTTAGGAGCCCGAAATATAAGCATGTAGTTCTGACATTGCCATGCATTTCTCCCACTGCTTAAAGAAGTTCCTCCTTCCTCTAGCTGCTCGGTCTTATCCTCTGTCTCAAGCTGGGTTTAGTTGTTAGGCAGTTGGCAAAGACTTTCAGTCCAATCAGTTCCCTGCTCATCCTGTTGACCTTGGCATGGTTGTCACCGTGCAGGTGCACGAGCACTAATACAAGGTGAAGGAGATGGAGGTGCCCCACTCGATTACACAGATGACAGAGCTGCAGTGCGAATTGCAGGTGGTGGTAAAGACTCTTGGATACCTGTATTATCCTTTTGTAAAATATGTATAGATACTCTGCCAGGTTTCTCTGCATGTTGTGAATAAAAAGACTCCTGTTCATGTCATATGAGGAGTGATGGTAGAAGTATGGAAAAATGCATGTATCTGTTCAGGAGATGAGTTGTGCATGTTTGGCACCAGTTCAGATTAGTGAGGTGGAGCCATTTACAAATGGCCATTTGCTCTATAAAAGCCTCCAGCTCCTTGGTAGTTGCTCTGCATGTCAGCTGTTAATATAGTCTCTTCTGGGAGCCATGGAGACGCAAGGCAGTAAGGTTATGGCAACGTGAATAAGTTACAGTGATATGAGGTGAAATACGTATGCTTCATCCGAGAGGAGATAATTTAGTCGCCCTATTATGAATGATAAGCTACTTCTCAGTTATTTTGGGCAAAAGCATTCACATATGCAACTAAGATTGCATGGTAATGTGGTAGCTTTTCTGTGTAGCTATATACATGAGTCAGAATTTCTTCTTTATACGTGTAGAAAAGGAATAGCAGAGGAGTTGAAGAGTTGCCTGAAGATGTAATCCATGTCATAATAAATTTTGCAATTCAACAGATGGAAGAACTGTGCCTATACATCCTCATGTCCAGATTATTTATGGTCAGATTTTATTGTGCTGTGTTTTTTTCATTAAAAGCAGGGTGAGCATCTGGAGGAAAAAGTTCTCAGGAAATTATGGAAAATCTGGGAAAATCAAATTCTGCCCACAAAAGAAAATGGAACTGAGGTGGTGGAAAATGCCTTCTAGTAAAGCCCAGTTGCCTGGGCATTCTTCAACTTTTGCCCGTTTCATTTCTGTGATAGGTAGTTAAGCCTTCTTTTAAAACACATGAGAAGCTACTTAGTTAATCTACCATAAAATGGTAAACAGTGTTGTCAGTGCTGTAGATCTGTATGGCTCTCTTTCTCTTCTAAATTTTGTGTTCTCTTATGTGCCATGGCCTGTGCATGAGAACCTAACCATGAGTTTTAAGTCAGCTTTAAGAATAATGCTGGTCTCAGGGTATTAAATTAATCTGTTTCTTTATATAGCAGGCTGTGGAGTATATTGCATATTGTTTCCAGGAAGAACTCGGGGGGGTTTTCTTTAACCCCAATTCCCCACAAAAACCCTCCCTAAATACTACTTTTGTTAAATGTCTGGCTTGTGCCAGTTAGCTTTTACAGCCTTAAAAGCCATAAAAATAAAACGTGCGTGTGTTGATCAATAGCTCTCATTGTTGCTTGTGTTAGTCTGAAATACTATATCACAAGAAGTAACTGGGGCCCGGATGGGTAGGTGAGTTTCTTTGACATCAGCTCTAACAAAGACTTAAAACTAACCTAATGGTAGAAATTATACTAAGCCATGAAAAAGTGTTGAAGGTAGTAAGAAAAAAAAGTGTATTTCTTGGAGCAAAAGTTCATTTCTGGGTTCCTGCTCCTTCCAGTAGTCTGTAGAGAAGACTTTACATCCCAGAAGAACTGGATATATGTATGTGTTCTTAATCTCTGAGAGCCCTTATTGGTAGGCATCCTTCTCACAAAGTCCTTACTGCATTGTGCTTGCAGAACCATTTTGTGGGGAATACACAGCACAACCACTCAGCAACAGAAGGAACTGTAACAGTCATCCTTTCACAGTGACTCTGTTTTGTGATCTAGCAATCATTTACCTCAGGTTCAGGAAGTTTGCGTCCTTATGGTGCATCCGTTTACCACAACCTGTTAGAACTGATAATGCAGCAAGGAACAATAATAAGCTTGGTCAGGTGGCAGCTCTTCAGAGAAAGATCTGCATTCTTTTGAAGATCACAAGCTGAATACAAATTGACAGTGTTGCCAAAAAGAAAAAGAGCATATGTCATCTTGGGGTACATAAGGTAGAACAGAGCCTGCAAGGCACATGAAGTAATGCCTCCATTCTGCACAGCACTGATAAGGCTGCTGCTGCAGTAACCTCACCTGCTGCCTTGGGGGTTTGGTTACTTTGGTTCGGAGCATGTCATTTTCGAGGAAAAGGCAGATCATCTGATAAGTGCCCAAAAGAGAGCAGTGAGAAGGATCAGGGTTTTTGAAAATACAGTGCATTGTACCGTGTTATTCCGCATAAAGCTGGAGATGGATCTTTGGACACCTTAGAAAGCTGTTGCGGGGAAAAAAACACAAACACACACACCAAAAAAAAAAAAAAAGGTTATTCCCCAGTTCCGTTGCAGGCAGGACAAAAAGTAGTGGGCTTCAGCTGTGCCAAGAAAAAGGGATGGTGAAAGGGTAAGTGAAAAAGATACTGTGGTTGTCCACGAGGCAGTGGAATTCATTGCTTGAGACTTTCAAGACTGGCTTAGACAAACATGCTGAGAATGACGTGGGCCTGTGGTCCCGTTTCAAGGCAGAGATGTTGACTTCTCCTGAGGTCGTTGCTGTGCCTGGTTTGGTCCAATCTGTAATAGCGCAGAAGGTGCCTGAGAAACAGTTCTTGGTGTACATTAAGTAGTTTGAAGTCCCTTTCCTAATTCAGGTCCCTAATTGGGACCTCCAGGCACACAATCTAAATGCGTGCAGCTTTTTTGAATATATTCCTCTTAACCTGAGGGGGATGTCAGAGATGACAGAAAGTGGTTGCTCTGCCTTAATGTACTGCACTGCACCTGGGAAGCACTAATTGACAGTGTATCTCCTGGTATCAGCCAGATAATATACTATTCGTCTCAATAGTTGACACATTTTAGTGAGGTGATGTTCTCGAACATGTTCCAAGGAACCAAGGAAGCAGAACATGTGAAACACACTAAAAGCAGCATAGAATCATGGAATAGTTAGGGTTGGAAAGGACCTTGAGATCATCTAGTTCCAACCCCCCTGCCATGGGCAGGGACACCTCGCACTAAACCACGTCACCCAAGGCTCTGTCCAACCTGGCCTTGAGCACTGCCAGGGATGGAGCATTCACAACTTCCTTGGGCAACCCATTCCAGTGCTTCACCACTGTCACAGTAAAGAACTTCTTCCTTTTATCTAATCTAAACTTCCCCTGATAGTAGATAAAATAAGCACCTCTGCTGGGCACATGTGTGCCATAGTGCTGTGCAACAAACCCTCTTCTGTCTAGTTATCTTCTCATTTTTTAGTTCAGTGTCCAGTCCTCAAAACAATGGTTTGTTTTGTACTGATGGAATTTCACTCAGAAGGAGTTATGCCCTTTATATGATCAAGGAGGAAATTGCTGATACTTCCATACTATCCAAATACCACACAAATACTAGTTAGTATTCTCTTTCCCTGCAGAGAGAAATCCTATTTGGAAGACAAACATGTACTTTAAGAATGGCTTTCAAAATGACTGAATTTCATTGAGGAGGGTGTGCTTTAATTCAAGTGAAAAAAAGCTTAGTTGCAGTTCTCTTTCCTCCCAAGTGCAGTGCTTAGGGCTATTTTTGCTGGGGTGCGATTGCTGCTCTCATAAATTCTGTCAAATAATTCCTGTGATTTGGGAACCAAAGCAGAAGTCTGCTGTTTCCCACAGCCAGGCTGCTACCTGTGTGGGCAGGAGGGTGTGCGCTCACTGAGGTGGCTCAGAGGGCTCCCGGGAGTCTGATCTGTAGACTGGAGAAAGTTATGTTTCTGGATCTAATGGCACTTTTGGGAAAGTAATTGGCAGAGCCAGGCCCAGAACTTGGAAGCAGGTTCAGTTCACGTTGAGCTGTTTAATCTTCTTAGATGCCAGTTAATGAAGACTTATAGTGTCTCGTTTTGTCTTGTCACATACTGCTGAGTCATGCTTGCTTGCTTGGAGGAATTGGAAGTTGGTCCTTCCCTCTCAAAAATACGGGCTTATTTTTGCTCTTCATCACATGCCTCACAGGCTTTTCTTCCTTCTTGTCAACAAGCCATCTTCGGACCTTTCCCTCTGTAATGCATTGGTTCTGCTTGTTCCTTGAATGAGCCATGTCTGTAGCAAAAACACTTGAATGAGACATGTTTGTAGCAAAAGACAAAATGCTAAATCTTTAGCTGTGAAGCTGGGGTGCTCTTCGCCATCATTCTGAAGCCCCATGTTTGTCCAGTCAGACCACACCACAAACTTGTGTTGAGGGATTCTCCCCATGAAGAGTGCTGACAGGCTGAAAATAGATGCTTTAAGAGAACTGGTTTGAGTTGTATGTTTTGGCCATAAGCAACATAGTTGTCCTTTTTATGAAATCGTGTGTTTTAAAGTGCTGGTGATGTTTCTACTTTCTGTAATTTTCCCCTTATGTTAGGTATGGGTAAGTACATGCATTAGTGTAACGTGTTTTCTTGCAGCAGGAGGGAATGGTTCAGAGGATTCTTTGGAAACAAGGCCTTCGGCACTGCATGTTGTAGTGCTTAGTAATGACTTTCACCGCCTAACCTTGATAAAGTTATCTGCGTGTTGAGGCAGCTGGTTAATAGCTGATAGAACAAGTGATGTCTGGGGTGATTAATGGTGCTGGAAGGAAATGATACCATAAAGGTCCACTTGTGACATGCCACACCCCCCCCATCGGCAGCCGCAGTGCTGTAGGCTTTTCTCCCTGCCACTCTGAAATGACTTTCCTGGTTAAAAGAATTGGTGTAATGACTAAGCTTATTCCTTATCTTGTCAGCCTGGTTTCACTATAATGATGGAGAGCGTCATCATTTGTGTAGGTGGGCTATGAAACACTGCCTGTTTCAGCAATATGCTATGGCTTAGTGAGTTCAGCAGTGACCACTTTAACCTGATTGGGTGTGTTATTTCTTAAACGTGTGTTTCAATGAGAATCTTGGTTATTTCCTTGTAACTAAGAAACAAACCACAGAGATGAATGTAAGTACTGATAACTGTTGCTTTTTAGTTTTATCTGCATGTCATACAGCTGTGTGTAGATGCTGTTTTGTTTAGGAACATGCTGTTCCTTTGTCTTACAAAAACTCATCTCAGTTCAGACTTTACAGGCTCAGGATCCAGCCCTCTCTGCCTGCTGTCACCGAGTCTGGTTACTGGTGCTGCCAGCATGGGCTCTCCTTGCTGCCATTTGAAGGATGAGAGGGTAGCACGGGGGAATGGCGAGGTTACTCCTGCACAAGTCCATCTGTACGTTTTGTTTTGTAGTGAGGCCCTATCTGCTTGCAGGTGTGTTGGTTGACAGGCCAGCTGAAGAGTGTGAGGGCAGCCAAAGAGACCTGAACCCGGCCAGCCAGGACCCGAATGATGTTTGTAGCAGATGCTTAGGGAAGGTATGAGGCACAGAGCAAATGTGCTCGCCTTCCCCTTGGCAGACACTGGTTTACAAGGTCAGGTGGCATTAGTTGTGTCCATGGTGCCTTTTAATGCATTTTTGAAGGAGACTATCAGCCCATGTTGGCTGCTCTCTAGTTTTGTTGTAAAACATGAGCACGTACAAAGTTGGTGTGTTGTGGGTGGTGTGTTGTTTTTTGGTTTTTGGGGTTTTTTTGCTTATTTTTATGTGTACATATACATGTTCATTTTACTAAAACACCCTGGCTCTTGACCAATTTAGAAAGAAATACGTAATTTCAGTCAAGATGTGGTAAGAAGTTCAGAAGTCAAATCATCTTCCCTAAAAAAGAAGATTTTCCTGCTAAAAATAGGAAAGGTTGCAAAAGAGGGAGGAGGAGGAACTAAAAGCTGGGTACATCTTAGGAGTCATCTTCTAACTTCATCTAGTGCATACTAATCTGTAACTGACAACGAACAGCAGAGGGTTTTGTGGAACCTAAAATCTCCTTGTAATTGAAGAGAGGAGAGCATCTGGGTCCGCATTTGCTGCCTGACCAGGTTAACTGGTAACATAGCAGAGCAGCACTCTCCAAAAGTGAAGTACAGTATTAGTACTGCAGTAGTAACAGAGGCCCTCTCTCTGTACCATTTATGCCAAGTGTACATTTTCAGATAAAATCTGCACTTGTCTTTTGTCTGATATTGAAAGCATTGAATTTCTCTGGTCTTTCTGTTGGTTTTCAGTTAACATTGCCTTTGTGTAGTTTCAGGTATGGCTTTAAGAGTTGCTTCAACTCAGTGTTCTTTCACACCATTGTCTAAAATAGATTTTCTTTGCCAGTCAGTCTTTAAGCAGAGACTTGCATGTATTTAGACCAGCCTCACGGTTTTAGAGTTCCTGTGCTGTCTGGTACAGTGCATGCCGATAATGTGTCAACTCTGACGTTTCCATCATGTGTGGCTTTAACATTAGTGTCCTGTGAGATAGTCTGGGTAAACCACATTATCAGAGACTCTTTACAAGGCTCCCTGGTATGATAAAGCTGTGTGCAAAGCTCACCATTCAGATACGCTTGCTAGTTGGAGGGGTGGGAAGAGGAGGATAGAGGGAGCTTGTTCTGAGGTTGCCTGTGGTGCTGCTCTTGTTTCACCGACAAAGAGGGAGCTTAATTCACTGGAGCTGTCAATCTGGGAGTTTTCAAGTGCTGAAAGAAAACTCCAGTAAAAGTGTGTGTAAGTGTATGTGAAGGAGGAAAGGGAAAAAGAAACTAAGCAAATCTACTGTTTTAATGAAAGGCTGATGGTGAGAAAAAAGTAGTACTTGTAGTTGCTGACCTGCACTCTAAGTCTGGCAGCAAACGGGAAAGTGTGAAAGGGGAGAAGTACTGTTGCCAGCACATTAGTTTGGAGCAGCATGTGCTGTGCAAAGAATAAGTGATGATGAAATTGAGCAGCACCCTTTGCCACTGAGTAAAAGTTTTCTTTTTCAAAACTACCACCTTTTAAAGCTGGTTTAATCTATGGAGAGACAATGGCTTGTGCTACACCTTTAGCTGTTCCTGGTTGCATGGACTGCAAGTGGGAGGTGGGGCTATAGAAAGAAAAGAGATCTATTTGCAGGTGGACAAGCGCTGGGTGGGTTGTAGTTTGGCTTTGGGGCTAGACATTTTGGTGTAACCTTTCCTTCTGTATCAAGGAATAGATCAAAGTCCAGGGACTCTATCCAGGCTGGAGTGAATTTCGAAGAGATCTTTTTGACCTTTTTCCTGGCCTTTATAGCACCAAAACTTTAGCATGCTTTGAGGAATAGAAAGTACAGGCTTGCTGCTGATAGGGGGTTGAAGCTCCGTTTTCTTTTTCTTTCTCTTTCTGATGCTATTTTAGTCCCTCAGTTCTCAGCATCTGGGAAAATTTGTGCTTTGAATTTTGTTTTACTTGCAATTCAGTAGAGTGAAAAATCCTTGGTCGGAGACATCCTCAAGTTTAAACTGCTTTTGTTTGGCGCTAACTTTGTTTCAAGAACTCTCTAGCTAGTTTCCCTTCTGATCCCTTTGTTAGTGTAATGTGATCGTAACTTTACTCCTTATGTATGCTCTAGAACATTGATCTTCATCACTTGTGTTGCTTACTAGTGGTGGATTGCCTATTTGCACATAGCATTGCACCTCAAGGTAGAGCTTTCCTGTGGATCAGAACTTGCCTTTTTTGCAGTAAGAACAGTGGGTCTTGCCATTATCTGGTCTAAATATAATTCAAAGCCTCTCTTGGCTATCTTTTTCTTAAAGTATATAACAGGTTATTGCTGGTTCTGGTTATTGTATTTAAACCAGATGGATTTTTAGCATATACAAGCTCATGTCTCCCTGAGAAGGCTCTGGAGAGTAGAGGAGACTTTACTTGGTTGAGTCTGACATTTGGAGCCCAAAGTGATGCTAGAAGGAGCCAGAAGCGATGGAATGAGAAAGGCATAGGGTCATTGAGGAGTTTTGTTCTTTTTCCCTAAGTAAGAGAAACTCAGATGTATAGTACAGAATTATGGTTGCAGCAGACTATCACTTCCATGTGTACGGTGCCAAGCACCAGCTTTTCTAGTAAAACTTTGTTCTCATTTTGTGCTACTGTGTTAAGCAGTTTCCTGATCAGTGTAATGCTGCATCTTGACTCACAATAGGTATTGTTTGGGTGGGGATTGGCACAATATTTTTGTGCTGTGATTTGATCTCTCGTTTGTCTTGAATAATCTATTATAATGTAATGCTTAAGTCCATTCCTTTTTGACAGGTTTTCCTCTAGCATTGTTGCAGTGGTAATGAAACAGTGTTGCTCTGATTGCAAGAGATGGCAAGAAAACCACTATTTTGGGATGTTTCTTTGGCTATAGAAGAGAGAGAACAGCCATACTAGAGGCAGAGTAGGACCTTCGTTCTGATGTGCCGTGGCTCTTTGTATGTTAACAAATAATTCCCTGACTTTCCCTTGTTCCTAGTTTCACCTGTTTGCCATTGTGAAATAGGTCTGTAGAACCAGGTGGGAGAGCTTTCTTCAAACAGGAAAGTGTTTTTCTGAAGCCACAGAACATGGGTAGCTAACGTGTATGTTTAAAGTTACTTTTCTTTTTGTCTGTCAGCTTTGGTACGAGTGGACTGTGGAAAGGCGTTTTTCCTCCCTGCCCCCTACCCCAAATTACTCCAACTGCAATTAGGGGACCTTAATTAAAATGCTTGGTTTGTAGCTTGGGCAAAGAATTTGGAAACAAAGTAATTTATTCTAAGGCAGCTTTACCACAGATTTCTTCTAGGGCAAAGCTGTTCCCTGATGTGTAAGATCAAGATCTCTAAATCTGTTGTTCTGTAGACAAATTAGATGGGGGTCAAGTTCTTTGTACTAGTGCCTATTCCTAAAACTGTAATCCTTGCATATGAATTAGGCTGAGATGCTCAAAAGCTCGTACTTGTAAAGGTGCTGAGTTTTCTTGACCTTGGTAGGAGCTGAGCACGCTGACAGAACTTGGTCTGATCCAGCTTCCTCTGAAGCGGCTGGAAATCTCTGCAGTTGGATTCCTTGGGAACTGGGTATACCTGGTGTTCAGGGGTTTTTTGTTACTGAAAACCTGAGAGTGGGATGGAAATTGAATTTGTTCACAGTGGCACAAGTTTGGTGGCAAACCTGGGATCAACACGCAGACTTCTCTTGCTGGTTTGTTCTTGCTTTTTCACACTATAACTACTGAGAGCAGACACTTAGATGTAATGGCTTGATAACAATGATTGATGGCCAAGAATCAAAAGTGTGGTAGGTAGTAATTAAAACATGCAACCACGATGCCATTGAAAGTACTCTGAATGCCTGCTTGGCCCAGGGAAGTATCCGGTAGTGTAATTTGAAATGTTTTTGTAGGACTAAGTATAGTATTTGCATTTCCTGTTACTTGTTAGTGCTGCTGCTGCCTTTTTGTTATGTTGACTGATATGTGGGTGTGAAAGCTCCCTGTAAGAATAGATTTTTTACCACATTTGCTGGTGGTGGCAGTGAAACCTGAAACGCAAGATACGTGTTTCTGGAAAATGCACAGTGTCTGTGTAAAATCTCCCTGTTCCTTCTCTCATTAAATCAAAGTAGATTGCCACTTGTTTGGGGCTCATCCGTGCAGAATGGAGTCTCGCAGTGCTGCTAATTTTACAGTAAAGGAAGGCTTGTGCTTCGGCAAAGTGGTTTTGGTTAAATATTTTTTGATCTTCAAAACAGTAATGTCTGGGGGGTGTGTGTTTCAGCGGCTCCTTTGGCTTTAAGGGGATAATTGTTAGAGCCTTCTATAAGAACAGAGATGAAGTTCTCTTTCAGTGAAGTTTGGTATCCTTTTGATGAAACAAAAACAATTAAAGGGATAACTCTTCGCCACCCCCCACCCCCCCCCATATCTTTGAGTGTGAAAATTCTTTCCCTGGCTTTTTCCTTCCCGTGCAACACTGAAGAAAATTAAATTGTTTATTCAAAAATGTCTGATGTCAGTGTTGGATGCCTACACTAGCAAAGGAACTCAGAGTCATTCCTGCAAAGCCAGGCCCAAAAAAACCTGAGAGGTGGCTCTTTCCTGCTGTACTATAAATGTATAGTTTGACTACAAGGGGGTTTTGAAGCACACTGCCCAGACAGGTTTGACATGTGAGTAAAGTCTTAGGTGTATGTAGATGAGCTGCAAAGAATTGACATGTTTAAATCTTGATGTCTTCTGGTATTTACTGGGGTGGGGGTTGTACAGGGAGTTTCCAAATCAAGTGATACTGGGCAATCCAAGAGAGAGGATAGAGAAAAGTCTCTTGAATCAGGCACAGGCCTGGCAGCCAAAATAGGGTTAGCTCATGGCTCTGTAGTAGGCTTCCTTGTAACTTAAGCAAGTCAGTGAATGTCACAATATAATACTTTATTTACCTGTCAAATGCAGGTAGAGATAATGCAAACCTGTCAGAATGCTGTCGTGTGGCTGAACTGACTGCTAATGGCTCATAGATCATTAGATCTCCAAGGAGAACCAAAGTGTTTATTACTTTATCTTGCTATTTGTCAGCAGCTCTTAATTCATATCTATCAATTCCAAGGCATGGCTCAAAATTTAAAACTCAAGCTGTTCCTTACTGGTGATTTCTATAAAAGAAGTATCATTGAACCCAGTTTCTGAGGATCCCAATATGTTTTAACAATTTTACCTCCTACCTGCTGTTCTCTCTCAGACCTAATTATCTAGTAAATGTTTTCAGTTGATCATATACAGAGCAAATGCTCAGCTTTTGCCAAGCTAAGATTTCATCTTCTTGCATTGGCTTTCCTAAGTTGGTCATTTTAATTCGTGGTGAAAATGGAACTATAGTTTGAAAAGCAAAGGGCAGAGAATGGCCAGCTTCATCCACAGGTTCTGTTGCACATATTCTAGCATGTTCATCATCGGTGGAGGTGTTTGTACTCGACAGCATAAGCGTGCTATGCCTACTTACACTACTAGAAGGGTGCAAGTGCAGCGTTGTTTGGCTTGGTGCCATTATATTACAGCACAAGAACTGTATGACTGTAGGTAGATAGAGACATTGGATAATGCATCTTGAGCAATCCTAGCACCAAGGCAGTGGAAGAAATGGAAAGAAACTTGATCTTTGATATTATGTTCTTGATCTTTGATAATATGTTCTCGCTGTAGTTCTCTCCCTTGTGTATGGGCAGAAGGAGGAGTTTACTGGCAAGTTTAGCATGCAGGTTATCTTGAGAAGCATCTGTAAGCAGTTTATTGTTAGGTAGGATGCGAGACTATGGGTTAGGGCCTTAGCTACAGTGAAATATTTTATATACAAATAGTTGAAAAAAAAGAGAACTATTTCTGGTTTTAACAATATTAAAATTTTGAACATAAGAGCTTGTTCATTCTTTCTCAGTTCATAGCCTTAAATGGACAAAAATACAGCATTAGATTTCCCCCCACCCCCCCCAGTGATGTGAGTAGAGAAGTTATTCTTCACCAGAGAATCATAGAATGGTTTGGGTTGGAAAGGACCTTAAAGGTTATCTAGTTCTAACTTGTCTGCCATGGGCAGGGATGCCTTCCACTAAACCAGGTTGCTCAAAGCCCCATTGCCCTTGTCCTGTCACTACATGCTCTTGTAAAAAGTCCCTCCCCAGATTTCTTACAGGTTCCTTTTAGGTATTACAAGGCTGCTCTAAGGTCTCCCTGGAGCCTTCTCTTCTCCAGGCTGAACAAGCCCAGCTCTCTCAGCCTGTCTTTATAGGAGAGGAGCTCCAGCCCTCTGAGCATCTTTGTGGCCTCCACTGGACTCGCTCCAACAGGTCCACATCCCTCTTTTGTTGGGGGCCCCAGAGCTGAATGCAGTACTGCAGGTGGGGTCTCACGAGAGCAGAGCAGAGAGAGGAGAATCACCTCCCTCAACCTGCTGGCCAGGAAAGTCTTCCTGAGGAGGTCTAGGCATGACCTTACTAGGATTTTTCTGAGAACACCACAATGTGAAAACAGTGGCGTAAAATACTAGTGAAATGGCCTGTTACCTTTCCAGCATCACTTGTGACTGAACATCCTGAAGATGAGGATATAAGCAGAGCTGTAGTGTACCTCTGTAAGCAGGGTCTGTGATCTAAAAGTGCCCTGGGGCACATAGGTGCTGTTTTGAACTCCATCTGAAATTAGTAATCAGAACCGTAGGTGTTATGTCTGACTAATATGCAGGCCAGTGCTTTTTGCTGGTTCAAAAAATTTTCACTTCAGTACTTTACACTGAAACTGTTTGTTTTTTTCTTGAAGAAGGCCTTGAGAGAGGATTCTGCTGCAAAATCAAGGCTGACCTTGATACTGTTAGACTGGCCTTGATGGGCTGTTGGTTAGCTGTGCCTTGGGGAGGTTGCTGGGTGCTCTGCAGCCTTGCAGGTCTGAGAGCTGTCCGTGGGACTGGGGTGATGTTTGTCTGGTGTCCCCCTGGGGGGGTGGTACAGGGTCACGCAGGCCAGGCTGGAGGAAGACTTCTTTGATACCTTGTGGATGGTGATGTTAGAATTCAGATGGAGGGGAAAAAAAAAAAGTAGGTCTTCAAATTAGTCTTAAAAAAATATATCCTGACAATTTTTTTATCCCCCTCCCCCCCCCCTTTTTTTTTTTTAATCTGGAAACTAATTAGGGAAAATGGAGATGATGTAGTGTGCCGTTGAGATGTAAGGAAGTAGTCCAAATAAGATAATGACCATTTATGGCCTCTTAAAGAGTGCAACTTTCACAAAGTTTCAATTAACTTTTTATAACCATCACAACTTTATTTTTCTGGAGTGCTGGGAGGATTTTGAAGAGGAATGTTTTCTCTAAATTGGAATAGCTTCTGCTCCTAAGGTGATGCCTGGGTATTTTGCAGCTTCTGTGGCACCTTGGACTGTGTGCTGACCAAGCATGAAACCCTGCAAGGCCAAGTAGGCAGATAATACCCACCCAGTGCCAGAGTGAAGTCAGCAAGGCTGAGCTACTGCATGCAAGGGGGTTACGTAAAGCTGGGTGTGGAGCAGCCGCCTCCTTTATGAAACAGGGAGTGCAGGGATCTGATGTGAAAACAGGCTGCCTGGGAAAAAGACTTCTGGGGATAAGAAATCTTGCTTTCGCACATTGATGTGCTAGTGGGATGTAAAAGCAGATGCGTGGTCAAGGATTTTCTTTTGCCTTCGCAAACAAGAATTCCTGAAAATACTCTGAGCAAATGTTATTTTTATTTACTCAGGTAAATGTGTATGTTTGTGTTTAAAATTCTGATAGCATTACATGGTTCAGTCATTTTCATTAACTATTACTGGGTAACTCTTGAGTGACAGCAGATGGGATGAACAAAACCCACTTTCCACAGCAGATGAACTGTATCTAGGATCCATCTAAGACATCCAGAATTTTCAACATCATTTGAAACTGTTACGTAATGTGGATTTTTTTTTCCCCCCATGTATTCTTCAAGTCTTGGTACATATTTTAGAATGACAACAATTTAAAAGCTGTAACCTTTCTACAAGTCCCTTTTTCTTTATGCTGATTGTCTCTCCAGTTTACCCGTGATGTAATTTTGGCAGTATCTTTGAGCTGATCCTGTGTACGACACCCCCCAGCTAAATGTGAAAGCCCTAAAGAGAGAACATGGGGGGTTAGCAGTGTGCATGCCGTGATGGGCAATGTGGAAAGCAACCTGAAACGGCAGAGGAATCATCAGCTTTTCTTTGCCTTGTGTCGTGGAGTCTCCTATAGGCTTGAAATCCCAGTGTGTGGTATAGCATCATCTCCAGTTCTTATCTCAGATGTCTATAAACAAAAGAAGTGAGCAAGAGAAAATGAGTATGCTTATCCAAGGGAGATTTGTTCTGTGATCGTGTTTAATCAAACATGTAATCAACATTTAATCAAACGTTTAATAAACTGCTTGCATTTTTCCTTCTAATTAGTTGCTGCCAATTATTGGGATTGAAGAGTGAGTTTCAGGGTGGAGCCAGACAAATATAACCCAAAGGAAAACAACTTGCTGCCTTCATGTCTGCCTTTCCAGCTCCTACTCAAAAGCTGGATCAGCTGTTTATACATCCGCATCCTTAGCAATGATAAGGACAATGGTAATGTGGTAGCTTAGAATAGAAATTTAGCTTTTTATTATTCCCTTTAAGAGAAATTTAGGTTATCTTATAAACTCATCAGCATGTTGTGATCACGCCAGTGTTGTAATGGGGAGAGGCAGAGTATCTAGATGAGTCCATGAAGGTAAACAAATGTACAACATGCAGCTGAACTGTTGGCCTTAGGCTTTTTTTTCTGAGAGGGAGAACAGGGGTATGAGTAACAGAGCTCCAGTATGATGGTATGATTTGGCTTGTCAAGGCAGCTTCTAGAAAATCTGAGGAGGCCCAAGAAGTTGTCTAGTTCTTCCAGTTACACAGTGTAACAGGCCTCCCAGCAGACCTGAATCTGGGCTCCAATGGAGTCTGGTTAGAAAATATAATAGCTGCTTGGGGGTTGTATATCTGCTCCTGTGTGCCCTGGCCAAATTTGGGAAAGCTGTGGTCTAAGAACACATGTGCTCAGTCACTGATGGAAGCGATGGGTGTAACAGCTGCTGTCTGGGATAATTTATGGCAAAAACAAGGGCAGGGTTAATTAGAGCACCCTGTGTGTGTGTACCCCAATGTGCCTGTGCAGGAGTGATTAGTAGCAAGATGTGCTGTGGAAGGTCAGGGTTATGGGAGACAGCAAGGCACGTGCTGTGCGTGTTGTCCCAAGGCAGACCTCTGAGGGTGGCCTTTTAGGCAGAGTGGTGTCTGCTGAAGGACTGAATCTGAGCAGTAAAAACTGGTTCAGAGAAGTGGGGCTGTAAACTTCCTATGAGCAAATAGGATTTACGTTGAAGAACTTCTGTCTTTGTCGTTGGCTGGACCTTATGGCGGGATGTGCATTTTGTCGTACAGCTTGGATAAAAAACAGGCCGTAGATGTCTTATGATTTATAGAAGTTTGGGACTTTTTTTTCTCTCTTACTGTACTGTAAACAAGCCACCAAAGCAAACAAGAAAATGGGTGTTCTGGCAGACCTATACATATGCTAGTGCTTAAAGCAAGAAGCCAGTGGACTGGAAAAAATAAGTAGAATTTTCATCTTTCTTTAATAGCAAACTTCAGTGTAATGTAAAGTAGATAAAATGCCTGATAAAATAGGTATGTTTGTAACACACATGTAGATGTGCTTCTCTGAAGTGGTCTAGGCACCAGGACAAGGGATTTTCACTATCTAGGGTGGAGATTTCCGAGAGATACTGTTTTGCCCTTTTGGGATGCAGAAACTGTCACGAGTGATGGAGACTTCAGGCAATGAGGCAAAGTCTCAGCTCCAGCTTCAAGTTTAAGCTTCCTGGCTTTGGCTGATCCTGTGCATGCCAATGGCATGTCTACCTCTGCCCAAAGGTTTTGGTGTATTTCTGTGAATCTTCATGAACTACATTGCCTTGATATTAAAAGGTTGGCAGCAGTACCTTGTTCTGGATTTCCAACTCTTCAAGCTGCAGCCCCATCCAACAAGACCAATGTAAAACTCTTTTGGTAAGGTTCCTGCCCAGGGTTCAGTTTTTTGGGGGGGTGGTGGTTTTTGTGTGTGTCCCAGTGTTCACGTCAGCTGTGTGCTGTATAATAAAAAACATTTATTAATTCACTGTCTTTCCATTTAGAGCCTTTTCTCTTGTAAGTAGGACCATACTCAAATATTGCAGTTACAGACATTTTACTTGGTTTCCAGGATCGTGTGTAATTTGTGCAGATTACAAAGATGATTCACTGCAGTGCTGTCAAGTGCTCTATCCTGTTGCTTCTCAGGGAAGTTGGCCATGTGTCAATAAATGAAATATTTTCAAACAGTATGATCATTGCTTGTTGGAAGCCAAGCTTTCATTTTGTCACAAGCCTTTCTAATGAGGCTTCCAAATAAAGTAAAATCATTCGTCTTTGATCTATGTTGACGTAAGCAGAAGAGTCAGTTGCAGGGGAAGGAAATTCCTATTATTGGTATTGGCATCTGAATCTGCTCAAATGGAGAAACACAATCCAGTTCACGTTTCTTTATTTTGTACCATGTATTTTCTTCTTTTTCCTCTTGCATAGTGTACCAGGCTGCAGAATGGTGCTTTTCAGATTCCAAGTGCTTTTTGTTTTCCATTGATGTGGCCCATACTGTGTTTGGGGAAAGCTGCACAGTGAAATAAAGGTGAAACCTAATTTCAGGTGATACTGGAACTGCTTTTAGCTGGCTTTTTATTTGGGGCTTAACCAGCCAGTCTTCTTTAAAATAATAGCTGCATTCGTAAGTGTCCCAAACTAAGGGCTGAAGCTTGAAATGCATCTTAAACAAAACAGAAGAGCTGACTGGATGAGTTATGTGTACCTAAACTGATGCAGAGTTTGAGGAGAAAAGATTTCTACGAATGTCTCTTTCTTATTTCATGCTAAACCTTCCCATGAATGTCCTTTTAACCTGATGAAACACTGGATTGGTATCTGTGGCAGTGTGTGTAAGTAACTTCTCGGTAGAGGCTCTTGTTGTCAGTTATGTCTATGAATCACTCTGGTTCCATAAACAAAGAGGACAATTTCTTCCTTGTGTATGCAAACAGTGGTCATTTGGTGAGTGTAGGAGACAAGGAATCACAAGTGCTCTCAAAGCTAATGAAACCTGAGGAAAATTTGGTGTTTGACTTGTACAGTGCCAAAACATTAGGGCCATCCCGTATGGAGAGGGGGGGAAAAGTGGCGATTGGGTTTCCTCACTGAGCAGACATGTTAACATTCTGGCATTAACTTTCTCTTGTTTGTATAATGAAGTTTTGCATAAAGGAAAAAGCCCCAGACACCTATATATCTTACTTGAAGCCTGGCTGGAGATGAATAAACTCATTTTTGCATGTCGAGTTGCTGAATTTAAATATGTCTCTAATTTCTGCCAAAGAAATGCCCAGTCTTTTACAGATCCAAGAAGTGAAAAAAAAATTGGTGCATTACACATTTCTCACGCATGTCTCAGTGGGTGTCTGGCCTCTGTAAAAACTCCCCAAAGGCTGTTTCCCAAAGTCTTGGAAAGTTGCAGTGGATGTACAATATTTGGTTCCAGGATTAGTGCATTAAAAGCTGTTTCTAGAGGAAAGCTGGCTTGGCAGATATGCGCCTCTTTCTGTACCCCTTGGTTTTAACAGAATGGAGGTGTGTGTTTATTCTACCTCGAGATGTGCAAGAGACCTGCAGAACCTGCAGTGCCAGCCTGGGGCCCAGCAGAGCCTGGTCATACTGCCCATGCTGGATTGATGGTCTTTGTGCAGCGTGCTTATGTTGAAGATGAGAGCAGCTGAAGCTCCTTCTTTGAATGGCAGGGCAAGCCACCAGAGTGCTTTTATTTGGGTAGAAGGCAGGATTCTAGATAAAACTTAGGAAAGTAAATGGAGCACTTGCAGCGTGCTGGAAAGAGGTGATGGGGAGCGGGCAGAGGAGGGGTGTGGAAATGGCAGCTTCTAGCCTATGCACAGGTCTGCTCCCAAGTACCTTGTGAAGAAAAATACTTATTTTGCTCAAGAAGCAGTTGTGAGCTGTGATTAGCGTGTGAGAATCTAGCAGACACAGAAGGCTTTTCAGGTTGGCTTGCCATACCTGTGCCCTTTGTAGAAAGGCATTTGTAGGAAGGAGTATCCCCTCAGATACTCGTAATTAATTCATTCTTGGGATTTCAAGTATTATGAAGAATTTCTTCTTCTAAGCCTCTACACTGTTACAACAAATGCTACAAAGTGGTCTTAACATGCTGAACATCGGCTTGGTAGAAGACCCACGAGCTCTCTGCAAACCTTCCAGAGACTTGAAGAAGACACACTGTTTTCTTGAATCATTTTTGCTATCAGAGTTGATTTGCATTACTAGAACCCCAGAGTGTTGTGGTAGTTCTCCGGGTCGATGATATGCTTTACAAATGCACAGTATAGAGGGATTATGGTCTAGTTAAGACAGACTGTGAATAATGATAAATGGTAAATGATTGTTTCTAGTATGGTTTCTTTTTCTGTATGCCTTTGTCAGGTAGCTGTGTGCAAGCTCCAGCAACATTGTTAGAAGTGACTGTAGCAGATACCTAAAACTAAGAGAAGTCCCAAAGGGCTTAGATTCTTAGAGGGCAATTGCCAGGCACTTTCAGAAAGGCTGCTTACTGCAGGCTAAGATAGGTTGGGCACTCAAAATTCTGATGTGAGCTTGAGAGACCAAACCAGTTCACCTTTTGTCATTTTTTCTCTTCTGTTCTTTTGTTTGCCTCTTCCAAACAAAAGACAGTTGCTGTCAACAGTTATGCACGTTGTCTGTTAGCTTACCAGATGTGTTGCACTTCTTCAATCTGAACTCTCCCAGATGTGTTGCACTTCTTCAATCTGAATTCTCCCTGTCCAGATAGACCAGGGAGGTATTGTGAAGGCTTATATGTAGGGCATGACGTAAATATATTTAATCTGAAGATCCCTCTCTCTCTGCGTAGATAGATACGGTGAGGTATATAGGTAGGTAAATATAGGATTTATGCCATCAGCCCAGATCTCTGTATTGTTTCTTTAACCTTGCTTGGTAGCTGATAACAGTATGTCACTTGCATTAATACTGGTAAACTGGTATTAGTGATTTGGACAGCTTATCTGCAATAATAGAGAAGAACCGCTTGATGCCTAAATCTGATTGATAGTGCTTAAGTCTAAAACTATTAATGAAATAACTTTCTGCATGTCATAATGTACTTCGTGATTGTACATTGTTCAGTTGAAGAGAAAAATGTATGCTGTCCCTATGCAAACCTCATCTTGCCTTATAAAAGCCCCAGAAACTTTGAATATATTTGATTAACCAAAACATAGGAGGTAGCTGTTTTAATAAAGGGACATTGGTAGTTGTTACAATCCGGAGAGAAAGCTCTCAGGATATACATACATACAAAACCTGTATGCAGGTTTTATACATGTAAAATATGCGTGCAGGTTTTACTAGCCTTGGTGTACGTAAGTTAAAAATTAAAACACATATTGAACAATAAGTAACTGTGTTGGGTCACAATGAACAGTGAGGCAGGAGCCTAAAGAAAGCCCCAGAATAAATCAAGGCTTGCTTGCATCTGCCTTAGATCCTTTATTTCTGAGAGCTGCTCTCCTAGATGGATATCTGTAAGAGCAACCTGATTCTGTTGTCCTTCTAGTACAGATGTGGGGTGGACCAGTTATTTTCTCCACTTCCCTCGACAGACTTGTCTGTGCTGGAACAAAAAGATCTATTCTCTTCTTACCCGTGCTCTGCCCTTCTCGTCCTGTTTTCCTTTTCCAGTCAGAATGGGCCTATGGTTCAGTCTAGTTTTTCCTGTAGTACAAGAAGGTATCAAACCAGTTCAGGGAATTTTGAAAGTGGAAAATAAAGCAAAACCCAGCAGCTGGTTGTATCCTTAGGTGAGCACTAAAGTCTGCCCTAAGCTGTGCTGGTACAATAAAATAGCTCTTAGTACCTGAGCTGAGGAGTTTAAAGCAAGGTGAGCCTCCAGTTTCTAGATAGATTTTATAGGTAGGTAGGCAGAAACATAGATAGATACACACATGCATTGATTTCACTCTGTACGTTGCTTCAGCACTTGTTAATTCTTAGTTCCTGTTGCAAAAGATGTGGTCTTTGAAAGGAGGCAGACAGACAGGAAGCTTGATTATCTTGTCTGGTGCAATTCAGGGATTTACTGGGAAACCTCTGTTCAAGAGTTGATACTGCTCAGAAGCAATGCAGAGGCCAGTGTAATTGTAGGTGGAGTTCGGAGGAGTACTCCACCTACACTGCACTGCAACTGACTTTAGATGTGATGGCATTTCAGTCTAGAGAATAGGCATTTGACCAGTACTGTTAGCTAGTTTGGTTTAAGAGCTGTCAGAGCATAAAGTTAGAAAGACCTGCACACAGGTAGGAGGAATTTAGTGTATTGCTGGACAAAGCTTCCTGAAAAGCATCAAAATGCAGCTGGCATATAGTATAAACTTAAAGCTGTACTAGTCTGTCATTGCACGAGTTGCATACTGCCAGCTCTCCCTGCCATGACAAGATGGTGATGCTTTGTAGGGGAGAAGCCCTGAGCCTGAACTGAACCTGCAGCCTTGCACTTTCAGCTTGCAGCACTTTTGTAGTTGAGCATGTTCTTGTTTGTAAGTCCGCTTCGGGGCTTCGGCGTAAGAAATCTATTAGCTGTTTCCTGACAGTAAATACCTCCAGTTAACTGCCAGTTGGGTCGTTCACTGTTCCTTTGCAGTTACTGCTCTTTGTTTCATGTGACTATTTGTGACTGACCGTCCTAATTTGTTGCTTACTTTCTTAAAATGGCATTGTTCTGGCAGTCAGTTCCAATGCCATTTCGCACAGTTGCTTACCATTACACTGTGCTTTTTGGGCACACAGGGTGTTCTCTTTTTTGAGGTGAAAAAGGTTATGACTTAAGGCTTGTAGAAAACTGAATACTGTATGCTTGTTGGATCCACCACTGGCACAGGGAAGAAGTGGAAGTATGCATTTCCCATTAGCTTTCGGGCTGGAGCAGTTCTAGCAGCGTTATACAGAAATGACACTGATGAAATCTTCATCCACTGAGTCTGTGTAAGTTGTTCTTTCAGCTTTAGTATAGGCAGCTTTTCGTGGCAAGTCTTTCAGTTTTGTCTTATGTTCCAATTTACTACTGGAGGAGTTGACGAGACGCTAATATCTGCATTCCTGCTTCGGCGTAACAGATGTTAAGAAGTGGGATATGGTTTTTCCTGCAATTTGGCAATATCTGGAAAGTCAGAAGTAAACAAAATACCAATCTGCAAACTAATGTACTTCTTGGTGAATAGGGGATTGTCTATGCATTCCACGTACCACTGGCATTGCTTGCGCCCTGCTGTGTTGTCCCTCCAACAGATACTGGGATGGTTGAAGTCCCCCATGAGGAGCCTGTGAATGTGAGGCTGCTCCTATCTGTCTATAGAGGGCCTCATCTGGTCGATCTTCCTGGTTGGGCAGCTTGTAGCAGACCCCCACTGTAATGTCATTAGTCCCTGCCCTCCCTTTAATTGTGACCCATAAACTCTCAGCCAGTTCCTCATCCATCCCCAGGCACAGCTCCACGTACTCCAGCTGGTCGGTGACATAGAGGGTGACAACCCCTCCTTGTCTCCCCTGCTTGTCCTTCCCTGAAGAGCCTGTATCCTTCCATTTCAACACGCCAGTCATAGGAACCATCCTATCACATTTTACATTTCTAGAATCCTCTAATAATCTCTGCAATGAGTGTTTATTTTTTTTTTATATATCTCTCTCTATATACATCTATATACGTACTTACAAATACTGTATATGTCCCCAGAAGAGATCCTGACTCTGCTGCCTTTTCTCACATCTCTTTCAGTCTTCATTGGTGCTTCGTGACCTTAGAAAGCCTTTTGGAAGGGATAGGTCGTTTGTTTGCTTTTTGCAGAGGGCCTGGGGTAGCTGGGGTAGCCGGGGCCATGGGGAGACAAAGGGAGCTGGGAGCAGAGAGGATGTGTATACTCTTTGCAGTGCTTAAGGAGGCAAGCAGTTTATTGAAGCCAAAGGATGATGCTGGAACGATTTAGCCTGCAAATTTGAAGCACTCTGACCTTTGGGAAATTAATGTCTTGTAATGGAAGATACAGTGCCAAACCAGCTTGGTTTAAAGATGGTTTTTAATAAGGTCATAAAGAGCTCACATGGTGTGGCTGCCTGCCATAGCTGGAAACTGGATCTGGTAATGTCTGGTGGTGTAAGCCTATGGCTGAAGGCTGAACCCTGCTCAATTGCTTATAATTGTCATCAGGTACTATATATGCCTCTGAATGTCTAGTAGGCAATAACTCATTGCCTTTAATAATTTTTCTGTGCAGCTGTTAATCATTCCTTCTTCCCACTGATGGCCCTTCAGTTGTTTTTTCTCAAAAGACTGTGGTTAAAGGCTTTGTGTCACTACTGGGAAAGCAGCAAGAATGGGCTCCCAGAACCTGGGGTCACTAGTTCCAAGAAAAGAGTCTGGCAGAGCTCAGCAGCACTGATCCATTTTGAATGGTTACTTTAAAAAGAAAACAGAGCCTTTCTGAGTTTGTATTTACTGTACTTTATGGCTTTTATAACTTGGGATATACAGATTTTATTTCCACAATACCTGTTTTATAATGCTAAAATCAGTAGCCCTGTAATGTTTCATTAAGCCATTACTGAAACTTTGTCTTAATATTTGGTGACTAAAGGCAGTTATTTCCTCTAGTTACTGCTTACTGTGTCTGGTTTCTTTCTTTCATGGCATTTTTCCTCCTGCTGCTTGAAACCTCTGAAGTTGTGATGTTGGATACTTCACATTGTCATTGCTCTTGCAGGATAAGGGATTAGTGGGTTTCTACCTGGATTTTTGCCGCGAGATGCTGGTGAATATTTGTGTGTGTTGTGGTAGTAATTTGTGGCATGTGGAAGCATAGGGGTGCTGCAGATGAATACCAGAGTGATGCTGCTGCTGCCCTACCAAGATTATCTCTTATTTTCTAGTCCCGGCTCTTTGTTCTGATCCAGCATTCTTAGAAGCACTTTCATAACTGTAAATGGGATGATATAATGCTTTGAAGACGTGGAGAAGATCAGATGGTTTTACCAAATGTCATGTGTGAATGGGGCGGTGGTGTGAAAATCACAGTGTTGTAGTGTCTGATATATGAGGATGCCTATTGCCTGGACCATTCCCTGGTTACAAAAACAAGGAAGAAATGCACAAATGTGGCTACCCTCTAATTTTTTTTTCTACTTAAAAGGTCCTCTGTGACAGCCCAAAGTCTCATTTTTTTCAGCCCATCTAAAGAGCACTTAGTTTCAAGTGAGACCTTTTCTCCCCCATATTACATTATCTGTTCCTACTGGATTATAAAGGTGCACTTTTTTCCCTTCTCCTTTGGATCTATGATGCTTTGCAGTCTGAGAAAATTGAGGACTCCCTCCCCCAAATGCCAACTTTAGATCCAATTAAGTCATAAATCTTTCCAAAATAGTGATTACTGAAGGGGAAAAGCTTGCTGAAAGGTAAGACTAGTGGGATATATATTGGTAAAATTAACTCTGATCAATCGCCTGCTTGATTTTCCGTGTGCAAAAAACCAAACCACAAAAAGTCCTCATGTTACAGCAGAGTCTTCCCACATTTCAGATGCCCTCAGTTAACTTCCATGTACACTGATGGCTGCGACTGAGAGCCGGGGCCCTCAGACACTGAGCACCCCTGGATTGGGGTTGCCATTTGGTTGCTTCCCTCATAGACAATAAAGTGGAGTCCATCAGTGATGAAAAACAGTAAAAACAAGGATCCTCACCCATATTTACTGACAGAAATGCAGGGTATTCTGCTGATGGAAAAAGCAAGGCAAAAGAGCCGAGCTTGCCTGTGTGCTAGGAGGAGAAACGGGCTGTCTGCAAGGCTGCGGATGGCCAGTGCTGGCTGGTTCTGATGCCTTGCTTTGGTGTTGCTTGCCTGGTACCTTCCTCTGTGTCTGGTAATTTCAGTGTGGTGCAAAGTCTTAGCAGCTGCAGGTTTTTGCTCTGATGCATTACTTATACAACTGCCTTTACCAATGTGTTGCTTTTCTGGGAAAATGTTTTTATTTTTTTATCAAAGCAATACATTGTTATTATTTGCCACTTTTTTACATGGGAAATTTTGGAGGTGAAACATCCTCCTCTCTGAGAAAATGAACTTCACTGCGTGCACTAATAAGTTTGTAGGCTATTAAAACAGATACAAAGATTGCTTTTTACTTTTGGAATTGTAAATTTGGTCTGGCATTTTTCAATCTGTCACTCAGACCAGACGGCAAAAATATGTTACTTAATTTAACCATGGCTATGATACATGACCTGATTGTCGTTTTCTCTTTTAACTGTCATTCATTATAATGTCCTAGATGCTGTGGGGAATTAGTCCAAACTGTTTAGTTTAGATGTTAAAAAAAAACCAGCAAACCCAACCCCAAAAGCCAATTATCGTACATAGTTTGAGGCTGTAGAAAAACGTCAATTCCAAAACACCGATTAATGTATTTTTAGTAACTTGGTATTGAATTCTTCTCTAAATCCATACATCATTCTAACTTAAACATGAAGTCAGCTTGCATGGTAATTATTTCAATCGCTGTCGCATATGGTGAGGCTTTTATTATCCAGTAGAGTTGTTCACTGGTTTCAGGCATAGAACTAATAAGTCATAACAAGTTTCTGGGTTTTAATCGGTATTGCAGGCTAATGCAGCAGTTACTTAAATGCTTCTGGTTTTCCTTTAAGTGTTGCAGTGTGTGATTCAGCAGAGCTGTGGTGCTGAAGGAAGGGAACATGCAAAGCACCCGTCAGTAATTTGTGCTGTACCTGAATGGGTTTCCATAGCTTTAGGCATACTAAGCCAGTTGAAGAGATTGAAGCTTTGCTGTAAGTTAGGTGTTTAGTTTTATCATGTTGAGACACCATTTCCCCTTTTCTCCCAGAGGTTTTCTAACATTTGCTTATTTTTTTGTTTTTCCTCCCCTGGGCTGATGGTTGGAGTAGCAGATCCCTGGCTAGATGATCTTTGGAATGAAATGTATTTTAAAAATAGTGACCTCTGAGAATATAGTTTAAAAGTGACTGTTTTTCAAACATCTGTTCAATGAAAGCAGACAGATGCAGTCTCTTTGACCCAGTTGTGTTGCCTCTTTGGAGGCAGAAGGGCAAAACAGCTCATAATGATGTTTCTTTTCCCCTCAGAAATAGAGACTTGCTGTGGGTTTTGTATAGCCTCTTGCCAATATCAGAAGGCAGGCAGGCCAGCTGGCAATGGGAGCCCTTCCTCTGGTAGGCTATGGCTCAATTTCAAGCTGCATGGGAAGAAAGAAGGGTCATGGGCAACACCATGAAAGATACAAGAGTAGTGGTTGGTACTCCAGGTGAAATATCCCTCCTCCCTCCCCCCCAAAAAGGAGACAGCACCTTTGAGACAGGCATTAGTACCTCTGGAAGCATTCTGCCTCTCCTGGACAGGTTCTTGTACCCCTCACTTAATTGTTCTTAACTGTCTGGCTTGTCTGCAGAATGTGCAGTTTGCTGCTTGTATCTGAGCTGCAGTCCTGTACCCATGCAAGCATCTGTGTTTTGCATTGGTGAGAGGACTTTGTTGTAGTATCCTATGTACGTTAAGTGCAGCTGTGGTGCATGTATCAGCATAGCTATCAGAAAGCCTGTCCTCTGCTAAAGAAACAGCCCAAAAGGATGTACGCCAAGGTCATAGGATGTATTAAGCGCCATAGGAATAAGTAGTGGCTAGTCCATGGCTCTGTCAGAGTCCCAGAGCAGTTAATTCAGCAGCCATCTCGTCTCCATTGAGTGTCCTGCACAGCCAGCCCCTTGCTGGGGAATTGTTTGCGGCCCACAGCCAGCTTCATTCTGTTTGCTTATTTTTTGAGGGCCCTATAGTTTTTTGTGTGTAGGATCAGCTTTCTTTCCCTGCCTGTCCCTAAGCCCTTTCACATGTGATGTGAGGCAGTTAGTGTGGTTAGATGGTGTTGCATGCTTGGTTGCATAAGGGATGTCTTGCTGCCCTGAGCCTGCAGCTGTGACCTGCCTGGCTGGAAAGCCTGGAGTCATCTGTCTTGGGAAATCTTTGAGGCAGAGAGTTAGCTAATGCCAGAACTGAGGTGTGTGGTTGTTTGACATCCAGCTTGTTTGGATACCTTTTGTTTTTAAAATATCTTATTTTTTAAAAAAAAAGCTCTTTTGGTAGAGATTTTTTCCCAAATTAACTAACCTTCAAAATACATATGCTTCTATGCTTTCTCATCCCCTGAGCTTAAGTATAAAAAGATCTCATGCTTCAGGTAACCAAAGGGGAACACCCCCCCCCCACCCCCTTCTCTTCTGAAAAAGGGGAAGACCCAGCACAACAAGCCAATCTTAGTAATCGCTTCCTCCTTCCCATGAAGCATGTGTCACATCCTACCAGCAGCAGGTACCCCTTCTCGCCCTGATTGTGTGCTGCTCTCGCTTCTTCCTTCTCCTGCGGCACTACAGCCAGTTTCCAAAAGTCTCAGTAAATTTGCAAAGTTCATTTTGGGGAAATAATAGAAAACCTTTGGACTGACTCTTTCTCAACCAGCTTGCCAGGATTTTTCTTCTTCAAAGCAGAGCAAAGCTTATTTAGTGTGTGTGCAGGCACAGCAAGAAATGCAGCCTTTGCCATCAGCTTCTATTCTTCCAGCTGCTCTGGAGCAGTCCCATCTGAAGCCTGGTGTATTTCAATGGCAGTTTTGAGTTGTTCTGTTTACTCCAGGGCAGACACAGCAAAAATGTAGCTGGTTTGGTTATTTTAAGTTTTAGCTTACAATACTTGGAATGCTTCTGAGCAGGCTGCTGCCCTAATCTACAAAAAATAAGCTTTCCTCACCTCATACTTCTTATTTGTCTTGCATAGCTGTGTGAAAATCATGGTTTTGACAATTTGGCTATTAACTCTTTCTCTATGAGATTCATAGTTTCTTCTCAAAACACAGTTGGAATGCCTCTTGCCAGCCTGAGCTGTATCATTGCTTCTCACATTGTAATGGCAGCATATTAATCACCCACTACTTACAAGCTACTGTTATCTGCAAGAGGGTTTTAAAATTCTCTGCAAGAGGTGCTTGGTTTCATTAGCTTTTTAATTTTCTTGCTGAGCAACGACAAGCTCTGTTGTGGCTGTGTGTTGCATGCTGCTTCTAGGCCAGAGAAACTCCAGGCTGGTGAAGTGGAAGAAGGGAGCAATTTGTGTCATAGATGCAGATTGATTGCGTTTCCCTTTGGGCATCTTTGTAATGGGCTCTCAAAAGAAAGACTTACTGTATTGGGTGGAAAACTGGAGGAGCCATTGTGTATTCAGCAGTGTGCAGCAGTTGCAACTATGGACACCACCACAGGCACTCTGACATAGAAAAGCATTGAGGGCAGAGTTAGGCAGTCCTGCTCCATGACCTCGCCCCAAAAGGATCTTTGATTTTCATATATAGGCTTAGTGGGGATGAAGAAGAGAGATTTCTGTCTTGTGCTTGCTGAGGCTTTTGAGTTTTAAGTTAAATTTCCTGTGTCCTCAAAGTGAGGAGAAGGTTCTAACACGTTTAAATAGCCTGCATATATTGGGAGGGTGGCACAGAGCAGGGATAGCTGGGTTTTGTGCCAGGGATTCAGTCCTGCTCTCAAGACTAGAGCAGAAATAGTTTGTTTTGCTTGATAACTTGTCAAGTGCAGTGAGTGGGCATTGTCTGGCTGCATGTACCTGAATCTCAATTCTCATACGGGTAGAGCAGACACCCATCTCTACAAATCTACCTGAATCGGCTCTACCAATTGCAATTCTCAACATTTTGGTCTATAATTAGTAGGCCTCTCCAGTCTCTTATTCCTGGTGTTTCAGGATCACTAGAACTGTTCCCTCTTGGCCAAAGCAGTATTCAGGGGCTTGCGCCTTTCTGACAAACCCCAAGTGTTTGAACTGTGCTCCAGCAGAAGCCAGCCTGATTACAAGTCTTTGAAGTCCAAGGTTGTGTCTAAACCATGGGGCATTGCACATTCTGGTATCCCCACACCTACACTGCCCACCATCTGGAACAGGGTATCCCAGTACACTGTGTCTGTCTCGCTGGTCACATAGCTGGGTGTGTGTCCATTTCTGCCTGAAGCAAACGCTGGCACTGGGGGCTGATGCACATAGAGTCCTGTCCTAGCCAGTAGGTTGATGCTTGCTCAGGCTGGGACAACGGAACATACTTTATGAGGTTGAAGCTATATGTGTTTGCTTGCATGGCTGCTTCTGTAATTTATTAGCTTTTCTTTGGGCACAGCTGCATGATGTAAGGGTTGTTGCCTCTGCTGAGGCCACCACAGTTAGGTCCACCTGACACAGTCCAGTACCAATCACCAGCTGGAGTTTTAAATAATTGTGGTTCTGAGGCACTGCTTCCAGAATGGATCATCTGTCTTGAGCAGTGGGTCTGTGGGGATGTATCTGCAATGGAGTTGCAGTGGGATGGCACATCTGGGCAGGGTGCTCCAGCTTGCAGGGCAGTCTCTCTGTTCTGGACCTGGCCTGTGCCTGTACCCTTTCTTTGTCCCTTTCCCTGCTCTGTTTGCAGAGCTGGTTCCTGAAGCCAGCCTGGATATCTTTGTGCTTGTGATGAAGATAAGCCATGGGACAGCTTAGAAGTTTCTTGGCAAGGGTTTCAAACAGAGAACAACTGATGCAAGTCACTGTGTGTGTGTAGCTCTGGGAGGTGTTCTGTGTACCAGGATGGCAGGGGTAGAACAAGACTGTAAATAAGATGATAAATAGCTTTAAGGTGCTGTGTTCATTCTCCCTGACATTTATACATGTAGCTTTGCATCAAAATCAAATATCTACCAAGCGTGTGGAAAGTTCTGTGGTGCAATTCTCACCTCACACTCTGAGGTCAAATGAGAAATGAAGAGCAAAGTAGAAGTGACTAAAATTCAGATGCTCCCTTCATAGCATCACCTCCTGCTAATTCTGCTCACCTGGCAGCTGTATCAGTCCCAGTGGTGCAGCTGCTTAGTATGCATCTTGGGTCACTTCTGAGGCCATGATTCAGAAGCTGCCGAAGTGCTTCCTAGGCAGGGAATGGAATTGAACAAGTGCTTTCCTGAATTTGAATCAGGTTCATTAGTGCAGATTTTTATTGTTTGCATTCTAGTATGAAGCAACCCTTTTCCATTAGTGTTTGTTTTTACATTTTCCCCGCATTTCCAACATTAACCATTCCTTTCTTTTTCTTCTTTTCTTTTCCAGGAAAAGAGGAGTAGAAGTAGTACAGGTGAGTAAAAACCATATTTTATCCTCCCCTCCCCCACTCCCCCATTTTCTTGTAAAGAAGGTTTACTGATTTTAAATGCAGTCAATTAGATGTGAACATGACCAGGGCTTAATTATTTTTTCTTTCTTTTCCATTCAATTCCCTGCTTCAGATACTGTTTTTGGAAAAAGAGGATCCCCCTTTTGTGAAGCATGTGTTGAGCCCATCTAGTCTTAACAGGTGCCCTGGTTAAAGTGGGAATGCAGTTAGGCTTTTCGTGTGTCTCTTGGTTAATAAGATCTGATAGTTGATTAGGTGATATTACTCTGTGTTTATTGCATGCATGGGCAGTCAGGCTTAACAGAAACAGGAGCTGGCCTCTGAAAAAAAACTGTGGCAGAAGGAATGTTCTTGTAACCCAGTGAGCAGGGAAATGATACTAAAGTGCCTTTGAGTTGTAGCCTATCTACAGATAAGTTCAGGTGTTGGCTACATTTGTTCTTTCCCAGGTCTGAATGGTCATATTTCAGACAAGATGTTAATTAAAGGATGATGGCAACTTGGGAAAGGATTTATGTTACTGTGACAGCTGTAACATAGAGCTCTCTAGCCCTAAAAGATCAAAGGGGAAGCATGCTCTTTCCTTCTGGCTTATTTTGTGTACTTAGAAAAGCTGTGTGTCATAGGTTTCACTCTTGCTCATGCTTATCTAGTGCTTGTTTCTGCTCTAAGGTGGTCAGTGTATTCTTCACGCTTGTTTTCTTATGTCTCAGTAGCAGAGATGAAACTGCCTCAATAGAGAGGATGGAGGAGAGAGGAAGAAAATAGGGTGTTGCCACTGATAGTTGAGGCTGCCCTTCAGTCCATGTGAAAGGTGCTTCTCGACACCAGCAGGGAGTAGGAGAAAGGCACTTTAAAAAAGAAAAATAAAAATCAGGTCATGCTATTTTAAAGAACCCACAACCAGAAAAGACTTTAAAAAAATCTCATTGCTAGTTAAACTGGAGAATGTGTCTTTCAGGTATGGGTGGCTGTCTGAGAGCTGCATGGTATCACAAGGAAAAAGGGTGTATATTTTCCTGGCTGCATTTAACCTTTTACCACTACAACATCATCTTCCTTACTTGTACCTCCTGTTGCTTAGACCTATGCAGCAGCTTCTTTCATGAACTGTGGTAGTAGCCATCTCCATACTGATAAATACAAACCAGCATTTGCGAAGGACAGCTTCAGAAGCAGCACAGGAAGAAAGCACAGACAGTGTTTGCGTCATTGTCTATGGGACACTATCATCTTAATAATACCCCAGTGTATTACAACCCAGTGTCTGCATGTATCATGTGCCTTGTGCCTGCACACTTAAGCAGCAAGGTGCTTGTATGAGATGAATTCAATGATGCACCGATCAGCTGAGCAGAGGGCAAATTCCTTTTTACCTTGTAGATTAAAGTTGCTGTCCTATGGGTTACCTGTTAGTCTTCTGATGTTTGTGTAGCTTAATGGCTAGTCATCAGATTGACAGAAAATTATTGGAAGAGATTTCTTTATTGGAAGAGCATTTTGGGAAACATTTGAACAGAACTAGGTAGGACTTGGTGTAAAAGTCCTGGTCTCAAATTTCACAGCATCGTTGAGATGTTAGACTAACCTATACTGGGAATTTGTGCCCCAAAGGCACACTTCAAGCATTGATGCCTGCTGCAGGATGGCTGGCTGTGTGCGATCATCCCTCACCTATCATTTGCTTCATATATCCTGATGCGTGTACCTGTAGCTATTAGGAGATGTGTCAGAAATGAGCCCTTTCTCCATACAGCATTACTAGAAAGCTTTGCTTGCGTCACCTCACATGATCCATCCCACTAGCCCTGCTTCTGCAGGGAGGATGTCTTGGTGTTGATCTACTGGACGAAGTTTGTTTGACAGGGAATTTCATTTTCCTATGTTAAGAAGCAGCATTTCTTTGATTTGTTTCTCCTTCTCCTCCTTTAAAGAACCTATCAAGTTCAAGAGAAACCAGTTCTTATACCTGACAATAGACAAGTAGCTCAAAACAGAAAAATACACAGGCTGTTGATCTGTTTTCTTCTTTACATAAACGTAAAGTTTTTCTGAATGTAGTTGTGCTTTCCAGTAATAACTAGTGAGTCGAAAGCTAAGGTTCGGTTACTGGCTTCCAGATAGCAAAGCGCAATGGACTGGCATCTGCTGATTTCTGTGAACAGACTCCAGATTATTCTTTTCCAAAGATGTTTCATAGGAGCAGGAAAGAATTTCCTACTATTAGAGGGAAGTATTCAAAGTCTTCAAGTAAGCACTTGTGTGACTTCCATTTCCTTCCTGCAGGGAGGAATTACTTTTCTTTACCTAGACTGATTAAATCCTCGTTTTGCTTTCTTAAGGCCAGTTGTGCTGTACAGATTATCAGTGTGCTGCTGCTAGACAACAATTAACATTCTGTGACTTGTGTTCAAGTTCTGTGTTTTGTCTTGTCTCAGGCTTTTGGTTCCAGCAGCAAAAGTGGTTCCAGCTTTGTATTTTTCTTGAGGGGGGAAACATATACATTCTCCAAAGAGAAATAGTGGAAGAATAGGACCGGCAGTGGGATGCTAAACAGGCATGCTCCTTTATCTAACAGTAAGACATTATTCAAGCATCACATTGAAAACAAACAAAGAACCTCTCAACTTGTGTGGTGATAAATAATTGGTTTTGGTTGCTTTTTGTTTTTTTGGGGTTTTTTAATACAAATACTGATTGAATTCTAACATAATGAGAATTCACTGTGAACTCAATGCACAGGAGCTGAAATGTGTGACATTATATAGTACAATCGAGTAACATCCATCGAGCTATCTGGCTTAAAAGATAGTACAGTAGATGAACTAAATAAAAAGCTTTCAAGGTTATGAACTTTCCAAAGGCAGTATGAGTCTGAGACTGCACGCAAACGTGGGAGCATGAATGGGTTAGCTCTTTTCTGTTTTTCCAGTGGGCAGTGGCAGAACTCCTGAGTAGCAGCATCTTTAAGATCTGGCAGTGTTTTGGATCTAGATTTGCTTTCTGCAGCTTGAATCCAAGTCTTACATTGCAAGAAAAAAACCCAAATGTGTTCCTGGCTTTTAAATATGGGTTCTTAACAGAATACTGTGCTACATCTCTTACCTTGCAGCAGTTCATTTGCTTCACTTTTTTTAAGCAGGCATCACCCCAGTGTCAGGGTGCTTTTTGGTTTTGCCCCATGAGGTGAGGAAGCGCTCTTGTTCCAGTTTTGCAGGAGGGCAGACTGAAGGATGAACCCTGGCTCCTGTGGGGAACCTGCAGCTGTACCAGCCCCAGCACTGCTGGGAGCTGTGCTGGCAAACCTGCGCGGTGGGAGCACCAGCTGCAGCTGCCTCAGAAGGGGTCAGGGCTTCCCCGTGCTCTTGTGTGAGACACAAAAGGAAGGGAAGAGCAATTGAAGGTGGTCAGCAGACCTGGTGTTGCTGGCTTTCTTCCAGTGAAGACAGCACCAATTCAGCTGCATTTAATCTTAAGGCTGCATTTAATGTATTCTTGTATTCTTAAATCCTTAAAGTATTCTGCTCTTGCCATTCCTGTGGCAGTTATGTACCTCCCCTTTCCTGCCAGCTCTTCCCACCCCTCACAGCTGCCTGCTCAGCTGGAGCAGCTTGATCTGATGGCCAGAGAAGGACTGGAGATGCTCTGAACAGGTGACAGACATGACCAAAGCCCATCTGCCATGGCCTGTGGGCAGTTACTGGGTAGACGGCAGCTGGCAAGGCTGAGGCAGAGCAGCTCTTGCGCTGGCACTGGGGTGACTTGCCAGTAAATGCTTAAGATGAAGCATTTCTTAGTAAGTTCTTTCATCACTGTTTCAAGGGGAAGGCTGCCTCTGAAGTTATGCAGTGGTTGTCTTGATGAGGCATTTACTATTAAAAAAGACCCTATTTCCTGTCATGGAATCTAGGAAAGAAGGGATTTGGGTAGTTTCTAAAAGGTAAAGCTGTTTCTGATCTTTTTTAATAACAGCTTGGTTTTGTTCAATTTCACCCGTCTATCCCCCAAATCAGTGTAGGCCCAAATTTAGAAGTGAAAATTGTCAGTTGTTCTTTATCCAGTAACGTATCCAGTTTCTTATGACTTTGTATGCTGGCGAGAGAAACGGAGAACATCTCCATCTACCTTGTTTTTCAGGAAAAATCTGTTTGGCTTAGTTTGAAGAATGTAAGATTGAAAACATGTGCAGTGAAGTGGAAATGATCACAAGTACCTCTGATGGGGACATGCATTTATTTTTGTTTCACAAGCTATGCAAATCCAGAATAATTAACTGCAGCCCTTTGGCTTCTGACAGATTGCCAGTTCAGTTTTTGTGTGACAGAGTTTGGAGCCTTTGTATTATTTGTGACTTCAAAGCCATTTCCAGCACCTCCACACCCAAGCTTTCCTAGAGCTCTTGCTCCTATTTTTTTTTTTAATTTTAAAATTCCTGATTTTTGGTGGGTATTTTTGGTTCGAATGAACACTAATGCTCTTTTCTGTTAGAAAGATGTTCTAGTCAGTTGGCTATAAAAGTGGGATTAGTCATCGTATTTCAAACTGCACATTTTTTAATAGCAGTGGGATATGGAGGACAACATGTTTTTCCGATGTGGAACAGCTGATTGTAGTAGTTACAATGGTGTCAGCTGCTGTTTTGTTTTTCCTTTTTCCCCCCAATTCTCTGGGTATTGAGATAGTGAAATCTTTTACTTTGGAGTAGAAAACTGTCCTTTGAGCTATGGGTTTTAGTGAAGCCTATGAAGGAGAATTGAGGGTCCCCTCCTCCCTTTTTTAATTCTTCAATCAAAGTAAAATAGTGGTGACAACAGTTTCCACTAATCGTTGCCAGGGAACTGTTGTTTTCTTGAAATGTGGAGAGGTTTATTTTCACATGAAGTATTAATGGAATAAGCTTGGGACAGCAGTGTTCTAACAGAGAAATGGAGCTTATAAAATATATATCTGATAGCATATACAGAAAGATGTGACTGGAAGGCTTCCAAAGCAAGCACGGTTGTTGAGATGTTGGTGAGTTGGCTCTTTAGTACAGAGAGAAGAAAGTTTATTTTTACATGCATGCCAGGCCCTCAGCAAAGTGCATGTTCTCCTAAGAATGGCAGTCTGCTTTGCCTTCAGTGCATTTTTGGAAAAGATGCTACAGCAGCCCTCCCCAGTCTGGACTGTGTTGGTACTTAGCACATGCTTGAAAGTGAGGGGCTGATGGTTAAAATCTTCAAAAAATCCCAATACTTTTTAGCGTCAGTGCTGCGCAGAGTGCGCTAAGGACACAAAGTGGGGTCTTCCCAAAAAGTATAGTAATCTCAGCTTCAAATCCAGACATAGCAGGACCATGGAAGAGCAAATCCCAGGCAGTGTCCTGTCTCTGGTCCTTCTCAGTAGGGAAGATTCCTCTACGTGAGACCTTCTTGGAGCCTAAGAGGCAGCAGTACCCAGCAGGAATGAAGCACAGTTCCAGTGCAGGGAGAGATGGTTTTGGCATGCTTCTATATATTGCATCAGCAGACTGGTCAGTTGGGTACAGTGTGGCCCTTTCTAGTCCAGTGGGGAAGAAGAATACACACACATCTGTTGGGACAGGGAAGGAAGAAAAGGCTACAGAACGTTTCCACCATGTGGATTAAGCAGATTAAATAAATAAACACTTATTCTTAAAAATTAGACAGAGAAAGCCAAACAAATCAAAATGCATTTAGATTTGATCTATTTTCACTCCTGGTGCATGAATGAGAGAACCATGAAGAAATCTTTATGGCTCAGAGAGTGTCTCTTACTGACTGGTTTGACTGCTTGCTTTTGACACTGAATCCCAGTGGCCTAGGGAGAGGTGCGGGCTCCACAGTCACTTGCAGAAGTCACCTGGGTGAGTGAAAACATTACTAAGACTTAGAAATCTGTAAATAATGTGTAATGAATGGCTGTCAGGCTTGAGCTTGTACTGCGTTGGCCCATGGAGCCAGCTCTGCCCAGGTCCTTTGTCTTCTTCTGACTCCTTGGTATGTAGTGATGAGGCAGTGATTCCTAACAGTGCTAAAGGCTGGGAGCTGGGATGTCCTGGGTGGAAATCCAATCCCTGTGGGACCTCTGCCAAAGATTTTGGTGACTGTAATGGGGCTGAGATGGCAGTGGGGAGTTGCCACCTTTGTCACTTACTCCAGACACTTTGGGCAGCTCCCTTACAAAATTCTGCCTCTGTTTCCTAAATGAAGATAATATTCTATTTAGTGGAATGCCATTTAAGTTGCTTTGAGATACCTGAATGGAGGACATGCAGAGCAAGATGAGTGTGTGAAGGAAAACAGGACTATTAATGGAGACTGGTAATTTCTGAAGATTGCTGTTGCACAGTATTCTTCTAGTCATCAGTGTGCAAGTGTCTTCCCAAATAGTTCTGTGAACTGCAAAGCTTCATAAATCCCTCCTCAAGAAACAGTATGGATAAAAATCCCGACAGAAATGGTGGGGATTGAAACTGTATTTGCCTCCTTTTGGCTAGGAATATTTTGCAGCATACAGCCCCAGTCTTTACACAGAATTACAATTAGACATTGCTTTTATTAATGATGATTGTTGCAGTGGTGCCTATGGGCCAGCAAAGACCATGCTTTTTTAGTTTTGGGGTACACTAAATAATAGGATTATTTGTCTCACTGAATGCAGGTGGTGTGATATGGTATCAAAGCAGAGCAAATAGAGTGTGTTTGGAGACGAGTCTCGGGAAATGCTTTATTTTTAAACCAACCTGTCTCGTTTGCTGTTTGCTGGAACAGCAAATCTGTGTTGAAGTACAAATACGAATGTAGCTCTTTTGACCTTTCCTGAGGTCTTTTGCTTGAAGTAGGAAGGATGGGGAGTTAATATGATGCCATGCCCCATGTGGCTGTACATCTGACCCTAGTACTGAGGTACAGTGTGATGAATTGCCTCATCCTTTGTCTCTTTTGGGGGGTGAAATCATGCAGTTGTCTGCTTAGGCAGAGCTGCAAGCTCATTCCTGTGAGAGCAGTTGTAACCTTGTCTTCAGTCCTGGAGTTTTGTTCCCCAGGGACAATGGTGTTCCTTTGGGAGCAATGACTCTGTTGCCAAAGTCCATCATAGCTCAGACTTGCTTGCTTCAAACCAAAGCTTTATAGAGAGAATATCATCAGAACAGTAAAGGAGACCATTTGTATGCCTGCCTGCCTCAGTGAGGGTGCTGGTAGGTCTGAACTTCAGGAGGACTCTGCGGAAGATCAGTGGAGTTTGGGGAAGTCTTTTTAGTATGTGTTGTTGACTCTTCCTTTCTCCAGCTTCTGCAAAATTCCTTTGATCTGAGCTGTGACTTGAGATAATTGTATCTGGAGATCATCGTATGCTTGTTTGCTTTTCTGGCACTTCACAATTAAAAGAGATAAATGTATTCATGTCACAAGATTGAATGGGGTTCCAATAAAACCTGGTGCTTAAAGACGTTAGGTACTAAAGTTTATGAAGTTTTCCTGTATTTGGTCTTTAGCCTTGAGTTAGAAAAAGCCTTAGCACATGTACTTCATCTGCCCCTGTGTAAAACAGGGCACATTCAAACACAGCAAAACCTGGGAATGTTTTCCTGAACCTGATTAGCTTCACAAAATTATAGCAGAAGAAAGCAGAGTGACTTCAACTTAATGGGGACAGCTGAACATCATTCCCCCCCCCCTTTTTTTTTTCTCCAAGGGATGCTGTGTTTTAAGAATTATGTCTTTTGCTAGCAGGAATATTACTCACTTTAACTCTGCATTTCTGGTGAAAGCAATACATCTGTGTTTTTCATTTCGGTAGCAACAGTGTGGACCTCTTTGCTGTATGTCTAAAGGTAGGCAGATCAGGTAGAAGGGGTTTCTGCACATCCTGTAGATGTTTTCTATGCCTTTGGTTGTTATTTTGCAGTATCTCTTAGTAGCTTATCGATGGAAAACATTTGTGGACTTTTTGACTTCATTCTTAATCACTGTCTTTGTCTAGTTTTTGAGAACATTTTACTGCTAAACACAATTTTGCACTGGTATCAAAAGCAGTGCAATTAATAGCTTAGGGTGGGAATTGCTGAATGTAGGATTTCAGTCCAAGGAAGAAAGGAGAGAGGCAGGAGAAACTTAGATGGTGACAAGCATAGTTTCTGCAAAGTGAGGTAGAAGTGGCGTATGTAAAATATGTGTTGCTTTAACATAAGGTCACGTTTATGGAAAATTTGAGAGCTGTGGTATGTTAATTTTATCTTCTTATTTTTTTCATCCCTCTTCCCTCACATGACTTGTCAAAAATGAGACTGTTGCTGCAGCCTCCTAGAGGAGATTAGTGTGGTTCTTCACTGGCTGTGCCAGGAGCAAGGGTGGGCCAACCACAGTTAATAAACAGATTGAAATAGTCATTGGATACCCCAGGGTATGATCTGCCCTAAGCAGTCCTTTAGCAAGTGGTGGAAATAGTTCCTCTTTTGGCAAGCTTCTTTCAAAGAGAAGAAGGTTGAAGGCTGGAGTTAACTTTCTTCCCATAGACAGGGACAGAGCCTCTAGACAATCCTCTTCTGGCAGGTTCATGTGAATGTATCTGTGTTGCTCAGATTTATACCGGGGATGATGCTGTTAGTATATTTAAAAAGACAGTGTGCTTTGTCAGTGATGAATCTATATAAATCCCAAAGCCAGAGGAACCACAAAAGCCGCCGTGCCATGGCGTGAGGCCGTACCATGCTGTGAGGCAGTTTCAGTCATGGTAGTCACAGCCTGTGCTCTGCTGCTTCCCCTCCTGCTGGCCCATCTGTACAGCGCTGTTGTTTTGTTCCTAGGAGGATCCATATGTAGGTGCCCTCTCTGTGACTCAACCACACTGTAAAAACAAAGCAAACCCAGGGCTAACTTCAGTATACAGCATAGATTCGTCACTGAAATGGTGTTGCCATAGTGCATTTTACTTCAGTTGTTCTTATGTTAAGGGTATTTTTGTAAAGGACTTGAAAGAATTAGTTGTTGCTCATGTTATAGATGAGTAAAAGCATGTCAGGAGAACTTGTCCTCTGTAGTTTTGCTTGAAGTTTGCTTGTTGACCTGTAAGATCCTAAGGCAATGCTGTCAACCAGTCATTAAGATAAATGATAAAAAAACCTAAATCAAACTGTGGGTGGTGCTCCTTTGTCTTTGAAAAATAGCATGACAGGCTATGAGCAGGAGACCAGAAACTACATCCACATACAAACCATGGACCACTTCTGTCATTCCTGTGCAATGGACTTACCTTATAGTATTTGGCTGTTATTTTAGGATCCAGTGTCTTACTTGACTTCACTAATCATTTTTTTCAACCTGAGGTTCTTCAATGAATTACAGTTGTGTCATTTAATTTCACATCTGGCATGCTTCCCTGAATAAAAGGGGGGTTGTGTCTACAGTTGCTATACATGTTAACTTACGCGTATATTGTGTCCTCATGTGAGTGTTTGTTATAACAACATATGTATGTCCAGTAGTTAGTGAAAACCTTTTTATTTATTTTTTTTTAAATATTCCTTCTGGTACATTGCCAAAGTGCAAACAAGTTATTTAGTGTTCTGACAGAATCATCTGACGATGGGATGGAAAAGATGCCATTGGGACTGAGCTAATACTGTAAGAGACTGAAATGTAAGGGAAACAACTGTTGCAGAGGAAGTTTTGGCTGACTTTGCAAACTGAGAAAAGCTTTTTAGCTTTGTTTTTGTAGTAAATTGTTGATTGGACCCAAGAGCTTCCTTTACTCAAAGGTCTAAGTGCATCTGAAATTGTTTTCTTGTACAAGAAGCTTTGTTGCACAACCCCACTGCTTTGTAACCTCAGCAGCATAGTTACTGTTAAAATTGTTCCTTGGCTTACTGATGGCAAAGATTAGAGGAAAAGCTAACTGCAGTCTATAGAGAATTTACGTTGATTGCGGAGAGATCATTTGTACTTTAGGTTAGCTTGGAAAATGTTCTTTCCTATGACCTAGATGAGCTTATCTTGTAATACCCTTTCCTTTATGATAACATCCTTAAGTGGCTGAAAAAAAGAACGGCAGCTTTAAAGGGGGAAACAGAACATTTTCTTTTTAAGTACAAAGCAGTTTGAAATGGAGTCAAAGCATATTACATGTTCATGAGCCTGCTGCAATGACTTGCATAACATTCAAGGCCTTAATGTCTGGTTATCAGTGAACTAAGTGGCTAAAAAGCAGATAGAGATAGCATTTGCTCCCTGCTGGTGACAGATCCTCCCACCAGTCTCTGCTCCTGATTGTTTTTCCAGCCAAAAAGGGCAGGTTAGAGGTGCCGGTGGGTTTCTAATAGTGATGATCCTGCATTGGCCAGAGGATCTTTTTCCTGCCAGTAGAGTACGTGCACTGTCCTTACTGCTTTCAGTTCCTGCTGGATGAGGAAACTACACCCCAGTCATCAGTCTTGCCTAACAGGGGTGTTGAATGCTCAAGTTCTCTGCTTTCTTTTGCTAAATGCTGTGATTGCTTGTCTTAGGTGTTATGCCTGCTGGGTCTCTTCTGAGTTTCTTCAACCTGCTTCTGTGACTAATCGATGCATCACTCTTTTTTTTTTTTTTTTTTTTTCCTTCCCCTGTGCTTCCTAAAATCTGGACCTTTTCAGCTGAGCCTATAGAAGTGGATATGCGCAAGAGCTGCAGTGGCTTTGTGAGCACTGTGTGCTGCATAGATACGATAGTTCTGTGCCAGAGCTGGTAGGGCTGGTCTCTGGTTTGTATGCAGCTGCTAGGGCCAGAGTGTGTTCAGTGTATCCTGTTTGGTCCAGGTGTTGCAGTGCTTTTTAGAGCTCAGTTGGTGTAATGTCTTTTTACTAATTTAGGACAGTCAACTCTTTGTACAGCATCTCAGAGGCTTGTATTTGTCTCTGTATTAGCATTAGAGTAGGTCCCTCTTCAGTATAGCGCAAGAAAGGAAAGAGGATAGCAACACACCTTAATGGTCAGTGGGTAATTAGTTTGTTCTGTGTAAAGTTAGATAGCAAATGGAAATGCATTTCACAGCCATCTCTCTTCAACTTGTGCATTGTAGAGTTCTTTTTTTCTTAAACGGTAAGTGCTGACTTAGACACTGAGGTTTAAATGATGTTTTCAGCACGTCTGCATTGTCACACTCCTGGCTTTGGTTACCAAGTCCCTACCCTGCCAACCACTCTATGCTCTTGGTGCAGGAAGGGCATCTCCAGAGAGTAATGAAGGAGGGAGTGCTAGACTCAGAGGCACCCAGTGAAACCCCGGGCAACTGGCTGGAAGCACCATGTTTGCACTGTTGCAGTGGGAGAGCAGTTGGCTCAGTTTGGAGGGACTGAGCTCAAATCAAAGGCACTTCTCGAAGGCAGGTGTGGCCAGCCCACTGCCCTTGAGCACCTGGGACTTGAAAGCCGTTCTCATGCAGCTGCGAAGTCATGGTCATGTCCCAGGAGTTGTGGTAGTCTGAGTTAGCTGAGGTGTCCTGTGCTTTCTTACCAGCCAGAAGGAGGTCTGCTGTGTGTTTTTTATAGCTCTCGGCTCTGTGACTCTTTTGATGTGTCCTTTTCAAATCAACAGATCTGTCTGCTTTTGCCTTTTCCTTAGTGCTGAATCTGGGAATATTCAGTTTTTGAGGATCATTTTCTGTACCTATTGTCCGAGACACTCCTGGAGTAGGTACAACTCAACTCTGCTTACAGCATAAGTGATTTACAAGTAATACTATGCTGTCGTCTTTGCTTTGTGTAAGGAATTGCAGTGTAAATGCTGTATAATCGTGCATGAAAAATAATCTGTTTGTGGAAATGCTGTTTTGAAGGTCATCGTTGTTACTGCCCAGATAGGTCTGTCTGTAGCCACGTCTTGATGTAGTAATACCATCAAGTTAATGTTTAAAAGAAGAGCTAACAGTTTACTTCATCTTCAGTAGATAGGAGTACGAAGCGTAGTTGCTGATGATTGGGGAATTTTAATTTCTTATAGCTTTTCTTAAGATTGATGTGCTACAACTATATTTATTGAATCTACCAGGATTGTTTATGATTTATCTCAAGATCTTTGTATGTTTGCAGAGGATCACTTAGCAACAGCCTATTGCACAGTAAGGCTGCCTACGACATTCTCATGCTAGTATGATGAACCATAAACCAGTGAGGAAACACCCAGAAACAGCAATTAAATAGACATTTAAAGCAAAAGAAAGCAATTTACTCATTGAAGAGTTCCATGTTTCTGTGGGTGACTGTAAACTACTTTGCTTTTTAGTCTTTTCTTACATGGTTGTCATCATGATCGAATGATGCTCTCTGCTTCTGTAGATGTTCATGGGATGTTTGCGGCCGTTGTAATGGAGCAACTCTTGAGTATTTAAAATAGAAGGAACTATTTGATATTAAAGCAACTCACACTTTAATCTGTTAAATCTTCTTAATTAATGCTTCATCAAGTAATAGCTAAGGAATAAAAGTTCCCTGGAGGAGTCTGGGGTCTGGACTGGTATTCCAACTCTACAGTTCTGTGCTAATGCTGTAAGACTCTGCTGTTTCTAATAATCAATTTTTCTTTTCCTGAGAGTGGTGGGATTTTTAATCTTGTTTAGATTGCTGTGGGTTTTTTGAGTACAAGAGGGATTTTAAGTTCAAGTCTGAATGTCTGCATTTTTCAGGCCATTTATTTTTGTATATGGATACTAATAATTTACTTGACTTAAATGACTTAGCTTGCCCTTGTGGAGGTGAAAGCTGAATGCAGGCAGAAAACATTTTATTTTTTAAGAATTGTCCTCGGGGGTCTGAGGTATGGACAGTAAATAAATGGGAAATGCCCCAAATCTGTGTTAGGCAACAGTAACGTAATGGGAACAAAGCTGATACTATGTTTATGGATCTTACTGGTTCAAGAGAAATTTAGTAGGTGGGGGAAATGTTGAGTGTTGAAAGGCAGTGCTTTAACATTCTTTCTGATTCTGGGATGTGAGCTGAAGAAATTCTACCATTTCTTGAGCTTTTCAAGAAAAAAACAAACTGCAGTATTTGAATTTAGCTATAGTGTTACCTGAGGTTTGAAAGAGTTTGGGTACGAATCTAAGTTTTAATGGAAAAGGTAAGATTTCAGTGGAGTTCAGTTTGTTGCTGGTATTCCTGTGGTCACTTCGAATTCTCAGTCCTCTGACCTTAGAGTCCAGTGTCTTCAAGGAGGACAAAACAGGGAGCTTTATTATTTGGTTCAGAAAATATCCCATGTAAAATACGCTCTTATAGTAAGGAAGGTATAAACATACAGTGCTGAGTATGAGCAATGGTATTTTCTACTAAAACAGGGAGACTGACTTAGTGACAGACCTCAGGTCTTTCCTCCATTGTTAACTTACCCTGCTATACAACAGACCTGTAAGTTGGAACAGTTCAGCAAGGGAACGGTCTGGAATTCTCTCTCTCCATTTGCAAAATCAAAACTGTGTCTGTAATGTCTTGTAACACCAAGGGGCAGAGATTTTTTCAGTGTAGCATGCTTCATTGACATGAAGGTTGTCATGCTGCACACTTACTTTGTAACACTACAGATGTTGGCAATCATACTTCACTGTGTTGTCAAGGTCACGGGTTATCTGAGGTGAACGAGCTATGAGGAGGCGCAGGGCAAGGTTATGCCTTTACACATGTAGTCTTTTTTGGGCAGGGTTATCGCACTGTTTGTTTAACCTGATGGGGTGGGTCAAACCAAACCTGTCTTGGTTGTCTTGTTCTGTGCATGGCATGGAGAGATTATCTAAGGTTGTGCTGTCCTTTCTGCAGATGTTTGCAGCAGTTAAAGATTTGAAAAACTTACATTTGATGGGAACGAGAAACCATCACTTGTGGCTAGAGCTTTCAGTCAACTGCCCTCATTGCACTTGTTTGCATTTAAAAGCACATGCAGTGTTTCCTGTCATTTCGGTCTGGTTTTGGGAACCATATGGCAGACTGTCTGATTTCTGTGCAAAGCAATGAACACCTATTTAATATCCTTTGCCTCTTGTGTTTGTCATTTCACCTATTTCAAAAGCTGTGCACTTGACCAAAAATAAATGGGTTAAAGAATAAACTCTATACAAACTAATTCTAAAACTGAAGACCATTAAAATAGTATTTGTGTATGTGTTTTATTAAGGCTAACACTAAAACCATTAGATAACGCTTTTCTGTGTGTTGTAATTTTCAGATAAGATGATCAAAACAGAGTAATGGCATGTCTTCCAAAAGTTCAAGTCACTTAATCTCCGTGCCAAAAGCATGTATTTATGTCAAAGATGCATATAATTTACTTGTTGATTTGTATTTTGTCTCTTATTTTATAGAGTTCTACTGGCTCATTTGTTTAAGCTCTACATATGGGACGTCCTTTTGGGCTGAATGTTTTTGCTGTTGGCATAAGCAGGTTAAGCCTGAAGGACAGAGCTTTTGAAGAGCAAGTTTCAAACTTAAAACCACTCTTTGCACTGGCTCTGTGTCCTTTGTTCCCCTTCACAAACGTCTGGGCTGTGGTGTTCGGAACAGGCCGTACTGAAAGACATATGTTTGGGGTCTGCCCTGTGCTTGTACTTGAAGTTGGCTGGAGGCAAGCCAGCTCTTCATTCTGAGGTTGCAAAATTATGCTAGTGTGGCAGAGGGCCGGCTTTGTCTCCGTGGGACTTTCTAGCCTCCTGAGCCCCATGCCACATCAGTGAGGCCAGGCAGCATCCCCAGCAGAGCCAGGTTACATCTGCTCTGGCTGTGCAAAGAAGAGGCAGATCATGCACAGACCTGCCCTGCATGGGGTTAACCCATGTGAGTGCAGTATGCGGATGACTTATGTATAGGCAGCACTGATGATGGGACAGTCCCCTCTAAACTGCTGGGCTCCCTTCTGCTCTTTGCAGCTGTGTACCAGCTTATGCTGCTGTGTTTGTCACACCTTGTTTCCTGCAGAGTCAGGCAGCAGAGCGCTTTGCACCTCGTGTGTTGCCTGCAGCACATCCTGGGTTGTAGGCTGTGGTGCTAACTGCTAGCTGAAGGTGGAGCCTGAATGTTTGAACACTTGAAATAGCGTCCCGCGACCAACCTCAGTGTAGAGTCCTGGCTATTGGCCCGCTCCTGAATGCTGAACTGCAGCCTGAGACAGGCTATAATGTTCTGAAAATAAAAATGTAGCAGAACTAATGCTGCCAGCACTAAACTTTCATGTGTTTCTCCAGATTTTGAAAGATGATTTTTATTATTATGGAATAGAAAGTGTAGTCAGAAGATGAAATTTGCAAGCATTGAGATGGAAATGAGATGCTCTAGTTGAGGGAAAGTGATAATTAAAAGATACTATTAGGTATCAAATTAGCTTCACAGTTTGAACTGTTTAAAATAGTGATTTTATTATTTTTACAAGTATAAATATTTTGATAGGTTGTCAGTTACAATGGTCAATGAGGGGACATTCTGTGGCTTGGGTGGTAGGACAAGTCAGATGACCATATTGGTCCTTCTTGTGTCTGAAACCTTGAGGGTGAGTTGCTAAGTAATGAGCCTGCTTTTCAGAGATGCTGAGCAGCTGCTATTAATGTTTGTGGAAAATGCCAACTGCTGTAGCATAGTTTTCTCTGGGTGTGAAGGTGAATGCAGCAGCCCTCTCTACAGAAGCTTTTGTGTGTGTGTGAGTCCTGTTCTGTCTGTTGTTTTCCCCTTCCACCCCCAAAAGCATAGCTGAAAAAGTTTTCTGGATGAATTCCGTTATCAAATGCCAGCAGGTTTTCTGACCATCTTTACTGTTGCACTGTTGTATTTGGGTTGCTCTGAGAACTCTTTTATTACTTAAAGATGTAAATGTGCATGGGTGACTTCTAGTTCTGGGCACAGGAAGGCAGAGTCTCTCAGGTCCCTGTGCTGTAGCCAATCCATTGGTGTCCTTCCCTCACTGAACATTTATAGAAATGGCAGTATTTTTTTTTTTTCTGGTCACTTTGGAGAGACTTCTCTTTTTCTAATTTCAAAGCAAAATATACAAAATTCCGCATACGACAGCCTGTGTGTCATCAGGAGAATTCCAGTCTCCATGAGATTATCATAGTTATACAAAATAGCATGGTTCTGGTATTTGTATTTCTTGTGGTTCTATTAAAAAAAAATTACATTTGTAAATCTACTACGTATTGGCAATGCAGTAGAAGCAAGCTAAACCTCCAGGCTTTTAAGCTTTTATTTCCTAGTAGCTTCACAGAATGAGAAATTTCTGTTAATGTTGTAGTGATTACACTTTTCCTTTCAGTTAATGAGATACCACGATATGGAAAAAAACCGTGCATACTCCATATGCATGGTAGTTATGTGGGGGGTAGGAAGCAAGTAACACAAATTTCAGGATGAAACTTTTCTTTCCTTTTTTTAACTAAAGGGTTTTCCCCACAAGATGAGATACTTTTGGTATTCTGTGAAGGACTTCGGTTCTGTGGGAACTGGTCAAATTTAGCAGACATAAATATAGAGGCCAAGCAAGTAGTGTGGTGAATTGCAGAACCTCTGCCCCTGTAAAGCAAGAAAGAAAAAAAAGAACAGCAGCAGCAGCTTATTGCTGCATTTTTAATATGCTTTTCTGAAGGGGTTAAAGAGAGTGAGAAACTGCCTTTTCCAAGAGCACAGAAGAGACTTCTTGCCTCAGCACCTCTTTGCAAGCAGGGTTTCAGCAGGATGTTTGACAAGTCTATACCAGGGTGTAAGAATATTAATGGGAAGGACCTGAAGGCTGTTCTCATTGCATGCTTGAGTTTGACATCTTAACCTATCTGTGGCTGATGTAGGGTTTTGCTTAGTTTGGTTTTGTCAGAGGGGACCAGGCCGGTTGTGTAGCTTTACGCTAGCTTTACAGTGCCAACATCCGTGCAGGTTCAAAATCTTTTCTGCAGTCTGGTATGTCCTGTGTTTGGAAGTGGTGGCTCTGGGCAGGAGCTGTGGGAATGCTCCTGTGGTATAGCCAGGAAGGTGGGGAGCAGGATTAGTGACTACAGGTGGCAACAGCAGCGTTTTTCTACGTGGACTGCTTGATCTGTTGAAGAGCATGAAATACATGGTTATGTTGCTATTCTGGACCAAAGTCAATACCACTATGTCTTTCTTTGCTCATTTTCCTAGGAAGAACAAGGCTAACGCAAGAGTATGAATGTGCCACAGCCTTGTCTCCCATTGCATTTTAAAATACCGTGTAAACAGAGCAGTCCCAGACATGCTTTGAGGATACTTCCCATTTTCTCCAAAACTCTGGGCAACTTTCTGATTCTGAAATAGCAGACTAATGTCATGAGTTTGGTATGTCTAACATAAAGAAAGACTGGGAAAGTAAAGTTTTATTACAAGAAAACAAAGGTCACCGCTCCTGCAGGCACAGGATGAAGAAGAGAAACTTCACATTCTCTGGTAAAAATAATTCCCTTGATGTTGGTTCCTAAAGTGAAATCCAACCAAATCAAAGAGCCCAGAATAAGTCCAATAAATTATTACTTCGCTGCTGTCACATTTGTGTAGTAGGTTGTTAGCTTACATCTGGCTGTTCTGTGTCAATCTGAGATAAAAATGATAAAATGCAATTTATTGGGTGGGCTGGAAATTAATTGCTGTTAGGTCTTAGTTATTTCTTACCATGCTTGCTGGGAACTTCTCCATAGAAGGAGAGAGCTTGAAAGGCACCCATTTTTCATAAACTATTTTTAATACTTAAAAGTTAGTCGAAGCACTTGAGACGTTTATTTTCGACAGGGAAGAAAACAGCTGAATTCTCCTGTATATATTCTTAGTCTCTGCTGCAAGGTGAATCTCCTTTCTTTTTTTTCTTCTTTTTTTTTTTTTTTTCCTTGTTTCAGGCTCTGTCTGTATTTTCTGTATCACAAAGAATAAGAATTGAGAAGCTTTACCAGCAGGAGAAGGCAAAATGTGCTGTAACCTCCTATTCTACCCTTCTTGCCTATTGATCCCAACATAGCGCTACAATCATGGTTCAAGTTAACCAGGTGGACATTAGGTCGAGCATTTGGCAAGTTGTCTTTTATAAGATTTAGCTTCTTAGCCTGCAAGCTCAGGTTTTAGAGTGGAGGTGCCTCTTCCACTGACTTGGATCCTGCTGGAGCAGAAGGGAATAACGTAAGGGGGTAGTATATGGCTGGGAAAGCTGGTCCCTCTGCACAGTGCGGTAAGGCAGGAGGTTTCTGGAGGGATCAGGCTGGCTGGCTCCTCTGTGGATTTTATTGTTCCCTGGAGAGACAGCTGGCTAAAGGAAGCAAAAACAAAACCCTAGCCACACATGTTTTAAGCCAGCTTGTGGTGGGTGTTCCAAGCAGTTAAAATACCTGGTTTTGTTCCCACGTTGGAGACTTTGAAGAATTTTTCTGGGCCTTAATTTGGCCCGTTAGCAGTATTGGTCTAAACCTCATCAGGGACTTAAGAGCCTTTAACTGATTGAAGAGGTTTTAAGAGCCTCTGAGAGGTAGTGAACAGTTTTACCAACAGAATTACTTACATAGTTTGAATTTTACCCTCTCTTGCTTGGCGCACACCTTTGTACAATGAGAGTGTGTTTTCCCTAGTCAATTCACCAGATCACCACTTGTTAACCAATTGCTTTGATAAAGACAGAGATTTCCTTCATCATGGCCACTGGTCCGTTAGTGACCATGGGACAAAGATGTCACTAGAAGGGGTACAAAAACAGAAGGGAGGCTACGAAAAGAGGAGGATCTACTGGGGGGGAAAGCTACCCGGATGTGTGGGGGTAATGGTCATCCTGGGGTTTTTTCGTTTAAAGATCCGTGTTACAGAATTGCTCTCCTTCATTCTGCAGGCACAGCCTGTACCATCAGTGCTCTGTGCAGTGTGGCCTGGCAAGTGCTGGGCAACGGAGACAGGAGCCGCTTTCTCCTCTCCTTGCCCCTGCCTTCAAGCACCACTCGTTACATTTAGGTGGCTGATGACAAAGCCCACCGCTGTGGTGGTGATATAACTCTATTGCAGTGCCCCAGCTTCAACAGTGCCGACTGCCCTTCCTGAAGGAGAGCCCCTGGTTTTCCATTATACCAGCCTTGGTGGTTCCTGCTGCTTTCTGATTTTCTTCCCTTGAGTTCTGCTAGTTTTGGAACCCCAGCTCTTGTGAGATTTCCTGCCAAATCAGTATGTTTTAAGAATGTGCTCTTGCAATTGTAGCTAGCTGGGGGTCTTCTCACATGCTGCACCCTGCTCTGGGTGCTACAGTGGTTAATTTTTGCTGTGGGGTGGTTCTGCCTTTCTGTTTTCTTGCTATGCCACTAACTGTGGCAAGTGTAAATAAGGTGAATGTAAAATAAGCATAAGTAACTTTTTGAAAATTTCTGGATAATCCTGCTCTCCTATTTTCTTGTAAATTATAGGATCAGCTATATTGGAGAAAAAAAGATTGAGGTATCTTATATGTGTACATATGTTTTGTTGGTTTTAATCATAGAAACAATTTCTCCTCCATATTATTTCGATAAATTTAATGGTACTTAAGCATGTGTCAGCTCTTCTTCCATTTTGTTTATATCTACAGGCACTAAAATCTTTAAAATTGAAACTGCCACTGTTAGCAGGAAAGCCAAAGGTGGGCCTGCCCACAGCATAGTACTCATTGCCAGTGCAGTCTGCAGATGAATTGTCTAGTGCCTGTGCTTTCTGGGGTCATCCTGCGTTGTAAAGGCAGGAAGGAGAATAAAGATAATAGATTTCAGTGAGAAAGGATGATGAGCCTTGAAGTCTTATTGTCAGTTACTCAAGGCAGTAATAAAGATGACAGGGCATCCTTTGCATGAACTACCTTCATCTCTTACAGCATCTTTATCAGATGTAGATGCCCACAGTGTTGATACACCTGACTCAAGATGTGCTGTGGAAGTGCATGACCTGTAATCTTTGCTGCCTAGCTATTGATGAGCCAAGGGTCCTTCTGAAAACTTATCAGACAGTAAATAAAATCAGTTATGCTTGCATAGGACATTTCCTAACTGCCCTGGTAGCCTGTTCTATGTCAAAGTGCACATTCTGTAGAGATTATGAACTTGCCAGGTATTAAAACCAGTCACTTCTTTAAGTTTCTCTATGAAGGGAGAGGTTTTGTCCATTCAGGAAATGAATCCAAGTTTAAGAAGTCCTAGTTGTTGATAGTTGATACAAGGAAGTGCCTGGAACCACAGGGCACATTACAGCACACAGCACTTACCAAAATACATTTACATTGGTATGTCTCTTTGTAAGTACGATAGGTCACAGCTAATAAACCAGGAGTTACTCAGTCCTGTATTGCTACAGGATAGTTAATGGCTGCACTCTAACTACGATAGGTCTCTTTGTATGATTAGTTTATTCAAATGTACCACTGTCTACTGCATAGTGAATACCACAGAGCTGAGCTATGCAAGGGCTTGTTAAACCTTAGAGCAGACTTAATAGGAAAGCTCCAGTTAAAGCTTGAATGGCACGTCTGTAGTAAGCAGTATATTAATACCCCAGAACTCTAATCCTGCAAGCCTGCCTCTGTTAAAGACATGGCAAATGTCTGCCATCTCTACGGAGTGGATTAAGTGAGTCATTTTCAAATGCAGTATTTTCTAAGACCAATTTTTCTTGGTCTTAGTTTCACATCTTGCAGACTGGCGTGGTCCAGAGCTGGCAGCAGGCAGCGCAGAGGTTGAAGCTGGGCAGCCTGCGGTTGCGGAACTGTTGCTGCCTTACAGGAAGGGGCAGACCTGATTCTCTGCATGGTGTTGGTGTGATGCTTTAGTGGGAGCAAAGCTCTCTCCCTGCGGCAGAGAAAGGACCTAGTTATAAACAGACCTGCATAAATTCTCTGGTTGGTTAAATTGGGGAGGGGGCCTCTGTAGATGCGGAAATACCTAAACTCTGTTCCTTGAAGTGCAGGATTGTTTCCTATGTTTTGTCTATTGTTTGGAGTAAGTTTTTCTTTGAAAAGCTCCTACCAACTGGGCTTTCACCAGTTCCTGTGGGAGATCGCTCCGTGGTCTAACGCGTTTGTCTGCCAGGAAGTCTTTCTCCAAATCAGCCCATACATTTCCTTCTTTTCATCCCATCAGTCCTAGTTAACCCATTTTGTATGCTGCTCATCTTAAGCGTTACCTCTCTTGTAGCATAGAACCTTTCTGATGCTGATATGCTTTTACCATACGGCCCATTCACCTTGGCTGACAGTAGGGTTGCTGCACAGCTACCTACCTTCAGTGTTGTTGATGAGCTGTAAATCCACAGACTTTATCTTACGGTAACTTATTTGTTTTGTTGTAACCTAAGAGTTTCAAACTAACAGCCTGGGAAATTTAGGTGCCTAAATAAATTTAGGTACCTAACTAAATTTAGCTGTGACCTGAGAACCTGAATCTTTATGTTGCCTTGGATATCTTAGCCATGTTTAGCGTTCTTGGTGGAAATTGAGCCCTTTTGCCTGTTTTTTCTTGCTGGTCACCACGTTCCTTCCAATGTTATAGTGCTTTTTTTCCTGGCAGCCTTGAAAAGCGCAGAAAAGAAATTGTTTCCATTCCATGTCAGTACCAAGGATATCATATATTGACCTAATGGAGTTTTAGAAAGGGCTGTAATTTACTCTATGTAAAGCTCAATGCTGTAGAATAGAAGTTTGTTCTTTTTCTCCCTTCCCTCCCATTTGCGCTTGAGAAGACATTCCCTGTTTAGCTCTGACACCCCACAGCGGAAAAACTTCCCATCTTGCTGGTCTGATCCTTTTTGCATGTTTCACTGTATTAGCACAAGGGTCTGTTTCTGAGGCACCTACACTTCTGCTGTCACTTAGTATATTCCATATTGAAGCAGCCACGTGGGGAGTGAACTGAGGTAGGAAATGCCAGGACGTGTGTTATGTTACAGAGAGCATAGCATTGTGAAGGACTTCTTATTTTGATTCCAGTCTTATGCCTTTCCCCAAAAGGTTGATTTTGCTGTGGAGTAGGTTTACAGGTAGTATTACAACATTAATTTTGAAGCAGATATTACTATAGAATAAATAAATACCAACCACTTGCTGGCTTTCTACTTTCTTTCTCCTGTTATGTTATGAAATGCTCGAGATGTTTTCTGCCACTCGGAAGTTCCCTTTGCAATGCGTATAATCATCCTGCAAGCTCTGGGGAGTGTTTCAGAGAGTTCCCGTTCACTCTTAAGAAAATACTCTATACTCCCTTGTTTGGGGGATCTGCCCACCAGGGTTTCCTTGCAGGATTTCAGGCCGATTCAGATGAAGCCTTTTGCATGTTGATTCATTTTCCCTCTCAAGTGAATTTGGCAAAACTATGTTGGCAGTTTTTTGCATCCTTAATTTTCCTGCTTCCCCTAAAGAACACTTAGTCCTTTCTGAAAAGATTCTCAAAGGGCATTGATCTAACTTGTCATCTTTTATTCTTATGTATTGCACTGCTCCTGGGAGTAATCCTCCAGCTGTAGTGTGGTGCTATTTTATCCCCCCGAGTGGCATCCCCAGCTGCTGCTTGCCTCTGGCAAAGAAGACAAATGGTTATTGTGTTCTGGAGCCACGCCAGGTCTTCTCTGTCTCTACTTGGTCAGTATTGTTGTGTTTTATTTAGAATCTAGCAGTGTTTCAATAACACTGGTTTATTTTGAGCCTTTCCATTTCTCCCCTCCCCCTGTTGAGTTTTTGTTTAGAGACCTGGACTTATTAAAGAGAGAAGCCCAGCCCGATGAGCTCTTTAGTAAGCTGAGAATAATACACATTGGGCTATTTTTCCTTCCATATGCTTGAGGTTTTATAATAATTGTGAGGAGAATGTCTAGTCTTACATACAAATTTCTGAGATTATTTTTGTCTTTAGTTAAACTGTCTGGTTTTGAGTAAACTGTTGCACTCAAATTTTAGTTAGGAGAATGTCATGGAGCAGCTCAGCCAGACTTTTACATACAGCTTTCAATAGTTGTTTCAGAGCAAACACATCCTCATCAAAATTAAATTTCTTCTCTGTTTTTCTGTCCACCTTTAACCTGTGTCTGCAACACTCACTTCCTTTGATTATGGCACAAGGCTTCAGCCATGATCTCTCTCTTACTGCTCTGCATAGCAGTGCACTTTACAGGACTGTTGCCGAAGGTTGGTTACCCCCCCCCACCCCCCCACTGGTGTAGCTCCTGTACATGAAGAGCCCATGCTACCAGGGTAGTGATATGAACTATGTAGGCAAAGGATTTGCACAAGTGGCTCTCAGTTAAGGTGAACATACTCCCATGTTTGCTTCAGCCAGGCCTCATTTAGCAGTCATAGCCATAAGTAATGACGTGGCCTAGCTAAGGGCGTGATTAGCAGATAGTCACTCATTTTCTAAGGAAATTGGGAATGTCTCTTGGCCATCTTCTTAGCTATTAATTAGGGAAATTGTTTAAGTGCCAGTATTGGAAAGGGTATATTCAGTCAGCGTACTTTAAGTATTTCTTGAAGGATGTGAAAAGCTTTGAGCAGCTGAAATAACCGGAGGAAAAAAAATGAAATAGGTGAAAAAATGGAATGTCAAAACTCAAGATCTATCAATAGTGAAATGACTTTCCTTCTTTTAAATTGCACAACTGAAAATGTCTCATTGCTGTAAATATGCTAAACATAGTTAAAAGTTTTCTGTCTCCATGTCTTTCCATCTTGGTAGGATGTCTGCTTAAGTCTCTATAGAGAGGGGAAGGGGACTTTCAAAAAGAGCATTGATGTTTACCCAAACAACAGAAATACCTGGCCTATGCCAGCCAGATGCTTTAGGATGTAAAACGGGCTAATGATAAAAATGCCTGGTGGAGAAAATAAAATTTGGAAGGGCTTAAATTAGCTTCTGGATAGTGAACTTCTAGATGTGAGAATACAGCAGGCACTGCAGCTTGAAGGAATCCAGTCTGCTACAGCTAATCAAGGTAGTGCTGGTAATAACGAGACAGAAACCAAGCCTTCTCAAGGCAAGTATGATGCCTTGGACCATAGTTTATTGTGTTTTACTTCAAACATTGCAACTCGACCAGTTATAATCCTAGTGCTTTTCCTTGGCAATGCTGCTGTGTAGAATAAAAAACCCTTGCAGGCTGGTGACAAAGGGCATTCCCAGGGCCAAGCTGGCCCCACAGCGGGTCCTGCTGTAGGTCAGTAGGAAGCCAGTATAGAGGACGCCTCTGTTGTTTTTGACTCTGTTTTTCTGAGGACTTGGCTTAGAGTTCAGCACGTCAGGACATGCATGTGGATCCTGCAGAACTTCCTGTTTGCTAGCGGTTATATTTTCACTGCAGCATAGGTGTTGTACACTTTAAACACTGTATATGGCTGCACTTGTGTACAAGGCACCAGAAAGGTTTACCTCTGGTTTTACATTTAGGTCTCTGCTTTTCCCCACACCGCCTCCCTGACACCCTACCTTTTGCTTCCATGTGAATAGGAAGAAATAGGGAGAAATAATGGGAAGTTGCTGTTTATTGGCACAGTTATGGAAAAAAATCCTTTATTAATGCAACATATGGCCGAAGTTTCTTGATACAAGCAGCTTTCTGATTCATGGTTCTCTGACATCTCTGTTCAGCTCAGACAAGTCGATTATTTCTTCCCACCAGCAGATGTAGACAGGAACAATTGGAGCTGCGATAACATTATCTGTATTAGGGGCCGGCTGGGTCACACACCTCGGTCTTTCCTGTCTGTAAACAGCAGCGAGGGATGGCCCTGCGGGCTGCCAGCGGGAGTCATGGCCACGTGAACTGGCTGAAGAGGGAGATGCCAGTTCAGCAGTAATCCTCAGCTGCCAGTGAGGGACGGAGGGAAATAAAGAGGACGTGTAGAGAGATGTGAAGCAGCAGAGAGGGAAGTCATGGTCAGAAAAGTTGAAATGCTCTTTTTTAATCTCTGAGTAAGGTGAGAATCAGGAATTGGACAGCTCTGGATTGACTGCCTTCTCCTGGGAGCCCTTGGCCAAATGAGGCCATGCTCACACTGCAACACAGCTTAGAGGCAGCAGCAGCCTTTGGAAACTGCCTTACCAGCTCCTGCTGGGAAGCAGTTAGCTTTTTTGTACTACTGTGATGCGCAGGGTAAACTTCATCGGCAGGAACTCTTTTTGCCAGTCCTCTGAGGTTTTTAAGTCAGCTTTTCAGTGCTGAGTTGAGCAGTACAGGGAGTCAGGGAATGCAGAGGGGGTGAATTCTGCTCCTTTTTTCAGCACAGCCCATTAAAATCCTTATTAAACAGAAGTTTTCCCTGAAGTTATATGAAGCTGATTCTTATGTGACTGTTGCCATAAATTGAGATGGTAAGTTTGTTCACGTCTTCTGCTTTCAGTAAGGAAAGCATTTTTCATTTGGAAATTGAGATTTATCCTTAAAGTTTCAAATGTGCTTGTACCCAAATGGTTTCAAGATACTTTGTTTAGACTGACAGCAAAGACCAGTCAGTCAGGGAGCATGTGGGAAGGGTTTTGTCGTCAAACAGGTCACTTTTTTCAATTGTATGTGAAAACTTCTGGGTGTAAAAGCTGTGTCAGCAATGATACGTGGTTTCGGTTTTTCCCACTCAGACAACTCGAAGATGACTGCTTATGATTAGGGGCTTGGCTCCAGAGTGTGGGACAAGCAAGGGAAAGAGTTAGTGTTCAAAGGGCTGGTGTTGAAGAGTACTTCTAATTATAAATTGATGTCAGTTAACTGCATCGTACTGGTTTCAAGCCCCCTTTCCTCCCCAGAATGTAGGCCTTTACTACAGTGGTGAAAAGTGACTATAGAGAAATGCTGAGAGGCCCAACATAAGTTCTCAGTTTCAGAAGATGGCTTAGAGTGGCAACGTGTAGTGGTTTCTTCTGTCCTGTATCCTAAGCGAAAGTTCACTAGCTCAGAAGGGGAGGAGGGAAATGTGTGTGTACATCCTCTCCAACAAGGGCTTTTGGGGAGGTAGGAATATATATATATGTGTTAAAAAAAAAAAAAGAAAAAAAGTTTGTGTATGTTATACTTGTTTTATGAATGACTTTCTTACTGGCCAAGGCTCTAACTTCAGCTGAGATGCCTCTCTGCTCTGGTGGTCTCTGTGAATGTTATTCTGTTCTTCGTAGTTCAGTGCGTCTTTACTCCCATCTAGAAGCTGCGTAGCTATGTTAATTTAGGTGCAGTGTCACACCAATACTCCTGTTTCTCTCTATGTGTGGTCAAGCTGGTAGGTGAAGTCAAGTAGCCTTTGGAGAAAATGCAGGAGAATTTTTGGGATTTGGCTGTTTTAGAAGTGACTTTATGTTCCACCAGCAAAGCAGGAATTGGAAAAAGGGATGTGAAGTCTAGCAGTGACAAAGCTTTGTAAATGCATGTGGCAAACTTCTCAGTGGTAGAAGCAGCAGGATGAAAGAAAATGCAAAGACTCTGGTGTGATTTTTGAAGTGGGCAGCAGAAGCTGGCTTTGTAAATGGATGAGAGGTGTGAGAGAAAAAGCTCCAGAATTTTGAAGGTGAACAGGGGAGGGCTTCGCACTGACCCAAAAGGAGGGCAGCATGGTGAGGTATACAAGGAATCTGGAAGGTCTGGATTGCAAGAGGGGGAGAGCTTGAGAGAGTTGGTCATGTCTTCTAAATAGCAGGCCTCGCAGCTCGATCATGACGGTGTTCGCAGAGACTGATGCAAAGAGGGGAGGGAGCTCAGAGAGCTAACTGGGACAGTTAGCTGGGGCAGGAGCAAGAGCAGAGGTTGAGGTAAGAACCAGAAGCAGAAAAGCAGAAACTGGGATTATGATCTTGATGTTAAATTACAATGAAAAGCAGAGCTAAAGGGAGAAAGAGCAAAGTGTCAAAAGAGAGGCTGCTGGGGATGGCTGGTAGAGCAGGGAGCTGGGAGCTGCCTCAGCCCTCTCAGTCAGCTGGCTGGGTGGGTTTTGCCTGGGTGAAAGCAGTGCAGAAGAGATGCCAAGGTGAAATTAGAAAGGAGTTTGGAGCTACCCCTGTGCAAAAGAGTGCATAAGAAAAGAAAGTGAGAGCAAGTGAAGCATCATCCGTGCTGATGGATGAGAGGTAGCAGAGGGAAGTAGGAAGTGGTTAGGGCATCTTAACAGACAGCTGTCAGTGACAGTCAAGACAAATGCCTTGATATCAGAGCTCAGGGATAGAGTACATGCAAACATGCTTTGAAAACTAGGTTATCACATGAGACCTTCTAGGAGTTTATCTGGTTTTCTCTGTCACGAGGTTATAAGCTACACAAACAGGTTTTTAACACTCTAGCTGTGTTCTTACATTTTAACTATAGCTGTGTTCTGATTTTAACTATTTTCTCCTATTCCCATCTTTGCCTGTTAAAATTAGTGTGAATACTAAGGATGGGATTTGGTGTCTGTGGAGGGCATACCAACAATTTATAGACTCCATTGTTCTTAGGATGCTTTACCCATTGCTGTATCTCTTGAGATTCCTGTAAACTGAGTTGAGTGAGGAAAAAGAATTACGATTTTAGCTGTTCTTTTTCTAGCTCATTTAATTACTGCTGCATTCACCGTCTTCCCTGAATAGGAAGTCATTTTCCTGACTTGAGTCTTTCAAACAGTGAAGGGGAAAATTAATGGTGGGGGTGGGTAATGTAATTTGAAAGCCCCAACAGTCAGATGGTGTGCCTGGGAGACAGCACCTGGAACTATTATTAACCATTAGTTCTGACCTAATTTTGTGTGTCTGATACTCCTTTAAGTCAGCACAGCCATCTTAGCGAGACAAGGTATCTGCAGGATCCTTGCAGAAGTCCAGCGAGGCCTGGGTGCCTTGCCAAGGGAGGAGCTACAGCTTCCCTCTCCATCTGGTGAGGAAGGCTCGTCAATCAAGGTGGGTGAGAAAAGAGCCCAGAATTAGGGAGTGTGCCAGACGTGATTTACAGCTCGATGACAAAGTGCTGCTTTGCCTGCTTCTTCCTGAGTGATGTTTCTGATGGTCTTTTTTTAATCTTGCCTGTGTGCTGCTCACTTAGCGCTCCCTTCATGGTGGAAGTGAAATGTGAGTTCAGATAATTTGAAACCTGAGATTTTTCTGATTAATCTACATTGCTGCACCTCCTAGTTTTTGTTCCTAAAAGAGTATTTAGGGAAATACACGTTCCTGGGTAGCAGATTTTGATTTGTACTGCACCCCTTTAGAACATCAAGTAAAGCAGTACTCAAGTGCAGCAGCAGTATTTATGGTTATGGTAACCATAATAACCAGAAAGTGGTTATTAACAGTCTAAGAATTTGCATTAGCCCAAGTGCTCCTATTTGTAGTTCTTAAGGACCCGTGACCATGGGATGTAAGCGGGGGAGGGATTTTCTAGACTCTTAAGCCTATAACTTAGAAAGTTTGGTTGAATTCTTAAGCATTTATTTTCATTTTGAGTTTATATTTCTAGATATATGTACCCTAAACTGGTTGCAGCTGTTCCACGGGGGATCTCAGTAGTTGCTTCTGTACTAGCTTGACTCTTACAAACCTCACCCAGAATACCCCGATATTGGTGAAACCGAATTATATTTGTCACAGTTACAATTCAGTTACTATACATCCTTCTCTGAGCATAGGGCAGATTTTTTTGCATTGTGAGTCTAGCTACATGTAGCCTTTAATTTTGTATTTGGTCTTATTTCTGATCTTTCTGCATGGTATTTCTGTCTGGGTGGTCATGTCAGTTACACTTCCGTGTAATTATGAAGGTCTATCAGTAACCTACGTACTGTGCTAAGACCACTAATGAAGATATTAAATAAAATGTTCACAAGACATTGTGAATGCCTGAGGAATGCCACAAGTGCACCCTCTCGGTTCACCACTGCTGCTATTGGCATGCAAGCCATTGTCATCGTCCCTTTCATTTAGCTCTTCATTTACCTTCCTGTTCTACTGGTCCTTGTCTTTCTCCAGTTTACCTGACTGCATGCTTCACTGAAGTCTGAGAAAATAGCTTTACTGCATTTTCTGGTCATACAGCCAGTTAGATGGGCTTGGTCCATCTTTTGTAGATTCATCTCATGTTGTACTACTTTTTTATTTACCTCTAGAGATCTGATTATTTTTCAGTATCTTCAGATGTGCTGAAATACTTGCATAGTGCTAGGTCAGATGAACAGTCAGTAGCTGACATTTTTCTCCCTCCTACTCTTTCCCTAATATAGTTGTGCTTTTTTGATCCTTGGGAAGCACTCCATAATGGATTCAGTTATTCAGAACTCTTGTACCACCATCATGTGATTTCCTATGCTGTATTTGTGTTAATTGGATTTTATTTTCTGGGTGAGTGTGGCTTAGTTTTGGGTTTTAGGTATCCAGTTATGGGAGAGAGGCAGCTTCCCCTCATCTCAGCCATTAAACTCTTCAGAGCCACCTGGCATCTGTGCCACTCCACTAGGCTCCCTCTGATCAGGTGTATTTCAAGTACAATTCCTTGTATCTTAGAATATGATTGTAAAGCAGGCTAGGTGAATTTAAAACATCAAGGTATTTATTCATTCCTCTCTGATTGCAAGGAGAGGCCTAAAATTACAGTGTAATTATCGACTCTTTAAAATGAGATTAAGTGAATCTCATTCCATGAGTTCTGGCTTTGACTGCAGGTACCCATTGGTATGTCTGTACCCATCTTTGTTTACCAACTTGCCTTGCTCCCATGGTCAGCATCTTTATTCTTGCTGAAAACTGAGGCCAAATATATGTGTAAAGTTTGGGGCCTTTCTTATATTATCTCTAATATTAAACCTTCACTTGTTGCTCAGAGATCCCAATTTTTCGTCTTTTTTTACGTATTCCCAAAATACATTTCACTATTTGGCATGACTGCAAGAAATGCCAAGCATCCTTTATGATCAAATCCTTGAGCTTTTCACAGCTCAGCAGTCTTTACTAGTTGCTTCCTTTATCAATTTGTCATCCTGAGATCATGAAAAAATGCTTAAGCTGTGCACCATTTTATCGTGTAATATAAACTAACCCAGCTTGATGTAGTATTCTTTGCATTACTAAATTTCATGTTAGTTTTCCTGCTTTGGAATAGCTGGGCTGTAACCTCAATCCTAGTGTTTGTTCTCCTGAGTTTAAGAGGCTAATCTCCCCTAATAATACTGTTCCTCTTGTTTCATTCTCGTTAATGTCTGACTATGTCCAAATAATACTGTGGGGTTGTCAGACCTCCTCAGCACAGCAAGAGCAAGTTTTTAATCACTCTTGTTTAAAGGGAATTTTGCCTAAAGTGTTCTCCCTGTGCCAGTCCTGAAAGTCTGTATGACAAGTCTGTATGTGCTGGGCAAGTGCTGTGTTGGAATCCAGCTCACCTGGGTGGGAAAAGATGTCTGAAGCATGGCTGAGCCATGGACCACTTGCGAGGACTTTGTCAGACATAGAAAGTAAAAAGCAAAGATACCTGAGAAACAAACTGTTGGCCATTAGCTGTTGGGATCAGCTTCTCTAAGCCAGAGTGTTTGCTGAAGCAATGAGTAAGACCTGCTGCACTTCTTCATATTAGAGCCTTGCCTGTTTCTCCTGGCTTTCTCCTGGCTTCACTTTCTGTTCCTCTCTCCAATATGGAGATGTTTGTGATCTCCACCTATGCCCTTCTTTCTAAGTTTGCAAAACTATGAGCTAAAGGTTTTACCTTTGCAGCCATGTTCATTTCAGACCATTTCAAATGCCTTTAAATTAATCCTTGGAAGAAACAGTTTCATCATTTTGCCTTACTGGGAGCAGTGGTTTCAATCTGGAGTAATGCTTTGTAATTGAAAGGCAACTTGATTCTCCCATAAGTAATACTTGCTGGAATAGGATGGAAGGGATTGCCACGGTCTCTTCCATCTTTTCGTGGTTTCTCTTCTGATTTCTGCTTATTCAGCATAGAGATATGATACAGATCATCCTAAACATGGCCTTCTCTTTGTTTAAAAGCAACCTTACTCATTTATATCCCCCTCTAACCCTGCTGCCCTTAGGCTGACAAAATCTTGTAGTGTTTTGAATGCTTTTGTGTTTCTTCCCTGTCATATTCGAGTGTACTTCTCCTTGCTTCTCCTCTTATATCCTTCGCAGTTGCACGAACATTGCCTGCTCTCCAGTGTCCAGGAGCAACACTGTAAGAATATGTTTGGATGAAGGAGAATCTTTCCTTAAGAGAAATGTGTTTCAATTTTGTTTCATTTTTCAGAAATGATCCTAATTAGTTTAGGCAGGGGGGGCAAATAAAGAGTATTAAAAATTCCTACCCTAACAGCTATTGCTCTCTCCACATGTATTTAAACTCCCTAGTACACAATAAAGACCACAAATTCAGCAAAGTGATGATCAGACTGTATTAGATGTACTTCAGGTGCTACCTGTATTTGCTTACAACTGGGCATCATCCAGAGTCTCTTGAGAAAGGGAAATGCACCTAGAAATTTGGCTCTCCAGGGGCTGGTAGCTAACAGAAGTGAAGAGGGTGCCGGCAGCCTGGCTGTGCCTCTCTGCTTGCCACCTGGAAGCTTCGTTGAAGTGAGAATTACAGGAGAGACACTGGCGATCTCTTGGGAGGTGCAGCTGCACACACAGGAGCACCGGCTGCTCTTGGTGTTTGACAGATGCTGCGGAAGAATTATCCTTAAGCTGAGCCTGAGCTGCATGGTGGAAGTCCAGAGCTGAGCTTCCTCAGCCCTTAGGATGCAGGGTGGTAGCCAGGCTTTCTGGGGGATGTTTCTTATATATCAGCTTCTATACTTATCTAATCCCATGGCCAAAGGGAAGGAGGTTGTGCAGGGCGTATTTACATGGCTCCAAGAGAAACTTTCAGAAGAACATGTTTCTTTCATCTTAACTTCTGCTGTATCCAGTAGTTACTTTTTTTTTTTTTTAAATATTTGTAGTACTGTCAGATCTTGATATCTGGAATGTTTATATGATGTTATAATTAAGCACTGAAAGCTTCCGAGAAGTGAAGTGCACCCCTGTTCCCTCCCTCCCTTTGCTGACCCGGGTTGTACTGGCCATAGTGCTGGAGTATTTCTGTATTCTGGATTAGCTGGAGTGTTCTCCATAGATGGCTTCTCCATTCCACTCCTCCTTTAGTGTCTGCCCTCCTACAGGATTGATTGAGCTGTCAGTTCAGTAACTGGGCTAGAGCTGACCCAGTTCACTCAAAGAAACATTAAAAATATTCCTTGTAAAGTCTTCTTAGGATTTCTGGATCTGATTCGCCCATTCCAAAGCTTTAAGAAGTGAGCCAGAAGTTTTCTGAACCACTTGGCAATTTCTCCATACATTCCACTACTGGGATTACCTATATAGCCTTTTAATTTGGTGTGCACGCACACTGTCTTTTTGACAGTTACAGAAAGTAAAGTACAGCAGTCTCAGCAGGAGGTTACACCAACTGCTCATTCTCCTCTGTTCTTGTTTTTCTGTAACTTGCTTTCCTCCTTTGGAGTGCTAGTCCTCCCATGTCACGCATTTTCTGGTCAACTTTTCTCCTCTGCTAATCTCTGGATTTGTTCTGCTGCCCTTCCTAATCCACAGGAGCCTCGGTGACCTCAGGAGACTCCCTTGGCAAGAGGCTTTTTTTGGATTTGAGTAACATCGATTATTCCTCTTGCAGTGCTGAAAATCAGCAATTACCTTTCCAACTATCCCTGAACAAGACTGAACTGCTTAACCACTTGCCTATCAAAACCTGCTTGCTGCAGTCCAGCCCTAATGGGACATGAGCTCTCACTTTAGCATCATGCTCAGAAACAGCCATTTCTGCACTGTCACAAGTTCTAGAAAGAAGTTTCTGCAACTGTCAAAGTGTTGTACAGGGTATGAGGAGATAAACCAAGGAAGTTATAGTTCAATTTCTAGAAATAATGTTTTGCGTTGGGCTGTAAGTCAGAAACAATATAATAATGAAGTTTCAGCCTTGGGTAAAAAAAATTTCTCTGAAAAGAAAATCGTTTCTGTGAAGAGCTGTAGCCGTAGCCCAAAGATAGTTTATCTTGTTTTGCTTTTAAAGAAGTGAAGGGACAAAACTTGCTGCTAACAGAGGGTGATGCTCAATGGAGGCTGATATACCGTGGTCAAAGGTGAGAGGAGAGGAGGGCAGTGGGAGAGGTTTGGGTAACTGAGATGCAGTAATTTACTCCAGCGTTGTTCTGCACACTGAGTAGGAGTCGCGATTCACTGTCTGTCACTGTTACTGCACAGGCGACAGCGATGCTGGCTTACTGTGTGCTTCTGTGGGAGGGTGCAGGGGAGGCCGTGGGGAAGTGATGCTCCTGAGGGATTCACGTAATCCTGGGGGATCACGTTGACTGCAGGACAAGCCTTGAATGTAGAAAGGCTAGTTTATGTAGCAGTGGGGGAAGTGATCCATAAGTGGTATCTGTTTATGTTAGTACATGTAGTGTAAGCTATGAGATTCCTTTTCCATCATTTTATCTTGAATACAGCTAGAAGTGAGAACTTCCGAAACATTTCGGAGATCATACCTAGCTTCCAGGAGAGCAGCAGCATGTGCCTCCTGAAAATGTGCGAAGCGCTCACACATACTCTGGCAACTTGTGCCAAGCAGAATGCAAAGTAATATGCTCTGGCACGAGTGCAAGCAAACGCAAAGAAACCATCTGTTAAATCCAGAATCTTCTCCTCTGGTGTTAAAGTTTTGGTATGTGAGAAAATGGGAACCCAGCAGGGCTTCATAGCTTATGCTTTGCTGCTCCTCACCTTTTGGCATGTCTTTTCCTTGGGATCTTGCTGGCATCCAATATTTTGAAGTGTGTCCCAGTGTGGGACTTGCTTTCCTCCTCCTTTGGTATTTCTCTTGAACTAAGCTGGGCAGAGCAGGGAAAGATAACCTGTAGAGTTAGCATCCTGCAGCAGTAGAAAGGTAAGTTTATCTGTCAGTCTTTAATTTCCTCAATTCTGAGAAGACTAGCAGAAACGTAGGGTATCTTCAAGCTACATTTCCTTCCTGCCTGGGAAAGAGTTCCCATCTGATGTGGCAGCTGCTGCTGATGTGATGCCCTCTCCTCTTGTCAGTGTGAGGAGAGAGCGCGAGAGCTGAGGGCAGGATGTCTTACTGCAGCGGATTTCCTTTCTCAGATTGCTGCTGCCATTGCTGCATAAGGATGTACAAGTTAATTTGGCGCTGGGGAAGAGGGATGTGGAGAGAGAAAATAGGGCCTCATGGTGAACTCTTTGCTGTTTCTTTACAGTCTTTGATGGTTGGGTCCATGCTGCCCTTTGCAGCAGAGCAGAGCTGGTGTTTCTGTCACCTAGAGGGGTTTGTGTTCTCCATCAGTATCCTTTGGCCCCATTGAGTGCTACTTGCACTGGCTGTGCATGACAATAGCCCAGATCTCTTTCTTCCTCGGCCAGAGAAATGAGAAGGAACTCTCTTAAATATGTAAATGTCTATTTAGTTTGAGTATGTGAATATTTTAGGAGAGCATATACGTGAAAATACAAAGTAAGATAATGTCTTTCCTCATGAGGAAATGTAGACGGATACATACTTTGTCACTTTCCGTGGGCTTTGGCAGGGAGTCGGTTGTGTCAGTGTTGTGCTTGCATAGACCTGACAGCAGGTAATGTGGGTCCTGGTGGCAGGACAATACTGGACTGCTCCTGCAGGATTTAATTTGGGAAAGACGGATGTGCTGGTCTTGCTTGGTCCAGTGGACTTCCCTTTGGCTTTCAGAAGAACAGGCAGGCTTCTGTGCCATTCTGTTGCTGTTGCTCTGCGCAAGTAGGTCTTATGGATGGATGGACATGCACAACCGTTTTCCTGATCTCTTTCAGGAAATTTCCCAACTTCCTTTCAAATACAAGCACCTTCTCTCCTGTAATTAGACTATCCTGTGTATATTTGTTTACTTTGTACAATAAGGTAAAACAGTGGACTTGGCGGTATTGATTTGTGCTGCTTCCCTTTCCTCTTCAGAGTGCTTAAGATATTTTTAGAGGCTTTCATCTCTGAACTTTTTGGGGAGAGAACAGCATCCACCAATACATGAGCTGCTAGGGTTCAGCTTCTTGAAGATTTGGCTTTTCAACCCAGAGCTCATGACTTTTTTTCATTATGGTTTGCTCAGCATTAATGCACAGGAAAGGTAAACACTGGGTGGGACTGGGGTTGGGGCAAGAAGGGGAAGTTTTAAAAGGCTTTGTTTTACAAGCCTTTTGATATAAATGCATGCAATGAATATAAAGGATAGAAAATAGCTCCGAGAGAGGAAGATGATGACTAAAAACCTGAAGGTTTATATTCAGTGGAGTTTAAGAAGCTGAACTAAGACCTAAATAAACCCCATAGTGCAGCCTTAACTGAGTATCTGAATAACAAGATACGATAGATTTGTGTATAAATTCCATATACAGCCTCAGTAGTCAGGGAGCAGAAAGGTAAGATCAGGCTGGTGCTCTATGTCCAGTTCACAGGGAGGAAAATGGTTAAATTACCACAAAGAGACTTTTGGACTGTGATTTGCGACATATGTGGTAGAGCATTGACAGGTTTCTACCAGAAAATTGGATAGCTTCTCTCCCTTTTGTGGTCTCTTACTAAGCTTTGTAGCACTAAAGATAAAGTCTGATTTGGTGGTATCTGCCTAGTGAGAAGACTTGGAACAAACCTGTTGTCTCTGATGATTTTCTCCTTACCTTCATTTACCTCCTTTGGTTGAAAGTTTCATGAGCTTTATCCACCTGCAGCAAGACAAGCTGCTGTGGAGGGATGTGTGCTCCTATTCTGTTGCTTGTAAGCAACATACCAAATTGAAACTGAACCATAGCAAGAACTTGGTGCAGCATCCTGGTGAGTGGAGTCTGTTAGCCAGTTGGAGGCTGGGAGCAAAATGCTTAAAAATAGAAAAGTAAGGATAAATAGAAATGGAGAGATGTGTTTTAAATTCCTCAGGGATATAGCAGAGGACAGATCCGTCTTCAGAGAATGGAACAGGTTGGAATTAAGACTTCATTTCATCTGAGTGATAATCCAAAAACTGTTTCTGAAGAAGAGCTTTTTAAAAAACAAAACCACAAATCCTACTCAGCCAGATTCTGAAATACAGTTGATTATAGCATGGACTGGAAACACTGAATTAAAAAAAAAAAAAAACAAACCTATGTTTAATCATTTAGATAAATGATATTTCTTTTTGCTAAATCCAACATTTGCAGTTGTTTGGGGCTTTTTCCTGAGTGAACAAATCCAGATTTTTTTCACTTGGACACAGTTTTATTTTTAAACACGGCTTCCAGAAATGCGTGTGTGGGATTGCAGTTGGGACCAGAGGAGAGCCGTGGCATTTGGCCAGGCGCTCGCCCTGTCCCTGCAATACAGATGGATTGCCAGTGTTCCGGAGAAAAACAACCCCAAAACTTTAAACAAATTGTGCTTAATGGAAATAAACTTTTTTTGCCCTCCTGTGTAATGATTTGGATAATGCTCTGGCTGTGTGTTTCTGGAGGACAGAGGGAGGGGAAGGGGAAAGGACGGCAGAGATGGAGCTCTGTATGTGTAACTTGCTCTCCAGTGGATGCTCTGAGAAGCCTAATAGGGTGGACTGTGATGTTTCTAAGCTTGGAGTATTTTTTAGGTCCCAGACAGTCTTTCTGTTAGAAGGTGAGCAGGCTATCTATAGCAGCTATGATAAAAGCATTTATCTAGCAGTTGTTTTCGTCCATATATGGATTTGAAAGATCTGGAAAGGCATATAGAATCATAGAATCATTTAGGTTGGGAAAGACCTTTAAGATCAGTGAGTCCAAATGTAAATTAACAATGTCCCTAAGCACCACATCTACACATCTTATAAATACCCCCAGGGATGGTGACTCAGCCACTTCCCTGGGCAGCCTGTTCCAGTGCTTGATAATCCTTGCAGTGAAGAAATTTTTCCTAATATCCAGTCTAAACCTCCCCTGGCTCAACTTGAGGCTGTTACCTCTTGTCCTAACATTTGTTACTTGGGAGAAGAGACAGATACCCACATTGTTACAACCTCCTTTCAGGTAGTTGTAGAGAGCAAGAAGGTCCTCCTTGAGCCTTTTCTTCTCCAGGCTTAACAACCCCAGTTCCCTCAGCCACTCCTCATCATACGTGTGCTCCAGACCCTTCACCAGCTTTGTTGCCCTTCTTTAGATACGCTCCAGCACCTCAATATCTCTCTTGTAGTGGGGGGCCCAGAACTGAACACAGTATTCGAGGTGCAGCCTCACCAGTGCCAAGTACAAGAGGGATACCACTTGTGGCCAGCAGCCAACTAGATTTAATTCCATTTACTACAACTCTTCACACCTGGCCATCCAGCCAGTTTTTTACCCAGCAAAGAACATACCCATCCAAGCCATGTGTATGCCATGTATCTGGCATTTTCTGTGTACAGCTTTGTTACTGTCTTACATGTCATTCACCTGAGTTTTGCTGGGGTTTGGTGGTAAGTGACAATGCCATGAAACCACTGCCAGGTTGGACTTCTTTACTAAAAAAAGAAATAAAAAAGGGGGGGAGGGGCAAGCAGAACAGGCTATAGCCTACAGCCTACCTCACCTACCTCGCGGATGAGAAGGTACCACAGCAATCTCTCTCTTTTTTTCAAGCTGGTGCTAAGTCTTTTCTCTCACTTCTGTTGCTATGGTGTTAGTTCTGTGCAAAACCAAACCTTTGGGTGATCATGTCAAATGCAAAGATCATTTGGAGAGAGGTGCTGAAAGAGAAGGGAAGTAGGAGGGGTCAAATTCCAGCTGACAACAAACAATGAATCAGTGTTTGTCCCAGCAGAGGGCTATCAGAAATTTTGCACTCTGCTTTCACTGACTTCTGCTTGGGTCTGATACTCCACTTGAAAAGGCTTCTTTTTTCCCCTCAAATCTTTTTCTTTCTCCCTTTTCTTCTCCTTTTAGTTGTTTGGGGTTTTTTTTTTTTCTTATATTTAAAAGGAAGGTGGATCTCTTCCAAATTCCACACAGCCCAGGGATATTTGCTTTCTGCAGCATGGCCCAGAACACAGAGCACTTACTCTTGCAAATGGTTTGATCCTCCAATCTACAAAATACTGGATCAGATTTTGAAGGTCTGGCTGGTTGAAATGTACCTGCTGTCCTTTCTGAAGGACATTGAACTTCCTACTGGAGGAGCTGCCATAGTGTGCTGTCATTTCTAGCATTGCTTTCTTGGTGAAGAGGAAGCAGAGCACTGTTGGGGGGGGGGCTTTTAGGCACTTTCTGATGTGCAAAGTAGGTGCATTTAGTTTCATTCTCAAAATATGCTTGTTGCTTTTAGCTGGCACAACTGTTGTAAAGTTATCTTGCCCAGATGTTTTATGCTTCTGGAAAACATTGTGCTGAAAATGCCTGGATATGCCTTGAAGGCTTATTTCTATTCTTGGGTCAAGGCTGAAAGGGAGGACTGTTTTCTTGTTTTCTGAATGTTTCTGTGCAGACTGAGCTGCAAGTGCAGAAAGAATGTAGAAGGGCAACCAATCTCAAATGCTTATTTGCTTCTCACTGATTTTCAAACTGGAAGTCCTGAAAATGGATTAATTCACATTTTTGTACCTTGGTAACTGGGAACTTTCTGACCTAGTTAAATGGACCCTTTGTTTTGTTATTTCCTTCTAGATGTGATAGGCAGACGAAAAAACCTCAGGAAAAGCAGTGTGGTCATCTGAGATTTCTTTTAAGGGTATTAACTGATTTTTCTGGAACTTGGTTGCAGAAGTAGATCATCTCCTTCCATGTCCTTAGCCAAGCTGCAGTTCACTTCACTTTGACTTAATTTTGCAGACACTTATGCTTGCCTTTAGCCTTTGTGCTGCACTAGTAATGGGAGTAAAAATGCAAGTGCGAGGACAGCCAAATCTTCTGTGGACTGTCTCCCCCAGGCACAGCTGACCGATCACTGAGCATCCACATCAAGTCTGTCTTGTTTGTCTTTATCATTGCATAATCTTGCATGTAGAGAGTCTGCTGCCCACCTGTGGACTGTGCATCTCTTAGTCTCCTCAGAAGACCCGCGCAACATGTTTTCCAGTTGTATTAGAATCTGCATAAGTACTTCAAAGATAGTGCTAAAGCCTCAACCTGTAACTGTTAGTAGGAGCATATAGTAATGGGCAAGCAAAGGTGGTCTCTATTGGGAAGAATTGGCAGTCTTTCAGTTTGCTTTTGTGCCGTAGGAAGCTTCACTTATTCTGCCCAAGTAAGAGTGGGCAGAATACCACTTAGCCCAGGTAAGAGTGCCTACACAAGAACAGCAGTTCAGCTACATAAATCAGTTATATTAGCAACTACCAAATTATGACAAGGCTGCTAGATCTCTGCTGTTTTAGTTTTATTGGTGCTTGAGTTACAGCCATCCTGTCTTATCATTACCTTCCTTAAGTCACTCCTTAATTCAAATCAGGGCCATTTCTGTAGGATGCGAAATTTTATTAGGACAAAACTCAACCTAATGAGACAGTGAAGACCAGGCTTCTATCGAAACAGAGCATCAGCAGCCTCTTCTGCCCAGCCCTCCTCTCCCTCCTGTGCCCTGCACCCCCTTCTCTGCCAGAGTTGAATAAAACAGATAGCAGCAATGGAAAGGAGCATGCATGTAACTGTAAAACCAAATGCTGTCTTTACTTTAGTGAGCACATACTTATCTTTCATTTCTTTTCCTGGCTTGAAGTTTATGAGGTTAAGTTGCCACTTATGCAGTAGATCACGCAATGGGTTGAAGAGCAGTGCTTGGTAATGTGGGAGCTTTTGCGCTGTGGTCAGCCCAGTGTGTTGGCTACAACATGAGCCAGTTTGGTACTTACACTGTACAAATGTTCAAAACTGGTAAGTAGTTTCATAGGATCATTAACTTTGGTAGGGATCTTAGGGGTTTGTAATACATCATCTTGATCAGAGCAGATTCAACATTAAATTCAGACTAAGTTGCTTAGGGCTTTGTCCAGTCAGGTCTTGAAAACCTTGAAGGATGGAGATCCTACAGCCTCTGTGGGTCTCTGTGCTGCAACCAGACAGTTCTTGTGGTGGATTTTTTTTTTCTTCCTGATTTAGTTGCAATCTCTACAGTTTTGATTTATGTCCTGATAAATCTAAGCCCTCACAGTGACATTGACCAGTTCTTTTAGTACCCTTCCATGCATCCCATCAGGTCCAGTAGCCTTCTTTGCATTAAGATTTTCTCAAGACATCCCTATCTCAGTCTATTTCCAGTACAGGTGGTTCCTCTGCTCATAGAACCCTGTCTTGGTTACTGGGGACCAAGCCCATTGCTATCACTTCCTTGCCTTCCCGTGCTGTCTGGAGCAGAGTTTCTGCACACCTCACCCCAGTCTTTGTTCCCTGTACAGCTAACTGTCAAGGTCTGCTAGTGGGAGTGCGCTCCTCCTTACCAGCCAAATATCTGTTACTGCAGCAGATAAATTTGCAGAGATCCCGAGTCATTTGCTTTTGTGTTACCTGGGTGCTGTTTTGTGCAATCTCAAACGGAAAAGGGCACAGTAGATATTCTTTTTATTAGTGGTGATCATCTTTGTTGGTGCATTTCTTTTGCATGTATGTGTAAGTACTGGGAAAGAGAGCTGAAGAGGCAAGTGGCAGCTCGGGGTGGTGAAGCGCAGGAAGATGTTTAGATGAAGTGTGCTTGCCAATGACTTCACTGCTTTTTCATGGAATTAGATCTACACTGCTGAGAAATAAATGTCTGAGTAAAGTTTTCTGATGTTCAGTGAAATGTAAATTCTCATGGATTTGGGTAACATACCAAAATAAAGGCAGTATGTAAAGTAAATGCCTTCTGTGTGGCAACACCAGCTTTGACGGTGGCAGGAACAAGAACCTCAGATCCTCCTCCATATGTTAATAAAAGGTTTCTCTCTGGTTTCTTCAGCTTGACCTCACCAAACCCATTGAAGATCAGGGCCCTTTGGATGTGATCATACACAAACTGACAGATGTCATCCTTGAAGCAGACCAGAATGACAGCCAGTCACTGGAGCTGGTTCAACGGTTCCAGGTAAGTGGTTCTTTAATAGTCATTATGCATTTCAAGCAGGAGGATGATCTCGGTGCAGCAAATTCAGTGTTTCCTGTGCAGTCAATAGGGTTCGATGGAAAGAGCTCCCTGGCATGCTCCTGCCCTACTACTGATAGCCCAGCAAAAATAGTTTTTTTCAGTCTAAAATGGACTTGCGCCTTTGGATAGGTTTTGCGTTGTATTGGTAAGGTTAGTAAGAAGTGGTTTCCCACCAAATGTTGTCCTGATCTCATTCCAAGAGGATGAGTACTGTTCACAAAAAGGAACAGGTGTTTGCAGAGTCCTTTACATGCATCTCTCCACAACAGAAGCCACTAAATTAATTTGACCCAGTTCTGTCTGGTCTTCCCAATTTCTGGAATGCTAATTTCTGTAATATCAAGGTTACTGTGAGTGATTGTCTTCTAGTACTGAGAGTCCTGTTCTATTTTTTTTTCTCAATTTACACTGAAGGTCAGAAATATACAGGGCTTAGTGATACAGAGAACTGTTTTCCCAAAGAATTCCTATCAGTATACTGTGTGAATGCTGATAAAAATGATAAAGGAACACCTTTATGATTTTAAGAAGTGGCCTCTGAAAGAAACCAGTAAGAAACCTTCTCTTAAGATCGGGGAAAACAAATCTTACTGCTCTCTGTGTTCCCTGACCCAACTCTTCTCTCCCATACTGCCAAGTTCATCTGTGTTAATATCACCTCCACTGTCTCCTATGCCTGAGTTTTTTCTTGGCAGCTTGGGCTTAATCTCATACAGCATGTACGGTAAATGGGTGAGCTATTGGGTCATTGCTTTGGACTGGGATATGCTTCTAGTGACACACTGACTAATGTGGACAGATGAGAACAGTCATTGACCCAGGAAGTCATGGCGAGTGCTGGCAGAGGTATTTGATACAGCGTGTCAAATTCTTCCTGTAGGATTTGCATAGTGATAAATTCATCTAAATACCTCCACAGCACACGAGCATGGTGCCTTCTAAGAATAACATAGAACAAAAGGGGAACAAGTTGGGCTGGAACAGGTTTGCGTTGCAATAGGGTGAAACAGAAATTACTGTAATCCAGAGACGAGATAATAGGGTTGGAATTCAGTCATCTGTTACTACTGCAGCTATTTCGTTGCTATAGAACTCTTACGTCTGTGCCTCAGCTTAATACCACCTTTTCATAAATGGGTCTGTTTCTTAATAATGGTCATAATTCTCCTGTAAATATCAGTGTTTGAGCAAAAATAATACTGTGGTTCTGGTGAAGCTAATTTGCAGTACGCTGATGGGAAATGGAACCTTTGTTTATTTTCATAATACTGGAAATTTGGATTGTGTGTCAAGGGTTGTAGAAAGCAAAGATATTGTTCACACATCTGGGGCATATGCTGCATGTAAGTCAGCACCCTTTAATTGTTGGTGCAAATGTATCATTAGAATACCTCTCTCTGCAGTAATGCGTGCTCCGTATGTATTTTTCCAGAACTCAAGTAGTTGAGATCGATGAAAGCTAGGATAAGTCTCTGAGCAAGTCAGATGGAAAGGAAATAGTTCTCTGTCTCCTGACTTGATTGGTAAATAGAGTTCAACTGATTAGTATGAACTGTTTAAGAAGGAAATAAATAGGGTGAAAAGCACCCTGTGGATACAGAGCATTGTCTTATACCAATGTCTTCCATGCAGAGGGTGGTGGTGAATTCTGCTCATGCTTTGAGGACTTCTCTACATTTTCATTTCATGTCCCTGTTGATGGTGGTTTTAGTCTTTTTTGAATACTCTCCTTAATTCCAGTTTAACATTGCTCTGTTTACGATGGCACGCTGCAGCCTTACATACTCTAGAAAGGCTCTTGCAGGATTATGCTAAGCAACTTGCTAAGTTGGTCTTGTGAAATATGTGGATCCAGCTGGCTGACGCCTTCATTTTTAGGAATATTACATTTAATCACTAATTAAAACAATAAAAAAGCCAAGAATGTTAAAGGAGAACTTGATGTTCTTTCTTCTCTCCTTTTCATTAGTACTTGGTTGTATAGTAAGCACCATATTATCTAATACAGGTACTCTTTTTGACGATGCCATCTTCCTGCGAAGTAGTGCAATGTAATGCCTGAAGAATTAGAAGGAGGTCATGGAATGTGGGTTCAGTCACATGCCTTTTCCACTTTCATTAGTGTGATCTAGACCATCCTGTTGGCATTCCTAAGCTTTTGTTTTGCAAGCTGTAAATGAAAGGAAATTACATTAACTCCCTTTTGAAATTAATATGAGAAGCCCTTGAGGTCCACTCAGAATGGCTGTCATAGGGACTTAGGGTTTGTTTGTGTCTGTTTGGAGCTCTGATATGAATTTTTAGCAGCTATGATGACACCTGATGTACAGACCAAATCACAGTAGTCACACTGATGTCTGATGATCTGTCTTTACAGATAGAGTATATAGTAGTATAGCCCAGTGGATGACTTCTCCACAATTGCGTGGTTACACTCGAATGTAGGTTTCCATTACTGGACTACGCATATTTTTGACTATGAATATGGAATGATAACCTTTCAGTACATTCAAAAGTCATTCATCAGAAAATGATCCTCTCACAGTGCCTTTGTACTGGATGAGGGTCTTTTTCCAGTGAATGAAAGAGAGAGCAGGACCCCTGTGAGCAGGCTTCTGAATGGTATACTCTCCCCCATACACCAAGGCCTTGGGCTTCTGGTTCTGCCCATGTGACTGAGTTGTGCCACATCACTGGCATGCAGGAAACTTTCAATGTAGTAAAACATGTACCCAGGAACCAGTGGAGCAGAGGAGAGGTCTGTCAGCGTTGAATTGCATGCCAAAGTGTGCCGTAAGGATGTGCTCTCATGTCATTTTGTATACAGGGCAGAAACTGGCAGGAAACTGCTGCCTGTCTCCATCTGACCTGTATTATTTTTAAGATACTGAAAACTAATTAGAAATGAAGAGAAATACGTTCCTTAGAAAAAAATGAATTGTAAGAAGCAATTTGTATAAAGTATGTGAGGAAAGGTAGTTGTTTGGGTTTTATTAAAACTAAAATCAATGAGCAACTTAAAAAACATGAAGCAACCACCTTGCAAGAGAGCTGCTTCGTGTGTATGGTGTTGCCTAAGCACTGTGGTATTTCTGGTGCCTGCTCAAGTGTGGTTCTCTTCTTGTTCATGAAATGGACTGACAAAGTTCTGATCATCTTAACCAAACAGGGCAAATTTTCCTGCTATTGAATGTAAATGTAACAGCAAGAGGATACCTGTTGGCTCCATAAAGCAGTCTTTCAGGACATTGAAAGCAAGGGATCGTTGACCACAGGAGGAGAAATGATCTGCCGGGCTGCATTTATGACCTTTGTAAGAATAACTTTTTTCCAGTGCGTAGAGGCCTTGACCATCTCATCTGCAAGAGCTGAGGAGGAAACTGGCTTCACATTTACGTGATTCTGTGAGCCTGCTCTCTGGAGTCTGTGAGGAACCATTGTACAGTCTGGTGGAGAGGGCTGATAGACTAGGAAGCCTCTTAGCACGCCCTTTTTGACTTGCTGTTTAATGGCTGTTCTCAATTGCCTGGTAAAAAATAATCATTCCATTTGCTTCGGAGGACATTTAGATCCTTGCTTTGGGGGTGATAGTTGTTTGTAGAGATGATTTGTCTCTCCTCATACCCACTGGAACACTGGCCTGAACTGATTCAACATATTTTATTTGTTGTCTAGTAAAAAATTGTTATAGTCCTTGGTGGTTCCTTCGTGACCAGAGGAACATGGAGAGAAGTCAAGTGGGAAGAGGCATAGTCTCCAGGTGTCCCTTTCACTTGCTTGTGCTCCAATTCCTGTGTCCTTGGTAAGAAAGAGAACAAAACTACCCCAGTTCCTGTCTTCTGGAAAAAGTAAAAGCGTGTTTTGGGTGGGGAACCTTTGTTATGCTTTGATTAGAGCAAAATGCTGTCTGAGCAGCTGCCTGTCATAGCTGTACAGGGGCTTGAGTAGCTTCATTCATTGCAGCTTCATGCTAGTCTGTTCCACTCAAAATGATGGTTCTAGTGATAGAAAATCAATAGGGTTATTAATTTGTCTTTCAGAGCTTTTTCTGAATGAATTCTCTTTGCATTAGCCTTCTTAAAGAGATAGGTCAGAAGCAGGTTTTATGCCTAGGCTTCTGCTATCAAGTTGATGAAAATTTTAAGTGTTTCCTCCCACCCCTGCCCTCAGACTGTTGACTCTCCACTCTGAAGATGTCCAGGAAGGGCTCTTTTTTATTCTTGATTCAAAAGCTTCCTTAGATGGGTTTGGGACTGGAAGGAAGGAGAATTAGGGAGTTGTTTTGGAAGGGAAGGAGTTAGAAGATTGCTCTTGCTTGGAAGGGGAGAAAGGCATTATTCTTGCTGCAGTGATTGCTTTCTTCAGAAGTCTCAGCTGCGAGAATATGATTTGAGTACTTACTCATGGAGATTATGCCAGTGGATTTTTGATGCCCCCCTAACTCCCCAAGATTACTAACCCATACATTTCACATTCATTTTCACATGCTATGCTGAGTAAAGGCAACTGAAAAATCAAAGGAAACTATCAGATCTTAGTAATCTTTTTTCTTATTAGGTGGACAAGATGAGACAGTTGAAATAGTCTATTTACGCCTGAATTCACAGGCTAATACCTGTGGTTTTCCCGTTTGAAAAATTCCTTATAAGCAGACAAAATTACCTAAACATTTGTCATTCAAGTGCTAACTGGTAGGATAGCTTCGTGTGGATAGGTACTTGCAAGGTGAAGCAGTGGTGGACTTCCGAAGGCAAGACTGAGAAGCTAAGTACTCAGAAAGTTGCTTTGAGGTGTACAGTGAATAGAAATGCAACAAGGAAGATCTGTCCCCACTACCCCTTGCTGCCTCCCTCATCCATCCCAACCACAGCAGGAATCTCTTCTAGATTTAGAGACAGACAGTTTTGAGGTAAGTGTTCAAGATCCAACTTGCCTACACCTTTAACTTTGGTGTCTGAAAAGAGGCCATCACAGCCTAAGACAACAAAAAGGAACTTGTAAGTCTGAATCTGATGCAAACTCCTTAGACAGCCTGGTGTCTGTCTTTACATCTGTTTCCCCATTGGAAAGAGTTGATCTGTTGTTACAAGCAGCCATCTTCATGTTTCTGTACATGGGAAAACACAAATCCAAATGCTGTTACTGTTTCATTTGCTAACTTTCTTTTTTTTCCCTCTTATGTGGAACTTTTGTTTAATGTTAAACAAAAGATCATTGAAGTTTTATTACCTAGTAATAAAATCAAGTCAGTGAGTCTCTCTTATCATCTAATGACCTAATATTTGCAGTAGATACTGTATCAACTTTCTGTTAAAATATAAATATATATATCTTAAAGAAAATTAGCTACCTTTTTGGGTAAAATGACGAACAACTCTATTCTCATCTATGCACAGGCTTGTCAAGAGAAGTTGTTTTGTGTTGTGGCTATTTTTGTTTGGCTTTGGGGATTTTTTGGTTTGGTTTGGTTTTGGTTTTGGTTGGGGTTTTTTTGTTATGTGGGGGAGGTTTGTTGGTTTGTTTTTTGGGTTTGGGTGTGATGGTTTGTTTGTTTGTTTGTTTGTTTGTTTTTGTCTTTTAATATCTGGGTTATATCCAGAGGTATTTAATAGGGAACATGAAATACTTGATTTCTCTTTGATTTCAAGTTTCATTGCTGGTATTCTGCCAGTAACAGGGCTGGTACAGAGCATGACTGACTGCCAAGCCTGGAATACAAACAAAGGAGGATCTGCTAAAAGTCCTTGTTCCTTCTTGTTTGCTTTTATTATGTCAAAGATTAGGAAGAGGAAAACACTGATGTTGTCTAGGTCAAGCTGAACTGCAGCCCAAGGACAGAGCCTTTTCAAAATATTGTTGAGAAGCCTAAATATCCTCCAGATTGTTGCCTTGGTTGCTGGAGTCTGCTGTTGGATACCAGTCTTTGGTAAATCTACCAAAGGAGGGTGCAGAGTTGTTGTGTTGGAATGAGCAGAGAAGATTTGAATATTCAAAGTGGAAAGGTTGTGCTGTACTGAAAGCTCCAGTGTTTCTTTGTTCCTTCTGCAACTGCTTCGTTTTCATGATCATATCTATAGTAGCTCATCTGCTATCAAAGTTCTTGGACACAAACCCCTCATGTTTATCCAGATCTGTATTTCTGGTAGTGGAGCAATTCTGTGCCATGGGAAGAGTGCTGCTACTCAGGCTACATCAAGAGTTTTGCAATCTGTTAAGTAATCTTCACAGTTATATATTCAGTAAAATGTGATGCCTTAATGTGCTTTGTGGTGGAAATCCAAGCAATACAGTATACTGAGAAGAGGTGCAGAGCTGTAAAGATTGGAGTGCTGTTTTGATGTTTCTGTCCCCTAAACAACTTCAGCAGTTACCCACTAACTGTGTTCAAATAGAGATGACCTATGCAAATACATTGACCTTGTTCTTCATCAACAGACTCCTTTGCTTCAAAGGGGAGACCATTTCTGGATTCATTTAAAATGAGAGATCTGTAGCCTGTCCCCAGAGTAGCTCTAGGAAACACGTACTTCAGGTCCCAGTCCTTTCCTTTACCCAGGTGATGCAGATCTTCCCTGCCCTGCTGATATCTCTGAATTTTGCCACTCCTGTGCCCTCTGCCTGCCCAAGTACCTAAGCCTGTATGTGGAGATGGAGAATAGTACCTGACAAAGGTTTAATGCTGAGAAACTTCCTTGTTTTATAAAGAAATCTCATGTTCTGGCATCTGTGTGTGTGAAGGTCTGTCACCTTACACTTGGTGCAGTTCTTCTCGACATTGTAGTAGTCTGTTGAAGTTCCTCCAGACTCTAAATGGTGTCTTGTTATGTTTTTGATATGTTGAGATGATCAAGTACAGTTTCATGATCAGCAAGTTTAAGCTAATGGCCTCATCACTGGATCATCCTAGCTCCACAAGGTGTCTTTCAGCTGCTGCATAAAAGGGCACATATGCATAGGTGTTTAAGATGTATTAGGTAACAAGTTACTCCATGTCTTAAAAAATCCCCAGCTGTTCTATATTTGAAAGCTGACTGCTCTGCTTGAGACTCTGAAGTCCTAGGGGCAGGAGACTCATGAAAACAGTTATCTGTATGTTTTGGGTATTAATAACTTGAAATGAGACCAGGTTCTGCTCCAGTGAACCAAAGCAGCTTTTTATTCAGGCTGCACTGCAAGGGTGAGACAACCTCTGGGTTTGACAGTCTTGACTGACTGTGCAAAAGGCTTTGTCCCTTACTTTTCCCGGGTAGTAGCAAGGTTGAACATATCTTTGGGGAATTCACTGTTTGTGTTCTGCAGGGATTATTAAATACGTCAGATGTGTATTGCCACTGAAAGGTGCCTCATGCCCTTTCAAACAGAAGGAAAGCTACTTGTTTGCTGTGGGTGATGCAATGGATTCATTAAACCCCAATGCTGGATCCTCTTAGCCTCAAAAGAATAATCCTCTTTAGAAAGCCATCAGTTCAGACTACATAGTCAGCAGAAAGCAAGTTTGCCAGGGTAGGAGGAGTGGAGGGGGGAACTCTGCTTCCCCAGTCAGTGTCTGAAGCAAAATCTCTTGCTGGGAATAGATGATGCCATTCTTTTCTCTCTAGCTCAGTTTCTAGCAGAGTGCATCTCCTGAGACCACCTCACCATACACCTAAGTATCTTTTGGAGTATGTTTTGTTCTCTGAAGTAACCAGCTCATGGGCAGTAATGGAAGTCTATTACTTGCAGGAGCATTTACCATGCATCTGCATGAATGGATTGAAATAAATGAGTGGAAACATAAAGATGCTTTGGGAAGTTTGGTACAACAAAGGCAGATGTTAACTTTGGAAATGTTTGTCTGATTTTGGATAGGGTAAGATGGATTTTTGTTTGTCCCATTGACTTTATGGGGCCAGGTTGGGGCAGTGATGAAGGAACTCAGCTTCTGTCCTGAGAAGGAAGTTTTGTTGGGTTTGCAAGGGCAATACCTGGCAGCTGTGTCTGTGTTCATGAACACAATGCAGTAGTGCAGTCATGACACAGTGAATGAGGAATTGAATTCCCAAGGTAAAGATCCATGAGAGCATTAACTTTACTTTGTTCTTGTAGTCAAGAGAGGAGAGTATGAACTTAGAGAAGTAGCGAGATAGATGCTTTCAAAAGTCAATGAATACACAGTGAAGCAGCAATCTCTTCAGCTCTGCCAAAAAAATATCCAGCCCTTATCATCCAGCTCTTAACACTGTCTTCAGGCCAGCTAAAGGACAGCAATAATAATATTAAAGCATCCAGATGTAGTTCTGAGCTTAGTTCAGACAGTTGTGGTGTTCATGTGTAGTAACAGTAATTGTAATTTGATGCAAAGCTGACCCCAGGATAGCGGTGTGTCATCTTTCTTCTCCTAATTGCTTTTCTCAGCCCTGCTCACAGGTGTTACTGTGGCACCTTGCTCCTGGCTTCCTTCTGAGTTGATGTGGTTACAGGGCAGGTTCCACTGCTGATAGTGAGTCCACAGGAGAAATTCGCCATCCTAAAACAGTTACCTGTCATGTTTGTGTTTGTTTCAAATACCAGTGTCCAGACTGTCTAGTGACTTCCTGCGTTGCTCATGTCTGTTTGCTGCCCCTTGAAGAGAAACCTTGAGGATTTTAACTTGGTCTATTCTCTTCTCCACCTCATTATTTTTTCACACTCTTCAGCCAACCTAATGACTTTTTTTTCCCTCTATTTTTTTTTTTTTCCCCCAGGAGTATATTGATGCTCATCCAGAAACCATTATCCTGGACCCTCTTCCGGCTATTCGCACACTTCTGGACCGATCCAAGTCTTATGAGCTAATTCGGCAAATAGAGGCATACATGCAAGGTAGGCAGATACCTGCTCTCCTGAAGGTTTTTGTTGTGACTAGAGAAGGAAGTAGCTGGCTTCTGGAGGCTGGATGTGAGGTTTGAAGTAGTGGTGTTTGGGCTCCTTGCATTCTGTCTCTCCATGGGAGCACAAGCGCTGAAGCATTCCTGTGTCACAGGATTGCCCTCTGGAATCTTGTGTTCTTCTTTTTCCATGTACACAAAGGAGGTTTGAATCTGGTTAAAAATACAACATGAATTTAATGGGGAGCATATTTACTACAGTGAGTAGTCCCAGAAATCTTCTGGAAAACATAGTCTTTTTGTGCATGCTGGTAAATTGAAATGACTGTACAAACTCAGCAGCTTGTCATAAGAATCCTGAGGCCTGAATTTGGGGGAGATTTATGGAAGAAGAAAAATTAGGTTTGGAAAGGACTGAAAGAATTTAAATTGTAAATAGAGCTACGATCTTTGAGAAGCACTGGAAGCCTATTGCACAAGTTAATTGCTAGGAGGAACATAAATGCATTTCTGGTGTTGGCTAGTTACCTGACATAGACTGTTGTCTTGGCATCATTTGAGTTGTATTCTCATGTTTAGAAGACATGCCTTTTCAACCTGAATAATTCTAATATCTTATTATTTTAAGCATTGGAACTGTTGGGGTTTTAGCCTTTCCTTCCCTTTCTATTGCTGTTACTGTCAGATTCTTGAAGAATTTATTGACTTTTGAGTTTAAATCTAGAGTAGCTCTTGAAGTAACTGTTTCATATACATGACTATACTTGGGGGAAATCCCATTGCTGAACTGTGTTCTAGTTGGGTGTTATTGGAATTACCATTGTGACTGTGTTATCACTGTCATGATCAGCAGATAAGAAGCTTATCAATTTGTATTTTTGTAATTGTGAATTTATAGGCATACTGTTTGCATCTGACCTGCCTGGCCCAATCAGTAGTGTCCTTATGTAAAAATAAGACTAATAATTCGCAGCACTTTCCCTTGTCTTTTGGAATCTTTTTAGGAGAGAAAGTTCAGTTAGTTTAAAAGGATTTTGGTTTGGAGTGGTTATTTCTGATTGTGAGTGGGAGGGACGTGCTGAGGGAAACCTGTGTTCTGAAAAAGTAGTTAGGATTTTGTTCTAGCAGTGGAGTTACTCAGTAGGGTGGGTTGTGGGATTTTTTTTTTTGGGGGGGTGGGGAGGTGGTTTGTTGTTTTGTGGGGGTTTGTTTGTTTGTTTTTCCTAAATTGCTACCAATACTGTTACTGTTTACAATTAATGTTATTTATTACAATATGTTTGGGAGAGCATCCCATCTTTGTGAGTAGTTTGTCTTGTGCATATTTTGACCTCTGGTCAAACTGTTGAGAAAAAGGAATAAATGCTTAAGGAGGAAAAAGAAAAAAGTAGGTTTGTATTCAGTTTAAACTGAGATTTTAGAGAAGCTGTTAATAAAGTAGAGGAATGACGGAAGGAAAGGCTTCACCTGTTCTCACTGGCCACTGCAGTGTTAGGTGACCGTATTTCCCCTCTCTCTGTGTCATCTTTTTCCATCTCATCTTATTTCTATCTCTTCATCAGAAATACCATGACAGAGATCTTGAACCAACTTTGTAGTCTGCAGGGTAAATCTCAGGAGAGCTGAGTAATTGGCTAACTTCTCGTTCTGGCCTAAGTAGATCAGCCTCTGCATTCCTGCACATAATGATCTGCAGTGAGAACAAAGTTGCATCTCTCTAGACAGTGTTTTTCCCCCCCTCCTTGTTCTCACCTGCTAAATTGTGTTTTCTGCTTGCAGCTGTCACGTCATACCCCAAGGCCATGAGCGCTTAGGAAACTCAAACAGGAAGTAATACATCTGTGAATAACATGAGGTCTTAGGAGCCACATCTTTTTTATTCCAGAATTTCAAAATGGAAGTCACTACCAAGAAAATAATGCTAGTCTTTAGCTGTAACTCGACAGCCAGGTTTGTCACAGGATAGAGAATTGATGTCATGGGTTAAGTTCAGTGTAAGGGACTGTCTCTTCCAAAGGAATTCCGTAAATTCTGGACAGTTGAGAGTGTGTGTAAGGAGAAATCTTCTGCTGTTGAAAGTCTTTTAAAAGAAAATTCAGTGTTCGTTTATAGATCGGTTTTGGATTCAGGGTGATCATAACATCTATTTGAATTATGTTTTAAACTATAAATGAAGTGTAGTCTTTATGATCTTGAGTTTACACTTCATTTCATCCCTGTAGACCTTAGAAGAATTGCATAACTAAAGATTTGCATGAGTTGTATTAAAGGGTGGATGACCACATGCTCTGCTGACTCTGTGTGGTGCTGCCCTCGTCCCTCTGTGTTGCCTGCACCTTTGAAAATAGCAGGTGTTGCTAAGGTGACTGCATTCTGCAGCAATAGGGACCCATGTTCTATAAACAGCTTAATTTTAAATGTAATTGTCCTTCAGATGTCCAAGTTAATGCCTTGCCTACCCTCTTGACAGTGAATTCTCCATGCTTCCTGAAAAAGGGAATCTGTATTTAATGTGTTTAAAACTGGGCATCTGGACATCATTAGGCTTTCTGAAAGTCCTATAACTCGCTCTTTATGGAGTCAGGTATCTGAGTGATAAGTACTTTGATCCAGCTTCCTGAGAATGGGTTGGAAAAGCACTTTGTGACACACTCCTTGTCTCTGCTGCCACAGAGTCTCTGCAGCCACTAAAGGAACTGAAGTGGAGGAGAATTAGGAAGTAGGCAAGAGCTGTACATGTAGCCTGAGGGAAAGCATGGAAACTTTCCATGTCTTAGACTGACACGGTAACCACTCAGTCCTTGTGGAAATACAAGGTTCACAGATTTGCAGAATCACTGAGGTTGGAAGAGGCCTCTTGAGATCATATAATCCAACTTCCTGCTCAAAGCAGGATCCTCTAGAGCAGGTTCCCCAGGTCTATCCAGTTGGGTTTTGCGTGTCTCCACGGATGGAGACTGGAGGACCTCTCTGAGTGACCTGCTCCAGGATTCACCTTGAACTTGGTGTGCTAGCATGCAGCTGTAGCAGTTGCTAGGTGACTTTGCAGAGATTGTTATTTTCTTCAGTATACATAGTGATATCTCCCTTGGAAGGAAGTGGGGGGGGAAAAAAGGCTGTAAGAGATATTTTAGCATTGATTTTAATGAATTCTTTTTTGGAAGCAATAGTCTTGACAGGGCTGTGACTTCCTCTTTTTCCTGTTCTGTTATTTTGAGCGCAATCCCTAAAAGAGGTGGTCCTTCTGAAACCTTCACTTCTGGGTCTTTTTAAAAAGATTTGAAAAAATAAAGGTTGCATTCCCAACGTGTATCCTACATAGCTGGCAGGTCTATCTTGAAATAAATCACTGAATAAATTTTTTGGTATAGCGATTGAGTTTTCTTAGCAGCTATATTGCTTTGTTTACTTATCTGTAAAGAATGGCTTCTGATATAAAAGTGCTCTAGATGAGGTTCTGTAATGTTTGGTGAAAGGTTAGGAACATTATTTAATGGAAATTTTGTTTTTAGCAGGGTATTGTATGCCTAGAACTGTGTCTGCCTGTTTAAAGTTTTAACCTCATGAAAAATAACGAAATTCTCTGATGCTGTGTTGAAGAGCTGGGATCCTGCAGCCTCGGAATTCAAGATCTGACTTGTTAAGTTATGCTTAAGATGATAACAGATAATCACTGTGACTAGGTACTAACTAACCTTTATACATTACATACTTAGTTTTAAGATTAAAAGCTTTTAAAATTCCCTACATGTCTTACAAGTAATAATCTAAACTGAAGGACTTTAAACGAAAAATGAGGTAAACCTGTGTTTTGCTACTCACCCAGTGCTCTACCTAGTCAGTGTTCCCATCTGCTGTCTCAGGTGACTTGCAGGTTTCTTCGATAATGTTTGAACTTCAGATATTGCAGACCATGGGGTTCATTTCTTTAACCACTTCCACCTGGCTTTTCCCATGATTTTAAAATCTTCTGATCTTGGATTCTTAAATTCAACTCCAAATCTAAAATTTCTCCAATAACTAGTCTTTGTAGGATTTCCCTAGATAAGAGAACTCCTGATGGCCAAACTGTGACTCCTGAATTTCTCTCTCTCCTAACGATCTTTTTTGAAGTATGGGAACTATTCTCTTGGGACACTAAACAGTATAAAACTCTTTAGCTGTGACATTTTAGCCCCAGCATGTAATAATTTATGTTTGATTGTTTACTATTATATGAGATGCAGTTGCTGCTGTGTGTACTCCTTTCTGATTTGGGGGCATATTACAGAATGGATCATGTCATCCTTCTCTTTTCCCTATATTTCTTATTAGATTCTGTCTGTCTGACTCAGAAATAACTCCTTGAACAGCTGCATGTATCTTTTGTGACTAGGAGTGAGGCTCAGCATGATGTAACGGGTAAGGCATTTGATCTGAGGCTCAGAAAGTTTGGTGCTGGTTCTGACTTGCTGCATGACCTTGGGCACAGCATGTCATCCCTGTGCATCTCTCTCTCTTCTAGTGGCACTTGACCTGTCTTTTCCTTTAGATGCCACAGGGCAGGAACCTCTTTTCCAGATACACGTACTCTGATATAGTGAGTCTCTGATGCCAAGCAATCTGTGTAGGTATCCTTTTAACAGAAATTGTAGATCTGTTGTTGGTTAGAAAACTGGGTATTTCCAGTTCAAGGCCAAAGTAGGTAGTTAGGTTTTATTTTTTGCAAGTTATGGAGCATGTACATTGCTGGAGTGGTACATACTCAGAACTTCTCAAAATCAGGCCACCAAGTTAAAAGTGCCTGAAAATAGCTGTATATACTTAGCTCTAGGCATTCCCCTTTTGAAACTGTGGCCTCTACTCCCTGTGGCCTACTTTTCATACCAGTTTTGATCAGAGGGGAGGTAGAAGAATAGTCGCACAGGTCAACTTCAGGCACCTCTATCTGTATTTGAAGCTCCTATTAAAATGAAAAGAAAAATCTGGTTTTAATTTGAAGGCTTTAAATCACCCACCTGAGGCTCACTTGTTTCTGTAGGGACATCTAAGTTAAGAGCGCTGATGTTAGCCACCACCAATAACCACACCAGTTTTTCGATGCAAAAGTCTCCCTTGTTGATCATACACTTTCTTTCCACCAAGACTGCGTACAAACAGATGTCTCATTACCTCGATTCAAGTGTGGTGTGTGTTCATTCACTGCATTTTAATTTTGGTCTGAAAACTACTGCACATGCATGGAGAGGAGTAACTGGAATGGAATTAATATTGCCTGTAACTGGAAGGCGTTTGTCCAAATGCATCAGCACACAGCAGTGTTGCACGTGGCAGTGCTGTGTACCCCGGCTGTCAGCACTTGGTAGGTCTCAGCCCTGCTCTGTCAAACTGGAATGACTCTGGGACTTTTGACCCAGGGAGGTGTCACCTGATGCCTTTCTCATAAAGGCGCATTCATTCATCTAGGAGGGGGTTGACAAAGGGACACAGACATATTGGTGTTACAATAAACAAGCTCTGGCTTTGAAATCTAAAGAAGGCAGCTGCTTCCAAAGGACTAATCCTGTCCTGAGAGAGATGGCAGGCAAAGAAAGTGGAGAGCTCTAAAGGGAAGCTGAAATCTCCTCTCTCATACCATTGTTTGCTCTTGTTAAGGTAGTGTACAAAAGGATTTTCTAAGGTAAGAATGCTGAAAGTTAGACATTTATAAACAGAAAACATGAACAGACACTCCCTTTCCTCTCCTTCACCTTCCGAGGTTTTCAATATTTTGAGCTGGTCAGCTCAAAATGTAGATCAGAGGAACCCAATGTAGGTCAGAGGAACCAGAAAGCTGGAGGCCCCTGTGGAAATGATAGGCACAGTCCCTGTTCTTTTAACCAGGAATAGCAGTCTGCTCTCCCCCTGCTTCTGGCCTGCTAAGATACATCATCTTGGCATTGTTCAAGCTGACTCTGCTGTCCAACAGACACAAAGCCCAGAGAATAATATAGAAAACATTTTTATCCGTTTGTCTCACAGTGTGCCAGCCAGAACTTCTTGAACTAACAAACAATCTTCATCTTTGATCCTAGTAGTCTTGATGGTCCTTGAGCTTTCAAAATAAGCAAGCGCTTCTATGGATTTTGTGTCTGGGGCTTTGGTGGATCTGAAGAATGACCAAATCTGCTTTAACAGGGTAAAGATACAAGCCGTGACAGCACTCCATTGTCATGAGGCATTCCTAACACATCTCCAGTTTGGGTATAAGAACAGAACATGGTTTAATTTTTGATGATCATTGTCTCTCTGGAATTAGGAAAGGAGGAGCAGGGATTCTTCTTGTGTCGAGGAAGTCTTCACTGAATAAACCAGATGTTTTAAATTCCAGCACACTTGTGTTTCAAGTTATTCTGATCCTCCTGAGCAGAAGTTTCCTTGGCTGGCATCCAAGATACTTTCCCCAAGTATCTGAGTGCTAGAAAAATTAAGGATGGGGCAATGAAAGATAAACTGCTCACAATATCAATGTAAGACTTAACTGGGAATACTTTCTGCAGTAAGTGGCTGATGCTTCTACTCATACTGCCGTAAGATCAGAGTTCAAGAAATAAATCTTGAAAAATAGGACCTTTCATCTGAATTGCAAACCAGGACTCAGCTGGTAGAACATGATTCTATATGTCACTTTTGCTGCTGAAGCAGCAGTTTATTTTCAGATGTTCATTGCAGGGGGGTTGGACTAGATAACCTTTGAAGGTCCTTTCCAACCCAAACTATTTTATGATTCCATGTGTTACAGCAGTCTAGCTTGGACAAGAAAAGTAGCACCCCTCACATTTCCTCAGACAAGTATCTAGCCAACGTGCGAGACCCCTGGTTAGAGTCTAATCTCTACTCATGAAGAGTCCAGCAATACCTTAAGGCTTTATCAGGATAGCATGGATTCAGCTGATGATAACAGTACCTGAGATCCGTGAAAAGGATGCTCTCCTTTACCAAGGCCACTAACATCCAGTCTGAAAGGACTATCCAGTCCTGTTGCATTTGATCTGCTGGCTTTATGCAACTGTTACAACATCCGAGTCCATCAGCAAATAAAATAATGAAAGCTTGAGTATCTCTATGTTCCTTGATGTCAGTAGTTGGTTTTATCTCATGAATTTTCCAAATGGCTTTCTGAAGTTAGAGTGGGAGAGGCAGCGAGTGTAAAGGTTGATGAAAGGGACTTGAGATGATCCAAGTTTCTTCTTGTCCTGATTAGTTTATGATTGAGTGGATCCAAACCTCAATGGTCAGTTGCTTGATGGACTTTCTAGATAAGGTGATTTACTTGTTACTGTCATTTGGTACTCTACACCACCAGCATCTTGCTTTTCTTCATGTTTGGGATATCCTTCTTACGATAGTGATAAGTAAACACTGTGTATGGGGTGGAAATGGAGAGATCCAAATGCATCCCTAGGCTGGTATGGCTGTATGGAGACAGTCAGCTCTTCTGGAGTGTCAGTAATCATGGTTCAGGTCACTATACTGCATTTCTGTAAAGGAAACAAAACTTGTTCTGCAGAATACAGCTTAGCTCTGTGAAAACTGAAAGGTGCTACTCTGAAAAGAAAGAGTTACAGGCATACCATTGCATCCTTTCATACTCTCTTTGGTGGGTAAGGTGTATGTGGAGCATGTTTCAGAACTTGTGGCATTTGTAGGGAAGCATGCAACTTGTTTAGTTCTGTACACTGAGAGTGAACCACTGCTTGTTAAATGGGGTTAAAATAGTCTGAATAGTAGAAATTGTGTGTCCCCAAATGGCACTGAGTGGCCATGTTGCTCTGGTTGCTTTCGGGCCTATTATAGTTCTTCGAAGCTGTCAGCTACAGATTGAATAGCTAGACGCAAGTCAGCACATTGAAATAACTTTCAAAAATAAATTAAAAATCACTCCTCAGAGGGTGGATGTTAAGTAAACTGAAGCATCAGAAAGTGTGAGACAGAGACCAAAGACAGAGATAAATAAACTGCTTTCAATGTGGCAAGTCAAGCATCCCATACTAGTGGTGTTTCAGGACATTTATTAATAATTCTGGAAAAGGCAGATGTACGCAGGATGGCAAATTTGTCAGATAAGTCCAATGTGTTTAGTTTTTTTCCAGGCAATGGGAGACAGCAATATCAGATGGGTCTACCAAAAGTCAGTGAAGAAGTCAGCATGATGATGGGTACAGTTTATTGCAGTCCCTTGGGCCCATAAAGAAATAATATGGACAGCTCATGCATTGTTAACTTCTACATTGACTAACTGCTCAGGAAAGACCTTGGCGTCACAGTGGGTAGCTCATTGGAAACTTCTGCCCCTTCTGCCTCAGTAGTCAAAAGAGAACATGCCAACAGAACCAAACAAAAAGATTATGGTTGCCAAAAATAGCATTGAAGATATTGAGCATACAGTTAGGGAAATAAAGCACTTTCTTTCCCCTAAAGACTGTTTTCAGTTCTGCTTTCCTGAATTTAAAAACATGCATTAGAAATGAAAAGAATCCTGGAGCAAGGGACATGGTTGGTGCCAAGAGGCAGCTACACAAGGGGAGAGCAAGGTCAACCTGGGGCTAGCAGAGGTGGAACAAAACCTGAGTAAACAAAATATGAATAAATGGAAAAACGTTCCCTTTTTCTCTTTCCTACCCTGTCAGACTGCCGTTTCACTGAATATCTGTGCAGTTGCCATAAAATATAAACTAAGATTATAGCTGGACTGTAAAAGGTAGAAAACATTCACAGGTGGGTTTAAAGGCTTTACAAACCATTATGGTTAGGAGTATATGGTACTGACTGTTGGGTGTTAGAAAGAGAATCCATTTATGAACTCTGAACTCCATAACTTGGGATGTGTTGTGTGGACAATAAATACTCTCTTTCCTCTTATTTGAAATCCACTGCCCAATAGCAGAAATGGAGCTAACATGGTATCAGCTGAACTGTGGTCTCCTTTGGTTTGATAATTCCTATGTTCGTTTCTCATCTCCCAGGAAGCAGGAATGACTGAAACTGCAGGGATGATTTAAAGCACTTTCTAGTTCTAGATAACTTTTAAACATGGCACAAGTCGTACTGGTTTGGCACTTTTAGTATCTTGTGAATAAAGTTTTGGAATTTTATATTAATAATTATGAGAAACAGGAACTTCAAATACGTGTTAAAGCTGTTATTCTTCTAGAAATGAGGCTGGATGATGTGGTTATGACTCTTTTATTCAGTGCTCTCTTCTGCTGTATTAAAGCCCACACAAGACCCTGTGGGCAAGGGGACGGAACCATGGCATAGCAGGGCAGGCACTCGTAATACATGACAGAGACTTAATGGTCCTGAACACCCTTGAAGAAGTTTTTCTATTAGCTCTTGAGGATCAAGGAGGTCATCCTCCAGATCACGCTGGTGTGTTGGCTAGGGCAGGGTGTTGCTTACACTGGGACTTTTCAACTTTTAAAACTTTCTGTTTCATTTCCTCCCTTGCTGCCTGGCACAATCGTGAGGAAAACTGGCCAGTTGCAAAATTTATCTCCCACGTAAATATGAAGATGATTGAACAGAGAGTGTTTCATGGGTCTCACCCTCCTGCCCGCCCTAACAAGCCTGCTTCATGATCAGAATAGCTGCAGCATTTCCCCCTTGCTGCAGTTCAGCTGCCAGCTGCTTTAGTGTCTGCCAGGGCAAGGAGACAAGGGAGCACTTGGCTGTTACTGAGCATGTTAACTTTAGATACAGCATCAGAATTCCTACACGAGGGGAGTGTTCATATTCCAGGTCTTTCTTAATGAGCTTGAGGATGGTGCTTACTCTGTCTCCGATTGAGTGCCAGCCAGCAGTGAAATATTTCCTGCAGAGATGCGAAGTGTCGGTCTTGCAGACCTCTACACACCACGTGTGTACGGACAAAAAGTATATACATATTCTGAATGAGGTCCTTCTTTTGACCAAGGGATGCTGAACATACTAGGAAGGCAATGGAAGATGTTCAGGAAGAGTTTTGTCCTTTCTGGTTTGTATTTTATTAATGTTGGAACGTCCACTGCAATCTTGGTTGTATGGGGAAAATCGAACTCCACTGAAGCAATTTCTTCACTTTAACTGAGAGCTTATTCTATTGCACCAGCTTACTTACTTGCTGGTGTATTGACAAGGTGCCCATCCAGGTAAGTAGTAGGGACACTGAATATGAGCCCCATCCTGTAATAAGTCCTGGTTCATATATAATATAATTAATCTACATGCAGCATTGTGGGCAAGGCATAGAATCAGCTAGGCTGGAAAAGACCTGTATCAAGTCCAACCATTACCCCAGGACTGCCAAGACCACCACTAAGCCATGTCACTGAGGGCTTCACCTACATGGTTTTTGAACGCTTCCAGGGATAGTGATTCTACCACTTCCCTGGGCAGCCTGTTCCAATACCTGGTCACCCTTTCAGTGAAGAAATTTTTCCTAACATCCAATCTAAACCTCCCCTGACACAGCTTGAGGCCATTACCTCTTGTCTTATCACTTGTTAGTCTTAGATGACTAAGAAGACTTAATGTCTTAGATCAACATCCATCCTTTTGGGATGGAAAGACAAACTCTGGAATTCTTTATACACGAATATGCAAGCATTCAATGAATATTACCTCAATTAACCTTCTACATTTAAATCTAAAGGCAAAGAGTTAGACAGATGAGCGAATGAATATGGAGCAAGATTCAGTTTATGATGTGCTTATTATTGTTTATTGATCTCATTATTTACGTAACCAAGCTGACAAACTTTTTATGTATTTCCTGAGAAACATTTCATTTGTATGATTTGCTATGAGCACAAAGTGCACTTATTTATGTGAAATTTACTCCTTTTACTTTGCTTGCTTTCCACAAGCCCTAGAAGTACCGCATCAGCTTCCAGCAAGGCTGTATTAGTTGTTGCACCCAAAAACCTAGATGTGAGCTCAAAACCCACCAGTCTCAGGTGTACTTGGGTTCCTCTCTGATATTTTTTTTCCATCTACATGGCTCCGACATTTTAGGATCTGTATTGCAAGTGCAGTTTCATTTCAGCCAAATTTGAAGGGATACTTACATTTTTCTGTTAGTTCAGTTTGACTTGCATTGCCTGATGTTTCTGAAGAAATGTAGCACATAGAGCCTCAGGGCCAAGAACCAGGTAGTTTTGATCTCTCTTGTTGAGATTCAGGGCTTTGATGACAGCCCTGCTTACTCTCTTGATCTGCGAAATGTCAGCCGAACTTTCCTGCTTCGCCAGGGGAAACTTTCAGGGTTAGTCAGCAGTTGGGAAGCCTGTGAGTATGCTGTTTGAACACCGGGAAGAGGGGGTAAGTATGATAAGATTTTTGGTCACAAAACTACTGTAGTGCTTGGACAAACTAATGGAATAGTTTCAAGCCTCCTGTACTGGAGATTTTAGGAACAGGTTAGATAGATAAATGTCTGCCAGTGTTGGTGTTAGGAGCATTTCATCTTGCTGGAATGCAGTGGGACTGTGGTAGGTAACCTGGTAACCTTTCCAGACCAGTGTTTTCTGATGTTGATTGTCCTTCAGAATAAAAAACGTCAGCTACTGATAGCTTGAGCCAGGGAGCTTAGTGAAGTCAGGCTGAAGTGTTAATAGGTATCTGTCCTATGTGGGGCCAACACAGAGGGAAACCTGAAGCATATATGCTTACCTGTGCTGGCATAAGAGCTAAGCAGTCCAACTAGTCTTGGGCTCCCACTGGGCATAGTCTCCATGGGTCAGCACAGCCAGACCTGAACACGTTTAGCTGGACAGTCCCGTTACTCTGGCTGTCTGTCTTTGGGCCGAAGCTGACCTCATTCCGCTTTTTGGGTGCCAAGAGAGAAGCTGTGGGCTGGCTGCACCTGTTCGTGTGGATGTGGTGCTGCAAGAACAAGAATTTCTTCCGTGGTGGAGAAATCTGTGGAATGAGTTTGTCACTTGCTTCGCGAGGGTGAGGCAGTCGAGTGATGCATTCCTGAATCAGCCGGCTCCTCTTGCCTCGCGGCGTTAGGCAACCGCACATTAAATCTAAAGCTATAAGTTGTATAATTTGCATAAGATATTAGGCAGAGAAGCACAATGGGACAGATGCTAATTGCTGATTTGGGAATCCTCATAAGCATTTGCTAGGAGATAAACTGCAGTTACTTCAGTATTGGGCAATTAGTGTTGGTTTTCTGGAAGGAGAAAAGTGTATCACACCAACTAATTTCTTGTACTGTGTAATTTGCTGATGCTGTTGGCTCTTGGGGACAGTTTTTTAGTTCCTATTTAAGAAATATAAAAAAACCCCAACCTGCTAGTTTTGGCAGGAAGGCAGATGCACTTGCGGGGGGCAGTGCTTCCACCAAGAAAGCTAGCCAGTTCAAATGCACTTTCTTTGTGCATTTTGCTGCAGGCAAAGGAATTCTACCATGTAAATTCTTTGGCATTCCATAGATCTGTTCTAGGTCGTCATGCAGGTATGCATATTGCAGATGAGATTTTGTTTGGTTGACTTTTGCTGCCTTTGGACCCAGAGTCTGGTATGAGTTTTGGGGGTAAAATCTATGCTGACATATTATTGCAGTTATGAGTTTTGTCACGGGGCCTTTTAATCAGTTGTTAGGCTGCCAGTTATTTGAACTGCTAAATCTTGAAATGTGTTTACCTAGACAACAGAAGTGCTTAGGGGAGTGCAGACCTCTGCATCTGCTAGGCTTTGTAGTCATTCTGAGTGTTGTGTCTTCCAACACCACCCCACAATGTTTGTATGCCATCCCATTTTAAGAGCTGCTCATGAAATACAGGCAATTCTGTAAGTGCAATGCTTCCCCTCAAGGTCCTGGGCTGTGGGAAAGTAAATATTCCAGACACCAGAGCTGATTGTAATTGCCTTTGTTTTCCGATATTTTGTAAGAAAACTTAGAAGGGGTCAGAAAATATCCATTTTATTTCACTGAAGAAGTTTGCATTTATAATGAAGCTAAAAGTGGCGGTGGAGAGGGTGAGCATTTTTGAGATTTCATCATTTGGAGAAGAAGAAAAGAGAGGACAATATCTCTGGTTTTCCTCCCCTTCCTCTCCCACTCTTACTCCACAGCTTGCTGGCCCCAGAGTCCCTGGGAGGAAGGTGACTCACTCTTTCGGACACCTGTATGAGATGAGAGTAGAGGAGCTTTGTTTATGCTTCACTGAAAAGCATCTTGCTTCACAACCGTGATGAAAGTCTAAGCCCTGTGGCTTATGCATTTGTTTTGAACTCTAATGTTAAGGACTTACTATAGCTGTAAACTAGTTATGTGCAAAAGTAAAACACAAACTGTCCTTGCGGTGGGGGGGGCTGGAGATACAGGCGAGCCCCATCTAGGAGCATCTGAGAGCTCGCCTGCATTAGGTGTGTTGTTTTTCATTCCTCCCAGTGAGTGACAGCTCTAATGTGAATGCTCTTACACAACTTCCAGCGTGGGAGGAGGGATGAACTACACCAGAAGAAAGCACCTTTATAGTCTGTATAACTCCCTCCGTGCAGGTGTTGGGGCAGGGTTACCGTTCCAGATGGTAATTGCACCTCTGGCAGGAACTGTTCCATGGATGCAGCTCCTTGCAAGTGCATGCCTGTCCTGAGCCAATATCATGCAATGTTTTGCCTCTTCCCTCTTGCCTTAGAGTGGTTATTTTCAAAGACACCATTGTGAATTAGGACAAATCCTCTGTGAAACAGGCTGAAGATGGTGTAACCAATGCCATCATTTCAGTGGTTAGAGAAGCTTTTAAAATTGTTTATGTAATGAGTAGCTGAAACAATAGTGGTTCCTGTGCCAAACGCAGGCATACTTAGTTCTCTGGAGGCAGATATGGGTGGAGGACCTTACACGGTTTGTGAAGGTTTGTCTGCCTGGAACTTGCTTCACTCGCCAGATGCAGCAGTCATAGCCACCTAAGCTATTGCTGAGGGAAAAGATGGGGAGTAGCTGAAACAGCTTCAAGTGGTACATATGTGCCTGTGAGGCTGCTTCGCTCCCCCAGAACACAAAAAAGGAAGGGCAGGACAGACAGACTGGTTGTGCACACCAAACCTTCCTTTTTTGTTCTTCTTACAAGGAGATTGGACTTTCTATGTTAGTTCAGTTGCAGTGAAGAAATTTTTCCTAATATCCAGTCTAAACCTCCCTTGGTGCTACTTGAGGCCATTTTCTCTTGTCCTATTACTTGTTACTTAGGATTAGAGACCAACACCCACCTCACTACAACTTTCTTTCAGGTAGTTGTAGAGAGTGATAAGGTCTTCCCCAAGCCTGTAGCATTGCATGAGGTTGTTGTGGCCCAAGAGCAGAACCCAGCACTGAGCCTTATTGAACCTCTTACAATTGGCCTCGGCCCATTGATCCAGCCTGTCCCAATCCCTCTGCAAAGTCTTCCTACCCTCCAGCAGATCAACACTCCCACACAACCTGGTGTTGTCTGCAAACCAACTGAGGGTGCACTTGATCCCCAGATCATTGATAAATGATCCGGATCATTGATAAAGATGTTAAACAGAACTGGCCCCAGTAGCGAGCCCAGGGGAACACCACTTGTGACTGGCCACCAACTGGATTTATCTTCATTCACCACCATGCTTTGTGCCTGGCCGTGCAGCCAGTTGTTTACCCAGTGAAGAGGATGCCTGTCCAAGCCATGAGCAGCCAGTTTCTCCAGGAGAATGCTGTGGGAAACTGTGTCAAAGGCTTTACTAAAGTCCAGGTAGACAACTTCCACAGCCTTTCCCTCATCCACTAAGCGGGTCACCTTGTCATAGAAGGAGATCAGGTTAGTCAAGCAGGACCTGCCTTCCATAAACCCGTGCTGACTGGGCCTGATCACCTGCTTGTTCTCTACATGCTGTGTGATGGCACTCAAGGTGATCTGCTCCATAACCTTCTCCAGCACCAAGGTCAGACTGACAGGTCTGTACATCCCTGAACGTTCCTTCCAGCCCTTCTTGTAGATTGGCATCACATTTGGTAACCTCCAGTCAACTGGGACCCCCCCAGTTAGCCAGGGCTGCTGATAAATGATTGAAAGTGTCTGGTGAGCACTTCTGCCAACTCCTCAGACCCTTGGGTGGATCCTGTCGGGCCCCATAGACCTGTGTGTGTTTAAGTGGTGTAGCAGGTCGCTGACCATTCCCTCTTGGATTTCAGTGATTTCATTCTGCTCACTGTCTTCCAGCTGGCAGGTGGGTCAAGAGCCTGAATACTTGAACAGGTGAGAGTCCCTTCTAATTTCAAGTCCAAATTGATTCACAGTCAGGTTTACCCACAAAAAGTGCTACCATCTTGTTTTAACAACACAGATTTCTGTCTGCATTGGCCATTTCATGTTTTGTGGACATTGGCATAAACAAAACCAGCTCATATTGAGACAGAGGTGGGATTCAAAGCATAATAGGCATTTACTGGATGAGAATCACACCTAGATATGTACACACTTCTCTAGAGCAGGCAGTATTTGTCTTATCTTCTCTATTCATATCTCTAATTTACCACAAGAATTTTATCTTTAGGGAAAAAGAACAGTCATAGTTCTCTATCACAACCACATTATTTTCTTTCCTTCTGTTATAGGAATAGGAAAGAATCCTTAAACAATACTTATCTCCTAAATAGAAACATACCAAATTTTAGGTATATTTTTAACCATGTAAGTTAGTGCATTGCATTGGATCATTAATGTTTGTTTAGTTGCAGTGAATATAAAAGCCTGCCTGGAACTGAAGAGTAAAACAAATGCATTTCATACTGAATTTAATGTGTCTTGTCATATGCAGCTGGTTTTGATCCATTTTCCTTCTGTGTTCTCATGCAGTCTTTGTTTTTCATTTAATTTGTTTTCTTTGTTTTTATTTTGTCCAAGAGAATTTATTTTAATAACTTTCCATACTTGGTTAGCCTTTATAGGAAAATTAATTCTTCCTTTTTTAAACGTAGATCCACATGCACTGACTGTTTGTTCAGGCTTAAAGGGAAGTTTGTTTTCTTTGAAACCCAAATGTAAGTAGGCTTCCTTTTCTCTTCTTTTTTGACTTAAAAAAAATCCTGATTTTTTTCAAAACATTTTCTGGTTTGGTGGTGTGATTTTTATTTTTTTTTTATTTTTTTCCCCCCACTGCTGTATACAACATATACTGCAACTTCTAAAGACTAAGCTGTTGATGTGTGGTTTTAGTGGCTGTAGGGCACAGAGTATTAATCTAGGACCTTCACTACCATTATCTCCATTAGAGCAAGGGTATTGCGTCAGCCAGGGAGGTATAGAGACAGAGATGTAAAGTTGCTAAAGACAAACCTGTAGAAGAATTCCCCTGTGGTGTTGCTTGAAAGGCTTCATCCTGTTCCAAGCTTTTGTGTTGGTGCCTGGGTAGGTATTAATCTCTCCACCCGCTTGTTTCTTCATTTCACACCTTCATCAGTCCTATTTGTTTGGTTCGAAACTTCTCCGAGGGAGATGCTACCTCCTACCATGTGTTTTGGACAGTGCTCAAAATATCCACCTTCCAATGCCACTGTAATACAAATGATCCAACAGTGTTAAGGGAATATAGTTAGGGTTCCATGGTGTCCACATAGCTTTCAATTGTAACTGTATACAGAGGAAACGCTTTGAAACAGCATTTAGTGAAAGATGAATTCTGAGCTATGACCTGGTTTCTTTAAACATTCAATTTTTGTCATTATTTTGAAGCCTGCATTATCCGATGCTAAAAATACACTGTGCTGAGCTTCCCACGTGTAGGTAGTTATGTAAATCTTGCCATAAATAATAGTTGTTCACTCAATCATTATAGAAATATTTTGACATGTAGTTCATAAGGGATTTGCTCAGAGCAAGCCAAAATTGAATAGAAAAGCACAGATTAGAATGAGAGTTCCTAGACCTATTTAGATCCTGATTTTATGGCATCATTTCAATCATCCCATGGCTTAGTTTGTCATTTCTCCAATATCTAGACAAATCTGAAGAGGGCTAAGAATCCTCCTTAATTCTTCAGTCGGCAGTGAAATGCAAAGGGTTGGTACTGCGCCTTTACAGTTGCATGCCTTAGATTTAAGCTAAATATCTTAATAGTCTGTAATTGTTCTATGAGCATAAACATAAAGTTGAATTCTTCAGTCCTTTACAGTTTGGATTTCAGAGCCATTTTGTAGAAATGCTTGAGACTATAAAACTGAGGCACCGAGTAGTATGAAGGAACTGGTTGTTGTGTAGTTATTGGGAGAAGGTGTATTTTCTAACTGGGAGAGAAAAAAGCGTAAAGGAACTGTTAGTATGTGAAGCAGAGTTCTTCAGGCTGGTAAAACCTGTGCTGTAGTCAGTCTCCTGAATCCAGGTATCTTAAACAAAAAAAAACCAAATCCACAGTTCTCTTTCTGGACTGAAATATTCTGGTCACAGAGAAGTCCAAGTGCATTTCAGCTTAAAAAAGAACAGACAAGAAAAAAGATCTGTGCTGAACGGGGGAGTTATCTGGACTGTGGAAAGTTGTAAAAAATAACTTCCAGGATATCACATATAATTTGCAGGTATTAGTATAGCAAAACACAGATGCAAAAATTAGCATAGGTGCAAGCTTGTGCTAAGCAAACTCATCCATCAGTGAGATGGGAGTGAGTGGTGGAGCTGAGCTCCGAAAGAGCATGATCTGCAAGCGTCTGCCAGAAAGTCTTGCTGGGATCTCAGGACTGATTTAATTAGGAAGAGAATGTTTCGGCATAATTCTCAGAAATGAACTACTTGCACAAATCCCAGTTTTGCCTTAGGTGGTTCTGTCAAATGATGGACGTCATCGTTGCCCAGTCTACCAGACCCTCAGCCCGATTGATCGCCTTCATGTCTCTGAGTTTATTCCTGCACACTCTGCTTCAAGTTAAAAAATAAGATTGTAAAATCATTGTAGCGGGAACTGCTGTGAATTTTGTTTCTGCAAAGAGACAAAATTGCAGCTTGTTAGACCTATTACAGTCAGAGACATCTGCAGAACCTAATTCAGACCTTAAAATAAACCTCCAGAGTGAAGAAAATTACAGAGCACAGAACAGCAAGGCAGGAATGCTCAGAAAACTCTGGAGGAGTGAGACCTGTCTCCCACAGAGGATGGTGGGGTTTTTGGTACCCAGCTCCTTCTGTCCCCAGAAAGGGTAGCCTGTCTGCTCCCTCTGAGCCTTCGTTATGCAAGAGCACTGGAGTGGGAAGGAACACATATTGATTTTAAGAAGCAGGAGGATTGCAGTGTTCATTTTAGAAGTATGCCATTTTCTTTGTCCCAGATCTCATTTCTGTGCTACACATGAGGTGAGAATTGTGGTGTGTAGCTCTGCTTTGAGTTACCCCTGGTCTGGGTGAAGTAGGGGTAGTTTGGGTTTTTTACAAAAGGTGAATGAAATTATTCATGCCATCCTGGTTTACCTCCAGCACTTCTCATCCAGCTGATTTGATTCTACCTAACATTTGTGGGTCAGATCTGTGAGTTCACTGCCTTCTGATGTAGAATGATGTTGCAGAAAAATTTCAGTGTTCTGACCTTTTGTTCTTCTATCTTTTCTCTGCCTTCTCTTTTTCATTCTGGCTACATCATCTGTGAATCTAAGATGGAGCAGGGATCCTTTCTGGGAGGATACTCATCTATTTCCCTTAAAAAGGAAGCAGGGAACATGAGTGAGAGAAGGCAGATTCAGAGGAATAGGAAATTGAGGCTGTGCGATGGGGTTGCATTAATAATAATGAGAATAAATTGCTGGTCCTCACACTGTTTTTTGAAAGGGATATTGCAAAATAACTCTGTAATTAAAATTTAAACAGGGGTTGGTTTGGTTTTTTTTGTGTGAAGCTATTTAAAACCTAATTATTCAACATATTATTTGATAGAACGTAATATCTGTTATTACAAAATAGTGAGAGAACAGATATTCAAATGTCAGATTTTTCCTGTCAGGGCATGACTGTAGCAGTTAGACTTTTAGGAGAACAGACAGAGAGAAAGATTAAAAAAAAACCCAAACCCCACAAAGACAAAAATAATTTTTTTCTGTCCATACTAAATGATATGCTAAAAGAGGACACTAAACAGCAAATGAAGCAGTTTTGATTGTTCATCCTCAGTTCCAGGTGTCACCAGTGCTGGAAACAGCTCTTCTCATACTGCAGCTCACTTCTCACCCTAGTCAGAAGAAAAACACGATGAGAGAACATCTGCTCTAGTTCAATGGATGCAAGCATCAAACAATGTTATTTGTAAGAGAACCTGAGGCCACCTAATTCTAGGTTGAACAGATGTACAAAACTAAAGCGCTCTCCAGTGGTATTCATGCTCATTCTTAGAAAAAAGAACAGACAAAATGTTCCCATATGTGAATGCAGATGCCTTACCTACCTACTAAATCTGGGTGTAGAGCTTGACAGACACTGTTTTAATTCTAAGTGTCTGCAGGTGTGTGCACATTTCTCCCCATTTTGTTAACTCTTAGTTGTGTCAGGACCCCCACTGGGGAGGATTTCTGACTTGCTTAGTATTTGCCAGTTTAAAATATTAGAAGTTCATTCCACAACAAGCTTGAATTGCTGGCAATAGCCACTTTCCCACCAAGCTTGGGAAGGAGAAGTGCAGTTTACATTCTCTTTATGAAAGCTGTCTCTATAAAGACAGGTATACTAGTGACAGCAGAATTGCTTCTCCAGGCTCTTGAGAGTGCTGGCCACTTGAGCCAGGTCCACGCTACACCCTACGAGCGTACACATGTGAGGTCTTCCAACCAGACACTCCCAGTGCCCCATCCTAATGTGCTCCATTGCTGCAGTCACCTGTCGTATAGGATGTAGCCCAGGGCTATGGAGTTCCAGGGCACCATGTAACTTTTTGGGTCACTCTTGTCAATAAGGAAATATGCTTATAGAAGGATTGGGAGGATTGTAGCACAAACCTTGATGGACTGACAGTGTTTAATAAAATTTTAAGGTTAATTTTAATCTTAGTTGCATCTTACCATGAAGTAGCTGGAGCAAAAGTGGGGTCCCAGATCTAGCCCATGCTGGAATTAGAGTACCTCCAATCCTAGCCACGCATTTCCATGTTCAGGTGATTGGGGTTAAGGCTGTAATCTGAGTTAACTACACAGTAGGCATGTGTCCTTCCATACCAGCAGTAGATCTGTACTTGGTAGCACCGTGTTATGCACTGGGTCTAATGCCTAGTCTTTTTATTTTCAGTCATTCAGACAGTGATGTTTGTCTCACCATTGCAGAATACTTTTGGCAAGCAAGAACACTGATTTAGGCCTCAGATACCAATGTCCCCAAAAGTAGCCAAAGCCCAAAGCAGGGGGGTTTTTTGCCCATCCTCATCTGTCAGCATCTCCAAAATTGTCCTGTTCTTGTCTGTAGAGACCTTCTCTATTCAATTTGCCTCAAGCCAAGTGAAAAATTCATGTGTTTTATATGACATAAGGGGTACAAGAAACCTGGTGGGACCCCTGGCTACCTGTCTTCCTCCATCTTCTGCTTTCTCAGTGTTAAATTAAGGCCAGTGTCAGTGCTGGGCTTTGTTGGCTGTTGACAGAAGAGGGGTTATGGAAATTAAGTACAGAATGTCATTCAAGCAATATAAAACATGTTTAATAAAAAGATCCCTGGGGATTGAGTGTGAAGAAATTTGCACAATGAAACACTTCTCTTACACTTGCTGTTCGCCCTAATTCACTTTCCTCATTTCTGCTTCACCAGCTAATCTTCAGAAGTTCTTTTGCACTTTCAAGTTCAATCAGATTGCAAGGAGCAACCTCTTGGAAGAAGGGATCAGAGAAAGATTAACACCGCTGGGAACTTGGTCTTTACCATTTCAGTGGTGTGCTTTAGCTTTCTCCTTTATACTGATTGTCGTTAGGATTAAATAAATGTCATGGCTTTTAAAAACAGTCCAGAAGAGAGACACTGCTTTGTAGTTTGAAACAAAATGTTTCTTTAGGGCTTGGCAGCATATCCAGAGTTGAGACAACATGGTAATTAAAATTAATGATAATTTAATGAAATGATCCTTGTCCTGTAGGAAGATGTGTTTGCACAAAATGAAGTATTACATATGCCAAAGTCAGAGTTTGGTGTAGGGGAGGAAAAGTCTGTGGGCTGGCGATATGTCACCAAATGTAGTTCAAATAAACCAGACTGTATATTTGGTTTTTTAATTAAGCTTAATATATGTGTCTGTGAAGAGTTGTAGCTAAACTTTGGTAGACTGAGTTGGCCAGAGAGCTACTCTTCCTAAAACAGCATTTTTTATTTTTCTATTGCATTTACCATTTGAGACATCTCTGGCTGATGGCTGGCTAAGATAATATTGGGGCAGGTCTGCCATTTCTCACAAGGCTTCCTGAAGTGTCTTTTGCTGGTGCTGACCTTTATGATACAGAACGACAGTGCCCCTACTGAAGGGTTTTCCATAATGGGAAAATGTCCATCGACCAAATTGTCGCCATCATCCTGCGAATGACTCTTCTGAGAACCAAACCCTCTGATGTAATTACTGATTCAAGTGATATTACCAAGATGGAGACATCTGTCTGCTTTGATTTTCAGCCTTACAACATCCTGAAATACTCTGCTCAACTGTAGCAGGCAAAGCCTAGAGCAGCAGTAGTCCTCTGTGTTCACTGTGTAGAGCGTGCTGTATATCACATTGCAGGGGACCGGTTACTTCTATGTCAGGGTTACATCTAGCCACGAGCGTTGCGTGATGCAGAAGAAATATACTTCAGGCTATTTTTTAATTGCAGTAATGGGGTGGCTCTCATTGCTGGGCATGTGTTAGCTCAGAATCATAGCAGCCTCTGAATTTACAGCTCCTTTCCAAAGTAAAAGAAAGAAGATGGGCTATGGAAGGGAGTTATGCAGCTGTTTCCTTTCATGCTGTAGTGGACTAAGGATGCCTCTGTAATCAGCTGAGCACATCCCTTCTGGGAGGAGGGGGATGAGAGCCTTGTATGGAGTTTCTCTAAGATTCAGAATCAGCATCTGAGCAGCTTTCTGAGCTCCTCAAGTTGAGCCCCAAATCAGACATAGCTACTGCTACAAAGCAAATAAAAAAAAATCCACCTGACAAAATCTGATTAATGATTTAAAATTAACCTAAAGTTAAAGCTTATTTCCAGCTATATGTTATTGCCTGTGTTTTTAACTGGACTTGATGAGCACAACATCAAAACACTCAAAAGCAAAACAAATGAGGAAGGATGCTGAATATCTCTCTGGCAAAGACCAAGGATTAAAGGAAGTGGGGGAACTTAAAGGAAAAATAAAATACGGAGAAACAAAGTGAAAACTAGGGAACAGTTTCCACAGGAGACTTCTTTGATGAGTATCTGGAATGAAATGCATGGGAAGTTATTTTAAGGATGTTGTTGCTGGTGTCTGCAGGTTGTACCTGCTGTTTGAGGTGGGATGCTGCCTGTGAGGGCCCCACCTTATGCTGAGAAGTGGCTTTTGAACCTCTCCTCAGCTGTGTCCTCCTGAAGAAGCAGTCTGAAATTTGGCTGACTGCAGTTTAACCCTGGATTTTGGCAGCTTTGTGTAGGCAGAACACAATGACTAGGCTCATGCTGCAGAATATAAGCGGTTTTGCAATGAGATGCAAAGGTTCAAAATAAAATTAAATGAAAATCCTTGAGTATTTTTTGAAGGAAGCTGAAGTAAAATGAGTAGAGGGCCAAGTGGGGTGATCATGACCTGTAATAAGTAAAAAACCTTCAAAAAATCCGAAGTTGATTCTTACAAAGATACATTATTAAATGCGGGCTCTGAGACTTCTCCAGGAATTCCTGCTTAGTAGAATAAACAGAAAGGGGAGAAGAAAGGGTGGTAACTTTACTCATACCTAACTCTCAAACTCTTGCAAGTGAAGAAATTATAATTGCCCAGTTGGCAATGATGTGTTGACAGTGCTTTGTTTTCCATTGTGCTACAGGAACATCTATCCTGCTATTTGCCTTTCATACAGAAAATGTATTTCTTCTTGTCTGAGATAGACTTGCAAAGTATTTATAGGGGGAGCTGTTGGAGCAAGTCCAGAGGAGGGCCACAAGGATGATAAGGGGGCTGGAGCACCTCCCGTATGAAGACAGGCTGAGAAAGTTGGGGCTGTTCAGCCTGGAGAAGAGAAGGCTGCGTGGAGACCTCATAGCAGCCTTCCAGTATCTGAAGGGGGCCTATAAGGATGCTGGGGAGGGACTCTTCATTAGGCACCATAGTTATAGGACAAGGGGTAATGGCTTCAAACTTAAACAGGGGAAGTTTAGATTAGATGTAAGGAAGAAGTTCTTTACAGTGAGGGTGGTGAAGCAGTGGAATGGGTTGCCCAAGGAAGTTGTGAATGCTCCATCCCTGGCAGTGTTCAAGGCCAGGTTGGACAGAGCCTTGGACCACGTGGTTTAGTGCAAGATGTCCCTGTCCGTGGCAGGGGGGTTGGAACTAGATGATCTTAAGGTCCTTTCCAACCCTGACTATTCTAGGATTCTATGAAGAGCTATAAAGATGCACCGATATTATGCAAAACAACACAAGCGTGTTGGCTAGTTGCAGGGATGTATTTATAGAATATTCTCTTACTCGGGCAGACTTAAGAAACTGACATTGAGGACAGGGTATTCATTTCGATAACAGACCAATAACCATTGCCAAAATGAACATAATTACTGTTTCATAGTATACAGAGAAGGGGTCATCCAGCAGATTTAAAAGCAAATTCAAATCTAGCCTCATGGGGGAAGAATATGAACTGAATAAAGAGCATAGTATTGAAGAGTTACAATTTCAAAAGATGCTGAGATATCATCTCTGTACTTTGGCCTAGGCATGTCTTCTGCTTTGTCTTAGCCAGCAGAATCTGTGGCAGTGCACTTCTCAGGATCTCACTTTGTTTGTCTTCTGTGGCCATGAGGTTGCATCCATCTAGGAAGCAGCCTACCTCTACTTTCCTCTGCAGTAAGCTTCAGTCCTGACACCACAGGAGGATCAAGCCCATAGCTCCTCCTGCAAGATGGTTGCACTGGTTTCCTCCTGGTTGTTCCACTGGTATATTTGCATGTTAATTGCTGTGCTGTTGTGGATAGATTATGGTTGGAGTAAGCGTGAATGTCACAAGTGTCCTGTCCTGTGCTCTCCTGAACAGTGGGTGGGTGCTTGCCTCATTCCCTAGCCTCGCACCAGAAAAATGCAGGTGAATGACAAGGGCTTGTTGGGAAGGAAAGGCCCTTTCTGGTTTTGTAGTTTCCTCATTGGTCAGTCCTGGAACTAGAACTTACCGTCTGTGAATCTGCTGCAGTGGAAAACCTGTGTCCTTGTGCCCCAAACAGGGCCAACAGAAGGAAATGAAAGAGTTTAGCTCTGAATTTAGTTGGTGTATCCCCAGAAGTCCAGTAATGACTGTGTTAAGTGCTCTGAACCAAGATGATGTGAAGGAGCTGCAGGGTATGAGTCCTCTTAAACTTTTTCTCCTCTGCGTTCACAACTGCCTCTTCCTACCTGAAAGCCTGAACAATTGCTGTTGGATGAGTGAAGTGCACAGATGTCTCCATCCTCTGTGTATTGGTATGAAAGTAGCCTGCAGAATCAAGTAGCAGCCATGACAGATTTTTGTGTAAGTGAAATAGGTGTATTGCTATGTGCTCTTTGCCGATGCTGTGTCGTCTTGGTTGTGGCTCCCTGGCACTTTGAAAAGCTGTGAGAGCCTAACCACCATCAGGATCGCAGCTGTGTCCTTGGCGGCATTACCCAAGGTGCAGTCATCTTCTTTTCATAAGAAACTTGGCAAATTCTCTGCTTCCCCTTTTAGTAAAAAAACAAATCCCCTGACGGTTTCCTGCCTTTGTACTGTGCTATACACTGTGCAGACTATTCCTAAGGAACCTAAAGAGACTACTATTAAACACTTGACGGTGAAGCTTGAAATGTTGATGTTACATGCCTGAAGACTGGAAAATATTGGCACCTGCTGTGATTCTCTAGTTCTGAACACAGCTATTTTTTTCCTCACTTTCTCAGTTCAACAGTACAGTCAATTCTTCTTCCTGTGGAGACGTTACAAGGAGTGCTCAGGGCATTTCTTCCTCCTGTTCTGCTAAAAGTAAGGGTTTCCCAAGGACAAGTGCGATGTCAGACTGAGCCTGGTATATTCCTCCTGTTCTCAGGTCTTGTCTTGCCTCTGACTGGTACATTTTTGGAAACAAAGTGTCACCCTTACTCTTGGAGTGAGAATCCCCCTCTAACTATTTTGGCACAGGATGAATGAGTTTCTGGAATTGCCTGTACGAGTCTCATATGTCTAACTACAGCATTTGGCTGCTGCATTTGATGCATAAATGTGACTAATAGTCAGACTTACTGGAACAAAACAAACGTTGGTACTGCCTGGGTTGGTGTCCTGGTACAGTGCTAACACATCCTTGTTTGGCATACACAGCATTCCTTCCTGAGTGCTTTCCGCTTCTTGCTGAGTTGAATTCAGCAGCATGGAGAAGCAGCAGCATCCTCCTCCACACTGCATCTCAGAGAGAAGCTGCTGAGGTCAGGTTTTGAAGACTGTTTCCCATGAGACAGAAGGGACATTGCTCCTGGTTATTAGCACTGTGTTGAATTTTACAGCACCCTGTCCGCAATGGCCTAATGTCTTCTATTGCCCTTTTCTCTGGTAACATGAAGAAGCTACGCAGGAAAGCTGTACGTGTTCTGCTTTGCTTAACATGTGGTGTTCTGGTTTCTGCTAATGATTGGCGCCAGTGCCGGCCTCGGAGAAGAGGAAGGAAAGCTAAATTGTTCTTGTCAGGGCAAATCCATGGTCTCAGAGCTCCTGTGTTTGCATAATCTCATCTTCTGCAAATATACATTAAAGTCAGAAAGAGCGGCCTCCGTGCCCCAGTGAACTGATGTTTGTACAGCACGTGTCCTGCTTGTTTCTGAAGTGCTTTGAGTGCTGACGTGCAGATCCTTGTGTTCGAGAGGCTCTACAGAGCTGAGCTTGTTTGGATACCTGTGCAGTGCTGGTGGCACAGTTATATGAAATCATCCATGGGCATAAAGGCCAAAAAAGCAATCTCTAGTAATCACAATACAATGCAAGAACATAAAGCTAAAACCAAATAAATGGGCAAGGATTTGAGCTTCCACACATGAGGAAATCTTATATAAAGCTTGCGCTATGTGTCTGTGTTACATATCTTTCCAAATCCTACCATTATTTAGCACCACATTCTGCCTTCTTTGGAATAAACTAAGATGCTCATGTGATGGTCGTAGTTTTATAAACCTTTCCACTGCACTTTTTTACTTCAATATATGTTCCTTTATCTGTATTTAAATGCCTCAACATGCATCATTAATCTGTTGCATTGCAAGTAGCTGGTGACTTGGGACAGATGCAGAAACTGGTAAGTTCTTGGTTTAGAGAGGGTCAGGCACAAAAGATGAGGTTTTCCACTAATGTCTGCAGCCTGTGTCTTAATCCTTTCTAGGGTTTTGTCTCATTTTCACTGTCTGTGAAATGGAGTGGTGACAAGCACTGCCTTTGTAAAAAGGGAAAGATCTCCAAATAAGGAGTGCTGTTATGGGAGCTTGGGAAGATTGGGGGTACATCCTGAGCCAGAGCCTGCTGCTGAAATTCGTTGTTGCATTGGTCAGTTCACTCAGGGTCTGTTTCAGCTTCCTGGGCAGTAAAATGAAAACCCTATTGGATAGCTCAGGGATGCTGACAGAATCATTGAGGCAGGTGAAACTTTGTGTATTAGAAACCATTTGTGTAAATGAAATGTACATCAGTGACAGAAGCCTGGATTTTCTATGGGCATTCCTTATTTTGCCTTTTAGCTAGTTGGAAAGTTTAATCTTAGTATTTACTCTGTGGTTGTTGTTTTAATCGTCGCAAATACAAGCTAATTTTTTTAATCTCCTAGGAAGCAGATTAGTAAAGTTTTGACTGAAAGATGTGACTGCATGGCTCAGAAATCTACTAATTGCCCTTGAAGTATTTAGCTTTCCCAGACCTATGGATACATTCCTTGTTTTGGAAAATGCTATGTCTCTAAATGTCTTCTGTTGCCCTGACTTGCTACAGAATTTTCAGTCTTTCAAAAGTACCCAGATTCCCAAAGCCTGGAAAAAGGTCATTAAATAGATCAGACAGAAAGGAAATAGCACGTCTACTAAATCAAAGATATTTTATACAAACCATGATGGGTCATGCTGAGAGCTGTCTAGCTGTTGAGCTTAGCAATGTTTCTCTCTTTGAAAATTAGCCAAGAATTTAGCTCTTCCCATAGCTTTCTAATCCACCTAGAGTTCAAATCCTACAACTGGTATAGTACGAACCAAGCATTCTTCTGCTGGGTAGTCTTTAATGCTTCTTTGATTACAACATAATTAAGGATACAGTTTAGCCTGTTATTTTACATTTAAAATACTTTTAAACTTTTAAATTCTTTTGTGCAGGACATATGGTATGTAGAGCATAGGGTTTTGACATACACTTGCAACATTGTCACCTACTAAAAAATGGGTTGGTAGATAGTCAGCAGGTGCAAATGAAGTACTCCAAGTCTTTGCAGCTATTTACTTCTCAAAGAAGAGTATTTCCTGAAGACACAGGATGTTCTTTTTCCTTTGGGAAAGGATCTGGTAAAAACTGGGAATTGACACTGAGCAGAAGGGGAACTTTCCTCTGCACTGCTCAGATGCTCTGAGCTTCAAAGTGTGGTGTTTTCAAAATGGATGTGTCTGTGTGGCTCAAGGCATCTTCTGGAAGGTCCATCTCTCAGTTGCTGCCATGCATCCTGTTACTGGCTGTTGTGAAAGGGGAAACCTTTGTAATTTCATTGCAAACTCATAAGGGGTGGATATAGTCTGGCTTTCTAGGGATCCTGTATCTAGGGATCCTGGCACTATGATATAGTCTGGCTTTCTAGGGTTCCTGTATTCCTTGGCATAGGTACAGTGCGTTTGGGGAATTGTGGACAGTTGATCAGGAGTTTGAAGGGCTTCCCCCACAGCTCCTGCACCCACTCAGTGCCCATTGTCTTAATGATTCAGTCTGCAGCTATGCTGTAGCTCAGTTTTCTTCAATTCCCTCATGATATTTGAGGGTTCTTCCTCTTGAGGTATTACTTGGCTTTTTCATATATACTTCAATCAAGAAGAGTAGTAAATGTAGGACATTTCTTTGCAGCTTTAGATTTGTTAGATGGGTTAGCAAGGAGAGATGTAAGAAGGATCCAGCCACCTGAGAAAGGAAAAACATTATTGTATAAGCTTGAGTTGTAGCAGAGGGGGCTCGAGGAAGGATTCCACGATTTTGGGAATGTCACAGAAGGAGTTTGTGCTTGAGAAAGCTTTTGGCAAGACAGAAGTGTAGGTGGGAAGGGGAAGGTCAGGAATGGCGACAGGGTGAGTCACCAGTTAGAAGAGTAGGGGGGGACTCTGGGTCAACCAGCAATGTGTGAGAAGATCTGGAAGCAGTCCTCTAACCAAAGGACCTCCAGGATGAGAAGGCCTAGACAGTAAATGTTTTGCTGCATTCATAAAAGGATGGGGATAAAGAAGAGATAAATGAAAAAATGGCCATTATTATGTAGAAAGCATTGCAATTTTTAGAATATTTTAATTTTTAGAGAAAGCACCTCCCATGCACCTTAAATCCTGACTAATGGTTTTTTTTAGGCATCACAGAGATAGCTGTTATATCATGTCTTAAATGGATAAACCAATGCAGAAGGAGGGGAAAAAAAGTGTACCTCAGTACATTTGGTCCTTATGTCAGCAGATGGGAACCACTTGCAGAGACCTACAACTCTTCCAGCCCAGTGCAGTACAAAGAGATACACAGAAAAAAAATTTCCCTCACTGCGTGAGTCTGTACTAATCAGTTAAGCAAGAGGTGTAATCCAGGACTAGTATGTTGTTACAAGAAGATTCACTAAGCAGCAGCAATCCTGTGCTGTGGAGCCCAAGACAAAACCAAGAGACACACCTACTGTCGGATAGACCAGGGTAATAGTTGCACTCATTTTAAACAAGTAAAATTATACTAGTAAGTTTATTTGGGAGCTAATCTTTGCCAAAGTGGAGAATATGATTCAGGAGGCAGTTTGTCCTGGCCAGTGTTGCTAGATATAAACTGAGGAAATCAGCCGCCAGCTCCGTCCTTCTGGGCTTCCCTCAGGGCGTTTCTTCATGTGGACATCACCTTCACCCTTGCTGTAATGCTGCTTTGACAGGAGATGGTAGCAGGTTCATGAATTAGGAGTCAGTGTAGTAAGTGAAGCCAGAAAATTATATGCATTTCTTTGTGTATTCATACTGTACAGGTCAGCATTGTTCCGTGCAAAACAGGAATGCACATTTCAGGAAAACAGAAGATTATTTTGCAGCAACAGTTCTTGTGAGGGTAAATTGTCTGGCAGCAAAGGGCAGTTCATTGCACCTGACACTATCTAGCTAAAAGCTGCATGTATATTGCAGTACTAGGAGTTTACATTTCTCTGCAGTCAGTGGGCAGAGGTAAGGTATGTCTAGAATATAGAAGTGATTAATCTTAAACTATTGATTGTATAAGGTAAATCACCATCCACGTGTGCCCGTTCCCACTGACTAAGCAGGTACACAAGAGCTTGCATAGAGAAGTTAGCTGGAGTTAAGTGAGATGAATTCCCCCTTCTGTCATGGTTATCCGTTGGCACACGGCTTCTGGAGCTCAGAGCCACACTCAGGAGGCTGCTGTCACAGGGTGCCTGGCTGCGGGTGCTGCCATGTGTGCTGCTGGCAGGTCAGTCAGGGACTCTGTCCTGGTAGAGTTGTCCTTCCTCCTGCTGCCTTTTTATTGCCATCTGCCTCCTGCCCAAGTGTTATTGGAGGAGACCAAATGCTGGACTTGCTGCTTTGAAGCATTGAGGTTTTCAGGGAATAAGAGGCTTCTGGCTGCTGCTAGTGGCTCGACATGTCTAGCATCAAACCAGGGACTCAGGCATCAGTTGCATCAAAGATGGGACCAAAGACTCAGCCTCACAGCACAAGAAAAAATAGAAATAGAAACCATTTTGTACTGGATGCTGCTATAGAGGGCTGGCATCTTAGCAGCTGACATCCACAGAAATACTAAGTCTGGACACATGCTCCTTCCAATTCAGTAGCCACTACCTTTTCTTCATGGTGCCAGCCAGAATCCTAATGCACAGGATTTCCTCCTTGCAGCCTGTCAGCAGTGTGGAAATAGTGTCAGCTTCCTAAAACAGCACAGCTTTGGGGTAGGGGGTAAGGACTGCTGGTCCTTGCCTCCCAATATCTTCTCACAGGTGTTGCACAGTGTTTTGACCATCTGGGATCCAGTGTGGGAATGGTGTTCCCTGCAATATCTACCCAGAGTGTTTTGCAGAGTTGTTTAGGAAAAGAAATGTACATGGCTGTCTGAAAACTTTTTAACGGTGGAAACTAATCCAATGTAAACAAAGTGGTATGTGTGCATTCCTTTGCTATAGTTATACTAACAGAATTATAACAGAACAGCATACACTGACAAAGCTTTCCCACGTAGCTGTTCGGAATACACCTAGCTTGTTTGTCTCGGAAGTTATTTCTTCTTGTTGGTTTTGGTGTGGGCCCTATCCACCCCACTTTGAAGAAATCATCAAATCGCACCAGTCCCTGTAGTGGGCAGCAGTAGCATTTAAGCCATCTTAAACAAAAGACCAGAATCCCTCAAGGCCAGAACCAGTGTTTCACAGTTACATTTTCCTAAGTGTTTCAGGATTGCCTACGAGTCTTCTTTAAGATCCTCGTTTGAAAATACAAAATGCTTCTTAATAAAAAACCACTGTTCATTCGGTGGTGTTCCTTCCACACCACAAAGTGCAAGCTCTGAACCATGAGTGTAGAAGGTAAAAGTCCTCCATATGTTGAAGAAGTTTGCTAACCTGTGCAAAGACAGTGTTAGGGCAGGGCATTACCTTCTTGTTTCCCACGTTACATGTAAACTTGGGAACAACTATCATTTGCATATATTGTTGAGTTGATATTCAAGTCTCTGCTGAGGTTTCTCTGTTCTTGTTTAAACATCTATTTGTTTCAGACTAAACAGTTCTTTCCACTGTTATTGAAATACCACATTCTTCTGTTTCACCCATGACGCAGTTAGAAATGCATTGCTATTGTATGGTTGTGCTCTGGGAAGCTGCTTTACATAATGAAGCTCAAATGAAATCAGTGTTCACCAAGTCTCTGGAAAATCCTTTTGACCTCACAGCACAGAGGTGGACCCACAACATATCTGACTGGAGATGCTCTGCCACAGGGCTTGCTGTCAGCCCTGCGGCAGCGATATGCCTCTCCTATTATTCACTGTTATCCCAAGATCTTGCTGTGTTTTGTAGTGTGCATATAATCTCTTCCACTTCGCTTTGTGTTCACATACGTGTGAGCTGGTAATAAAAAGCAGGTAGCATGGTCTTTCAGCTCCGGCTCCTTCCTGGCTTGAGCTGGGGCACAGCTGCCACAGGAGTCTTGCTGTACTACAGAGGCTTGATCTGGGCATTGGCCGATACTATAAGAGCCCCTTCCAGAGTGTCCCTGCAATTTCTCTTTACTTTGGAGGGAGTTTTGTTACTATTTCACACTCCTTGTGGGCTTCTGCTTTGCCTCTGACCCAGCATGTATAGATTGGAAGTGGTATTTACTGAAAGCGTGGGACATGCATTGTGTAGTCTCTCCCAGGATTTAGCTTCCAAAAGCTCATTAAACTGATCTGGTTAAGGGCCATCAACCCTCTTAGATTAGGGCTATAAAGAGCTTCAGTGGACTCGACTCTTCTGGATACTCTAATGTCTGCAAATGAACTCTGCCGTAGACGAGAAAAAGCTGCCTGTGACACGTCTGTCACCATGCCCCCTACCATGAATATAGTCACTGGTGGTTTTCTTTTTTATTAGACAATGTGCTCTGTATAAGACATGGAGAGGCTGATTCTTCAACCGAAAGAAAGTAACACACTTAGAATTATATGCATACATGCATATAAAATCAGTAGGGAGTTCAGCGTCAGGCCATCAAGGCTCACCTTAGATTCCTGGATATGGTTAGCATCTTGCTGCACAGAGCAAACTGGTGCTTTCTCTGCTGTGAATTTATGCTGTGCATCAGTTGGTTATGAGAAACCTTGGTGCTACATTATCTGTTCAGACACATGAGGGCCCTGGTGCTCCCTGGCCGTTTTCAAGCGGAGTGTGTTTATGCAGGGAAGTGCACACGACTGTCTGTTGTTCTCATCCGCCACTGAGGCCAGGGGGTTGTAAACCAGCATCTTACCAGATCCTGTCCTGGAGATGTGTAGTTTGCAAATGGGAATTTAGCTTGGAAATAGTTTTGTACAAGTCTAAGGAGTTTATTTCAGTATTTCGGAAAAGAAGCATGAAATCAGCGGAATTTGGACCATTAGATACCTTTTGTATTTCACAGGAGGGAGTCACATTTGGATACTGGCTCTTGGTTTTGAGGCTCATTTATCATTCTGTGTACTAGGGTAGTCCATGTTGGTAAGAGTACTAAAATCAAAAACTTCTGTTGCTTGAGAATGGAAATGCTAACTATCATTCCTCTATCTAACATATATGGGTAAGCATATGAAACAGTGGTCAAAACTACTGTTTAGAGACAGTTGAGTTGGCTTTAATTGGGGTTGAGGTATTCACACTGACGTTTGCATTTTAAGGTAGAGCAGACAAGCAGAGCAGATTTTGCATTGTCTCTCTTCTGCAAATGCTTTTGGGGTTTCACAGATACCAATACTTTCAATGCCAGGGTTCTGAGTGGAACATTACTGGGGTAAAAATGCAGATAAAGTCATCTTTGAGCTTGCCAGATAATCCCTTTCATTTTTTCCTTGATGAGGAAAATTGCTTGCATTCATCCTATGACATTGGAAACATTCCCGCCTGTAAAGTGATTCTCCAAGTTTTGATGTAGCTTCAGTTTCAACAAAAGCTGTTCTAGCAGGTTTTCTCCACCCTTCATCATTACTTATCAGAGTTTTGCCTAACATTCTTCTTTACACAGGCTCTGAGAAGCAACAGAAGGTTCTCCTGGGAAATCGCTCCATTCGGTTCCTTATTGTGTGGTCAGGTGTGCCAGAATGCCTCCGTAAGAGCCTTTGCATGGGATGCTACTGAGAAGCATGAAAAACAGTGGAGGGGCATGAATTGAAGTTGATAGATAGTCCAGTCTCTTGGGTAGTCCTGTCAAACTGCAGGAAATAAGCTTTAGTGTTTGTGTACAGTAAGTGTATGAACATTGACAAAATGCTGCATTTTTCAAACACCTAAAGGCACATGTTTTAGTAATTGGAGTTGTGCTTGTTTTTTTAAATTCAACTGCAAAGCTTCCTGTCCCTTGCATTTGCAAGGTGGTGAGTAACTGCTCTAACCTACTGCAAACCGAGGCTATTTGATGGTGAACACACAACTCCCAGACTTTATTCTGTCTCCTTAGTGAGATAATCTTTCATCTCTTACTTTGTTACATTGCCGGGAGCTTGCTTTATTGGGCTGTGTCAGTGAACATGTTTCACCACAGGTCCGTCTTAACTGGAGGCATGTTGGTAGCTGTACTCTTATACTGCCAGATACTTGTGAGGCTCCATCACCACGAGTAAGTTGAATGCTTGTTAGCAAAACCTGCCTCTTTCAGCTTAAGCACCCAAGAGATGAGGTGAATTCGTTTCTTGCAAATCAGAAAGGAGCATTCTGCCGAGGAAAGTGGATGTAAGATGAAAGTCTAGATCTAAAAGGTAAGGGAGGATCCTGTACAGACAATAGCTTTGTGAAATAGTTGTCTCTAAAGAAGAGTTCAGCTGGGGGGCAGAAACTCAATCGATTTGGCTTTGCTTGGATTTTCGCCTTTATTTCTTCTTTATCTCTTATAATTTCTCTTCAATCTAAGCTGAATTCATCATGTTCAAAACCCATAATTAGCACTCCTAAATTGCATGGAAATAAATGTCAAATTATTGGGAATTTTTTTATTTTTAAATAGTTTCTTTTTTATGGTCAATTGTGAGATTTCCTCACTCACTGTCCAGGTGCTTCAAAATCACTATTTTATTACAAATGAAGACTGTTGCTCCACAGATGTTCCATTTAACATAGTTATTCACTGCACAATTCCTTGTATGTCAAGCCAGGGTAAGGTTAAAATCGTGCTCTCAAAGCTGAGTCTGCTCTGCCCTCTTGTGTCTTTGGAATGTGCTGCCAAATATTACCCAAATACAGCTGCTTCATCATGTGAGCTGGAATTTTCCCCCCACAGACTTAAGAGTAAGATGCAAACACATGGCTATTCAGATATGGGTTGATTTTTCAGCGGTGGGTACAGACTGACAAACGTTTGAACTAAATCTGTTCTGCCAGTATTCCTCATGCACATGTCTGAAGGAAAGGGAAGACAACTTGAGAGCATTTTTAATACAGCTCAGAAGTGCTGAAATAAATCTGATTGAACATGCTATGAAGTTGTGGGGTTTATGAATAAAGTTGTGGGGTTTAAGAAGCTTCAACTGAAGAATTACCTACTTGAGGAAGAGGTTCATTCCAGATGATCAAGACTGGACTGCTCTGAAGTTCTGGGTTGGCTTAGCTTGGCTGACTCCTTGACGTACCAACTTTTGACCTTAGTAGAAGTTACAGTCCAGAGCTATGAAAAGTTTACAGTGATTAAAGGAATTCTGAAGGGCAAAAAACCCGAGTCATGTAGTGGTTTAAATTAAGATACCTTCAAGATAAGGTTCAGCTACATGCTAAAAAAAGAACCTGCCAGCTTCTTTGTGTGGTTGGTTGTTTTTTTGGTTAGAAATGAACTTAGGAGGCAGGGGTTAGCTGGAAGTTCAGATTTCCTCCCCTTATTAAGAGAAAAAGACATTGCCCTGGCTGTGCATCCTCTCTATCCCCCCAGGAGCAGAGTGCAGCAGTGTAAGCTGGTGGAAAGTACAGTGAAGCAGTTTACTGAAAATATATTTATTTTTAAAGAGGCTTAAGCATTTTCAAATCACAGAGCCAACTATTCTATTAGAGAGTGGCTTTTCTCAACAAAGTAGGAAGTTTAGAGTTTGATACCATCTGCTGTAAATCTTTCAGATAGCTTAAGGCTTAACATTTGCTCTGTGAGTGTTGGATGATGGCTGACCTGAGCCAGTCCTGATTTTGGCATGGATGTTTTCCTCCTTAGCTTAAGGGTGTTCACAGCAGAGACCAGCACTTTTCAGGAGCAGCTTTGTCATTTCTCTGCGTAGAGTATTGTGTGGTTTGGAGGTCAGATGAAGTTCTGAAGTTTGGCATGTTTGCTTTCTTTATTTTCATTAAATTACTCTCCCTTTTCTTCAGAAATAATCCTGGCAGCCTTTCCAGCCACAGAGAGCAACTCGGGCACAAGCTATGCTCCCTTTATGGTTGGTAAGCAGAATTAAGGGATTGCATACTCACATGGTTTGAGCCAAGTCTGTTGCACACCTGGAGGACTCCAGGCCTCCTCTAGTGCTCCTTTAACAAATGGCATCCTCCCTCCACCTGTTTCAGAAGTTCACTGTAACAACTTCTTTCACCTTTTCCTTCTACCCTCATTGAAAACCACCCAGGGACTATGTTGTAGAGCCCTGTCATAGTGGTTTCCATTTACAAACATGTAAGATTTGGTTCAACTGGGAACAGTCATGAATTACTCTTATTTTTCCTCTAACTGCCTACCTGCTGAATGGAAGTGTGTGTTCAGTGTTAGGTTTCTCATGCCTTCTTCCTTTTGGGGGTTTGAGTATCCTATAACTGTTTGACAGTCTGTCTGCAGGCCACCAGTGGTGCAGGAGCAGAGGAGCACTACTCATCTTTTACTAAAGCAAGTCCCGAGCATAAAGATTTCCACCAATTCTCACTGCCAGAGTTTTTTTTTCCCCAGCCAGTGTTTAGTCTGCATCTGCCCCATCTTCACATAGAATCACAGAATGGTTAGGGTTTGAAAGGACCTTAAGATCATCTAGTTCTAACCTCCTGCCATTGGTAGGGACACCTCACACTAGACCATGTTGCCCAAGGCTCTGTCCAACCTGGCCTTGAACACAGCCAGGGATGGGACATTTACCACTTCTCTGGGCAACCCGTTCCAGCACCTCACCACCCTCACAGTAAAGAACTTCTTCCTTATATCTAATCTAAACTTCCCCTGTTTAAGTTTAAGAGTCCCTCTCTGGCATCCTAGTAGACCCCCTTCAGATATTGGAAGGCTGCTACATCCCATTGCTCCTGTCACTATTGTTGAACTTCATCTCGAATAATCCCCTCCTTGGCACCAACTCCCTGGTTTGAGTACTCTTTCACCTCTCTCTTGTTGGTTAGCTGTGTTATTCTGTAAACTGGCCTTCATTAGTCATGTTTTCCATCTTCATAATAATGTTGCTGCTCCATGAGAATGGAGCAATCCTCTGACAAAGCTCACCCAGAGTAGGATGTGCCAGAGGTCCCACTGCAAATACTTCCCCTGCATTTGCAATGAATATGATCCCAGCTGGGATTTCCATTCAAAGTTGATGGAGGGATTAAGTGTAGGTAGCAGTGGAAGAACAGAAATGACAGCTGAAAAAAGACAGTGTAAAGAAGAAATGGGGGTGAGCGTGAGGAAAAAATGCAGAAAGTAAAAATGAGGATGGGGGATGTCCCTATGAGGTCAGATAATCTTGAAGAAAAGGGAGAATAATTTAAGGAAAATATAGAAAGCAGACACTGCCAAGTTTGTGCCAAGGCGTACAATAAAAATGAGGACAAAGATGGAGGAGGAACATAGTGACAGCATATTGACTTTTAAATTTAATTATGATCTGTTGTTTCTAACAACAAAAAGTGCTACAGATACTTCTGGTACTTGTCTGAAGTGAGAGCTGAACCCTCTCCTGATCTGAAGAGTCTTTCCTTCTTGCTGTTCAGTTGGCAGTTCTGGACCTGACATGGTCCACCTGGAGTCCTGGTCATATTTCAAAGGCAGGTCTCGGAGAGACTACCAGGCACTCAGAAAAAGAAAGAAATACCACTCTTCAAGTGTGCCCTGTAAAAATTACAGCTCTTACATCACAGCAGTCCTTTGACTTCTGGAGAGATTTTGTTCTGCTGATATCTTTGGTTCAATAAAGGCTGCATAAAGATAAGGTTAATAATTACGGTTATGTGTTTATTGTGTGGTTCACTGTGTATACCCAATGGGAGGGAGGAAATCCCTGAGTTTTCATTTCAAATCCAAAGTCGAAAGCACAGGAATTGCATTTGTAATAATATCTTGGGATCTAAGGGCACTTTTATGTAGCCAAGGACGGAAGATAAGGCAGAGTCTTTTCCAAACCTGCTGTTTTAGAAGAAGTCTCTTCCAGTGAGTGGCATCCCAACGCACAGCTCAAAGCTGAGTACCAATGGTAGAAGAGCAACAGCATCAGCTCCTTGCATGGGTTCTGGGTTGTATCAGCTCTGTGTCCTGACACACACACAGAGGTCACTTCTGCTAGTGGTGCACGGCTAATGCCGCTCTGTGGGAGCCATGCCTGTGGCCTTATACTTGAATAGTTCCCAGAATGCCTTTATGGAAGTGCTTCATCCACACTAGGGCTCTCTGATGCAAATGAGAATATTGCTTTGTTATAGACTGGAAGGTTAGGCTGTAGTGTCAGTATGAAGGGTCAGCAGTGGGGCCAGACTCACATCACACATTCCTAGCTCAAGACTGTTGTATTTATTTGTTCATATATTTATTGTTGTCCTTTTTGACAGTGGTGAAAACCTGGTCACTACTGGTTTGTGAAGAAGCAGTGACAGCGGCCAAGGGTCCAGTGCCTGACCACAGCTGAGGAAGGTCCTGCTAAAGCAGCTTACCTCAGCACAAGGAGAGGAGAGGGTTCAATGTACCACCAGATGTTCCTTTGCACTTGGTGGATTGTATTGTGTAGTTCCCTGCTGATGTAAAACAGTACTGAGATTGATGCTCAACCACTGAATTAGGTCTGTCCTGGACATCAGTGCAGAGAAGGGTGTGCTGAGACTCTTGTCACTCTGAGAACAGGAGCTTGGTGATGAGAGAAAGCTTCGGCATGTGTTTGCCACCCTGGGAAGGAGGAGGGGGTCGTCGTTGGTAGTTGAAGGACTGTTTTTTTCACCTTCAGCCACCTTCAGAATTGCAGTATGTGCAACTAAACTCAGAGCAGCAGCTTTCTAACTGTAGGCTGCACTGGAATCTTGTGTTGAGTGAGGGTTTATTTGTCCTCAGCTCTGATTGAGAATTAGTGGTCTCGTTTAGAGGCTTCAGCAAGCTAGAACTGCCTTCTTGGTGGGGAAAGTGCCAGTGCTGTGCAGAGTCAGCAGGAGCGCTTTGAAATGCTAAGAGTCTTCTCTGCTAATTTTTGTTGATCCAGGTCACCTTTTCTAAGTGTAAAGTGAAGGAAATTACTGTGTGCCCCTTCCTTCATCTCCCCATGCAAGTGTCATGTAATCAGCAGAAACGCTAAATCCTCCCTGACATGGGAGAGAAACAGAGGGAAGTGAGAAGGAACCATACGTCCCTCTGCATCTGCACTCTGAAGGCAAAGTTATTTGTGAGCCTTAAGCATATGGGTGGGAGAGCTGCCAAGCCAAAGTTGTTCCCAAGTATCTGTAAACTAAATCTGATTCCTTAAATTCATCCGAGTAAGGAACTTTCACTCTGGCAAAGGCTTGTAAATATTAACAGTACCTGTCACTTTTGGATGCCACTTTCTGTTTTCATAGCAGTGAATTGAAAGCTTTGAAGTCTGGGATGTTTTGTTTAGCTTTGTAGAGGTTGACCTCAAACATTAATCTTTCTGTTCCTTTTAGGATGTATGAAAACAGTCTTTTCTTTTCACATAAAACTTCTTGTAGCAACAGTATTGCCAATGGCCAGAGTTCTGAGATATTCTCAGAGTGTTGAAGCATGTATTGAGGCATGTATACCAAAATAGAGAGAGTTTTTCCTCTCTCGTACTTTCAGTGATTTAGTTTTCTCTTCTAGGAGGAAACATGTATAAACATATACTTAGAATGAAGTGAAAAACATTAATCTAAACAATGCTTACAAAGTGGTTTCTGCATGCATGGTGCTCTCAGAATATATAGTTAGTTTTGCTGGAGTTTTAGTTTACATGTACTTTTCAGTTTCTGCATGATCTCAACAGCATAGCCTCCACCTGTTTGGATTCTCTGTGCTCACTGGCATGGATGTAGGTGGCTGGTACTAACAGTCATGTTTTCCTTATTTTCAAGACAAGTTGCTGGTTGATATAAACCTGTGACTTGGGTTTGCAGGTACAGTTGTGCTGGTCATCATTTGTGCTGGTCTCCAGTTGCTTCTTGCAGGAAGGTGTTATGCTGTTTCTCTTGAAATAAGTCTTAGAAATGAGTTTTAGCAGACCAGTTCTAAACTGCAGTTCAGTACTGCACAGCTTACTCGAGTTGCAACTCATTTATATCTCCAAAGTTAACCTGAACACAGCTGAAACTCCATAGAGGCAGTACTTTTAAGACTCTGCTCATTGAGCTGGATAGTCACTCTTACCTGGTTGATGTTCTTGCTTTGACTTTGTCAATGTGTGAACAGCTTTTTTCTGAGTCTTTGGGCCTGCTGACCTGTCCTAGGGCTGTGGCTGAAGCCAAGGTTCTCTTTGCACTTGAAATTGCAACCCAGCCCTCTTGAGTGATGGAGAGTTATGCTTGAGTATTTTGATTCCTACAGCACTTCCTTCCTTTCCTGCTGCATTCCTAGGGGAACCAAAGTTCTCCTACAGTGAATAGGATGTGAATTCTAGAGCAGTTCAACCTACTGTGTCACTAAGAGGGCTGGGGTTTGACTCCAGCCCTTCCACAACCCCATGTGAACAAGTACAATGTTCACATTGCAGAAACACTCTGGAGCAGACCTGCTCTGTTAAATTTTACCATGGTTCCCATGTTTTTTCTCTTTAACCAAAGTCCACTGAGCAGGTCTTGCCAAGGTGTGTCAGTGTCTCAGCAGTGCTCTGACTGGCTTTACCAGACCAACTGAGGACTGCTTTCATGGTGGAGAGATCCCAATGGACAGCGAGGTGCATTACATGGCTGGCACCTTAGCTGAAGTAAATCCGCACTGGAATCTGCCACGTGGGGGGCCCTACAGTAATAGTGACTTGGTGAGACTGCCTATTCCAGCCACACTGGCTGGCCATTCAGGTTTTTGTAAAATGCTTTAGAAAATTATGCTTGAAGGCATAATGTCAAGAGCTAAAACCCCAATTGCTTTTCACCTCACTGGATAAGTCTTTTACAGCTACATATTCCTAAATGGCTGATCGTTTTTGCTGCCTAACTGAAAATATGGGCTTTATATTTCCAGTTAGATTATCTGAAAATTGGGCCTTTCATCTTCTGAAATGTTTCCAGAAACCCAAATTCAGGCCTGGCTGATAATCTTTCTGGTGCTTTAATATCAACTATTAAAGTAAAGCTGGCTATCAAGAAGCAGTTAATATGGAGAGAAATGGTAATGATACAGCTGAGAAGCTAAACCCCTCATCACCACCAAGTCTTCCTTATTTGTCTTGCAGATGAGAGGATTTGTTCACCACCCTTTATGGAGCTGACAAGTGCCTGTGGAGAAGATACCTTGCAGCTTATAGAGAAGAATGGACTGGCATTCCCATTCAGTATGTACACGGGCTCTTCCTTGTCACTTTTAGTAGGTTCTGAATATTGCACATGCACCCCTCAAGGCATAGCTAACACTGTAGGAGTATGAGTTTCATTGCCAACATGTCAGGGATGTTAAAACCTTGCTGAAACAAACACTCTGAAGTAGTCTGCTTGGAATGTGGAACAAAACCCCTCCCTATCAGCTTTTCCTTTGCCTTTTATTGATGTTCCTTTCTTTAAACACATCACTACTGTAAACATGTGTTCCTGGGAAACGCTAATAGTTCTAACAAAGTTAGCCTCTTGCCCTGAATTTGTGCAAGAATTTTATCCTGCCAGCTGCATTCATTGTTTTTCTTGAGAAAATCACTGCCTTACTGACTGACTGCTTTTCTCACCCACCCCTCCCTTTCCCTGGTCAAGGCTACAAATATAATAAGAAGGTAGAAGAAAGAGTGTAAAAACTTAACACAGATAGCAGGCTCCAAGGGCCCACAGCCTCAAACAGCTGCTATGAACTGTTTGTGCTTTGTAGCAACTTTTATTTTGGGGCTTGTGCTTTAATTCATACCTTTATTTGATTCCTTGCAGTATAAAGTGAGCAGAATCGGTTAGTCGGTGTTTGTTCCCTTGATGCCCCCCCTCTATGATTGCCTGCAAAAAATATGTTGTATCTTAGTTTGGTTCAGCCCATTCAGTTTCCTGCTCTTCCCCAAAAACAGAAAGGCAGGAAAAGAAGTTGGTTTTCGCTGTGTCCCGGTTCCCTTGTTTTCAGGACAGTGGTAGGTGTAAAGTAGCTCCAGCCTCAGGCAAAATCACATACTTCTGAAGATGCCCTCTCAGTATCAGGATGGCAATACAAGTACTGATACTGGCTTCTTAGGTGATCCTTTGCACCTCTCTCCAGTCGGAGTAATGACCTCTGCTTGCACATTAGTTACAGGGAGCACCTGAGAGAGTAGGGCTTGGAGCAAGCTTTGCAGTGATTGAGGACACTGTTCAAGCAGAGACATTCACTGGTATCTCATAAAGTCAATGCCTTGGTCTGGTGAACTCCAGTGTTTGCACATGTGGCTAGGAACAGATTATGAGGGCTTTGTGTGTCCTGTTTCAGTGGTGCATTGGTTTTTTTCTCTTTTTTTATTTATCCAGTTTGTAAAACCAGAGTGGCCCATGGAACCAACTCTCATGAGGTGAGTTAAAAAATTTCTGCAGTGTTATCCCCTGCTTCCAGTCCCCTCAAGGTGGTTTGGTGATTGCTTTCTGATCCTGTAGAAGGCAGAATGAGGGCTATGCCCAAACGACTTCTCTTTCCCCACCTCTCTATCATGTTTAATAACACCATGGAAGTTCTTTTTAGCAGTTTCTAGCTTCTATGACCTAGTTGCTTCTATCTAGCAGTTTGTAGTCTCCAGTCAGCTCTGTCTGCAAGGAATCCTTCCTTTGGTGGGAGGTCACACTCAGTGATGTTTCCACTCCACCATGTTTCTTCTCCAACATGTATGTGGTACAGGCGAGAAGTGGGTTTGTGCTGCAGATGTAGCAGCTGGGTCCTCTTCTTGAGGGGAAGAGAATAGAAAACTCAGGCAGTTTCCAGGCATGTTGAGTTGTAATAATACAGTTGGAACTGTGGGGAGAACAGGGCTGGTAGAACTATCTGCCTTCACTCCTTCCCGTAAGGCAATTGCAGTTAAAATGGTTGTGTATTCCTGGAAGGAGCTCATTCCCCATGAGCCTAGCTTTCTCTAAATTTAGGTGAGTTGAGTCCTGTTTTAATTCTTTTCCATTTGTGCTTCCTGCCTTCCTGCTTACCACAGCTCAGTTTTGAGAATCCAGCCCTTGCTGCTGGCTCTCCTAATGCCTGGCTTCCTTTGTTAACAACGTGGTGGTTGGTCCAGGTTTTCCAGCTGCTCCTGAAACATGCAGTATGTTGCTGCAGTGTCTTTGAGGGCTGAAGGCCATGAAGTAAAATGTAAATCTTAGATGAGCAGAATGGCTATGTCTGAAATCTTGAGTGGCCTTAGCTTGGATCATTTCACAAACTGACAGACAGTCCTGCTAGTTTGCTGAAGCTGCTGCTATAAATTTTTGCTACCATTCCCAAGAATACTTGGGGACTGGATTGTTAATGAATATAAGACTCCAGCTTCCCTGACGATTTTTGTCAGAAGTTCCACTGCAACCTGAAATGCATGAATCTTTCAGTGCTTGTCCAGTGAGGGCTGGAGTTGGTTTCTTCAGTGAATCTTTCTTAGCTCTTTGTTCATACAGTGCAGACATACCTCAGCTTCCTGCCAGAATTCCATTTTCTGAGCAAAAATTAGACTACAGTACAGTTGTAGGCTGCACTTCATCACAGGAACTTAGGACTGGAGCCTAGGAGGACCCCTGGAAAAAAGCCTGAAGTCTTGCGTGGTACTTCACATAGTTAGTAGTAGTAGCCACTTTTGGAGTTGCTGAGTTCTCAGAAGTAATCCAAAAGTGTATTTATCATCAGAGAGGAAATGTAATTGCTATTTTATGGTAAATAATGGCAAGGGAAGCGTTAGCCTATGCTGCCTGGAAGAATTTGTTGCCTGTTTTATTAATGACTCCTTTGGCTTTTGGTATATTGCTTCATTTTCTGTAGAGATATTCCCACTGCAGAGCTGACATTGGAACTAGAACACAGCCTGACCAGAAACTTGCTTTTCTTCATAAGATGACTATTCAGAAAACTCAAGTACTGGCTAACAGGGGCAGCTGAAGGTGCAGGCTTGAGTTTGGGTTTGGTGCCAGCCAGGGCTGTCAGACTGCACATTTTGCAGTGAGAACACAAGTTAGTTAAGCCAAGGTGCTGTTAGTGAGTTGTCTTGTGGTGTCCCACAGTTCTATATAGCCTCTGAACTAGAAGTCACATTGGCCAGGTCAGCACTTGAACCCCAGTTTGTCAGCACCATTTGTTAAACAGAAATAATGCATGAAGGTCATCCTTCCTGGCTGCCATCAGAACATAACTGACATTTGGTAAAGCTGCTCTGAGGCATCACTGGGACCCATAACCTGAAGAAATGTGTCCAGGATGACTTTTTTCTAAGTCTTGAGCAGACAGGAATGAAAAGGCAGAGAATCACTGTGGGTTTTGAGACTGAATTCCTTAAGGACATTGTCAGTAAAAATTCTTGGTGCCAAATGTTTTGTTTTGCCTTCAAAAGAGCTCTGCATTTGTAACGAGGAATGCTATTTGGAAATTATGATATAAAGTATTGTTCCCATGTTACTGCCAGACACAGCAGGTCTGTGCTAAATGACAAAGAGCAAGTGCACCCTGCAAGCAAATTCTTGGAGCTGTATTCATGCATGCTAAAACCCATGAGACATCGCAGTGAACCAGCATAACGCAACACCATGGGAGTTGTATGGGTTGTGTGCTAGTCCTTGGGGCCGTTGGCACAAAGCTTTGCAGAAGAGAGTTTTCACATGGTTTCCAGTAACCTAGGTCAGTTCTGTGACAAGAAGATAAACTCTCTGGGTTTCCATACTTACAAAATAGGATGATAAGTACTTGCTCATCTTACGTCTGTTTGTGGGGATTAATTAACTAATATTTGAAGAGAACAGTATAGGAACAGCACAGGTTTTGGCAATATGATGATGTACATACTATAATGCCAACAGTCTACACAGAAGGAAAAGACAGCAGTGCTTCTTGCCACCAGTGAGAGACAAATGAGGTACAATGTTGCTGTGAATCATCTTGGTAGGTGATTCTGCTGGTTAGAGTAGGTTTCTTGCACAGGTTGTTACCACTCACAAGTTTAGTTTGCACTGTCAGATAGATACCATCTGGTATAATAGAGACAGAGTATCAGCTGCAGGTAGTTATTGAATGCATGCATTGACTTGAACTCAGAAAATGTTAATCTACTGAGTCATTGTGCATGCGTGCAGACAATTATGTGATGTCATGTGGTCTACCAGATAAGGAGGAGTAAGGACAAAAATGTGGTCAGAGTTCTAACTATGAATATGTAGAACCTCCCCTCTCAAAACGAGACCAAGAAAATCTACCCTTCCTGGCCACAGCTGCTGTGCTTGTGGAAGGACCCACCCTGTCACTGAGGTCCCATCAGCTGTTACTTGACATGATGTGCCCAGCCTGGGATGGACTTTGCTCCCAAATGAAAGGAGCCAAACTCCAAGCAGAGAGAAGCTCACTGCTGTCTCCTGACTGAAATCTCAGCAGGGTTTCCCTTCCACCCTGAACACAAGCACTGGCTCTCACTGACATGAAGGATCATGATGATGTGTTGCTCTGTACCCGCAGGGCTCAACCCTTTCTAGGGAAAGAAACACTAAAGAAACAAGAGCTTTGGCAAATATCTGGGCTTCTGGGTCTGACCACGATACTTTGTGCATCTCTTAAAGTATTTTCATTGCCTGTGCCAGAATGGTGCTTGCTGTGGTTCTTCATTGGAGCCACGGCAGCATCCATACTCCAACAACAAACCTGCAAAATGGGGCACTGTGGTTATGATAATTATATATATGCATGTAAGCATGGTAGTGGAGGGATCAATGGAAAGAACAGTGTAACATGTGCTGGAGATATGCTGGTTCGTCAAAGTATTCTATGCACCAATCAGCATCACTTCCATGCTGTTTGAGGCAGCTGTTCATCACTCAGCCCCTATAAACACCTTCCTTTTTGGCATATATGTTCCAGTGCCTTCGAGAGGACTATCCATTTGGAGTAATGGGGTGAAACCAAGCCAGGAATATCATTAGACCAGCATTTGTTACCAGTAAGAAATACTGGAGTCTGAAAAACAGTCTCTGAAGATGTGGGTGAAACCCTGGTACTTAGGCCATTGCAACTGGACTGAACCAGACCACGGGAAATAGAGCTGTGGGGAAGAACTTGTAGTTAGTACACAGAGCTGTTCCTTCTGTTGTTCTCATGATACACTCTTGTATTCAATACAAACTTTGTTTGTGTTGATCAGATGTTTCACCCTTTTGTTGTACCTGCAGTTGCAGTAGCTTCCCAACTAAAAGTAGCAAATGAAATTGCAAAGAGCTGAGAAGAAAATGTTGATTGAAAATGAAAACTTATGGAGAGTTGTGTGTCAGTGAAATGAAATGCAATGAAATAGGACTAGCTGCTGAGAAGGAATTCACACGTGGTCAGTATATATCCACCTGTAGATGTTCCCCTTCACTGCTAGTCATATAGTGGGTAAGCATGAAATTATTGAAAGACTTGTGCACAGCTGTGTGTGCATGTTTCCAGATGGCGATCATCTTCAACCAGGAGGGCCTGAAAGCTGTTCACCCCCCTTGCGTCATTCAGAGCTTCATCAATCACAACGCTGTGCTGTATAAAGTCTTCGTGGTTGGGGAATCCTACACAGTGGTGAAAAGACCATCTTTAAAGAACTTCTCTGCAGGAATCTCAGGTACGTTGTGCCCATTTAAAAGGAAATGTCAGTTCCTGGAGCATTGGCAGCAAACAGCTCAGAAGTATCTTTGAAAAGGCTGCTGACATGAAGGCAGCTGGTCCTTGCATACCATGGTTCCTCTTCTGTATTATTTCAATAGGAAGGGAGGGAGATAACTCATCTGCTCTGGAATACATAGGAATGACATTCGTATAGTAAATATTTATGCAATGGTAACCTGAGTCTTACCTGTTAGAAATAGTGTTTTATGTCATGTAGAAAGGGGGAGAGGGAGAGAAATTCTCTCATTTTACAGTAAGTTTATGTGTCATTTGTTCCGGAGTTTGTTTATAAATGTGCTTTGGAGAGAATTTCCTGGATTCCATCGTTTCAGAACTTCCTCTCCCTATTTTTACCCTGATTATGCATGTGTGTTTAAATTAAAGATCACTTGTGCTTTCCCCTGAATGAGCCTCTTTGTACATGGGAGGCCCAGTATTGTAAACCATGGTGGGAAGTGTCCTTTGGTTTGTAGATACCAGCTATGCTGGATGGAAGGATGAATGGACTTGTAAGTGAGGACAGTGATCCTCCTAAATGTCGCTAGAAAGCAACTTGAAGGGTTTTCATTAAAGATTGCTTAAATCTCCTTTATGAGAAAAAAGCTCCCTTTGAGAGAACTGCATTCTGTGGTCCAGCAGAAGCAAAAAGGAATTAGCAGTGCATGGATGGGAACATGATCTGCTCACAACTAGACAAATCCAGGAGGTGGGGATGGGAGGGGAGAAGGTATTGAACTAAAGGAGATAAATGAACACACGCCAGTTTCTTGTCACTTTTCTTAGCTGTTTCCGCTGATGTTAGTATGTCCGCATACGTTCACCATTGTGATCTGCACACGGATACGTGTTTTGTTAGTATATGTATAGTAGGATCCTGGTAAAAGTCTTCGTAGGCATGTATACCTGTATTTATTTTTAGGTCTGCTCTACGTCCTGACCAAATGAAGTAGGTCAGAATCTGTGTAAACAATTATGACAGTTGGTCTATACTTTTGCTGGAAGTGAACATTTTAAGGCATCTTTCTAAAAATGCCTTGGCTAATGTCTCATCTGTTAGTGTAAGACTTGAAAGTTGTCTGGAAGCCCACATAAAAATGAGTTTTGTGGGCAGATTAGGGTAAGTGTCTGGCTTTTTTTACCCTGATCAGGAGAATTTAAGGGGGCTGTGCTACAGGCACCTGACTAGGCAGATCTGACAGTTAAGCAGATCTGGCAGCTGTGAGGTACTCCAGGAGCTGACAGTACAGGGCCTTTCTAAATGGGAGGAAAGGCAAGAATATTATATGCTGGTGTCAGACTGCAGAGTAGATTAGGGTTTGCTTGTCACAGCTTCCCCATCTTTATCAAATGTGGTCCTATGGCTGCTCTTAAGTGTTCACTCAGAGAGATCAACATGGCAGAAATACTCTATTGCTGGTGCCACCTGAGCGCTGAGACTTTGGTCCGGGTATTCCCATGCGGGTTGTTTGTACAATGCTGACAGTCTGCTGTGGTAGCAATTCCAAGGGGAGATGTGCAGTGGATTTCTCCCCACCAGTAAAACCGCCAGCACATAGCAAGTGGGTTGGGAGGTGCTGGTATGATTCTCCCAGTACTTTCGTGGCTTCAGTCACCTCAGGATGTGTCCCACATTCCTGTGAAGCCTTCAAAAGGAGGGAAGGTCCTGACCGTGAAATTTACCACTTTCCTCCATGGTGACAGTGCCCTACCCAGGTTCACAGGGATCAGTGTACCCTAGGTGCTATCGATCTACCGCCTGCAGTGAATGCAGCTTCTCCCTTCTGTCACATGCTTTCCCATTGGAACTTTCACTTTGAGTATAGCAAATTAGTAGAAATTAACTTAATTATCTTACTGAACTTAGTTAATCGGCTCTGGTGAAGGAAAGGAAACCGGTTCCTGTTTAGCCCCGTGCAGTTCTGTTTATCTGTGGTCCAAGGTCCAAAAACCGTGGGTGACTGCTGCCTGTGCGGGCAGCTAAGTGCCAACAGGCAGGAGAGGCCCTGGGAGGGGTGGGTGGTGGGCACTGCACGCTGGGGATCAAGGCCGGATTCCCGAGGCTGCAGTGCCATCTACTGTTCCTTGCACTAATCTTGTGGAAAGTAAAATTTGGTTTATTATTTACAACCTGCTTTTAATTCCAGACAGAGAATCAATATTTTTCAACAGCCACAATGTTTCAAAACCGGAATCCTCATCTGTCTTAACAGCAGTAAGTACACTTAGTCTTTTTTCCTCTAGCGCAGCTGTAAAACTAGATATCTAGTCCTTTCTTATCGAAGCATTAGCAGCTAGTGACTCTCCTTCACAAGTTGTCTGCTTCTGTGTTGCAGGCTGAGGTCTGTTTGGTACCACGAACCAGCATGACTGTGTCCCCCTCTGGTTTTCCTTACCGAGCTCCGGTGAGGAAGCACTGATTCAGGAGGGCTGTGCTGCTTGCCAGACCTAAACTCCCTAAAGCTAATCTAGGCAAGGGGAATGAGGAGGTTCTGAATGCAAACACCTGGCCTTTTCCTGTCCAGAGAGCTTAATAAGCATGAATCATCCTTCTAGGACTCAGTTCTGTGAGGAAAGACAAATGGTGAAAATTCAAGCAGAGAAATTGCATTGGGCAGGGCCACAAAGGGCCATTAGCTGTCTGTGGTGTGAGCACGGCCAAGCTGTGACCACAGGACCATTTCTGGATGTCTTCCGAGTCCAGCAGTGCCAGCATGCTGCACAGTTTCACACTTGCATTGCCAGTCCTTTCAATAAGCTTTGCACGTATGAATCCTAACAAGTTCTTGGGCACTCAACTTCTGAGAAAGTGACTTTACAGGACTGGGTCCTTCCCATATCTGAGTCTCCAGATTCTTTTCTGTTTCACAAGCTCTACTTGGGGAGTAGTTCCATAGTTGGCAATGATTAAATTTTGTGTACAACAGTGATAGGCATGCAAAATATTAAAACTGTAATTGTGCTAGTCATAAATCCCTTTATGGCTAAATTTACTTTCAAACTTAGAGTATATGCTCTGTGATTTACCTGCCATCTCTCTCATACGCATACATATTCCATGCATGCTTCTGTAGGCATAACAGCATACTTTGGCTGCTTAACATGTTTAAAAAGTAAAGAAAGGCACATCTATCAATCAGAAGTGACCTGAGTTACTCATTGTAATAAATGTTTATGGAATAATTTATACATGAAAACCCACATAAAAGATATGCCCTTTGAATTAGCCTCTGCCCTGAAGATACCAGCTGAGTTGAATTATATGTCTCAGATTAAACTTAGCAGCAGGAGTCTGTTTTATCAGCCCTTTAACATAGGCCATATTCTGCATTCAAATAACAGAATGATATGCAGGATATTTGCAGCACAGGGTTAAACACACCAGATGTATTTGGTTTTTTAAGTTTTAGATCTAGTACTTAAAATATTCTGAGTCTTCATTCCTACACTGCTCTATCTCTCAAGAACTGCACCAGAATGAAGAGCAAGAACTAGGTATTTTAGAGCAAGTGAACTTCCAATATGGGAAGGATTCTGAGTTATGAAAGCAGTTTCTGTTTGGTGTATTTCTCTGTTTCATGCCACTGGTTCTCTGCAATTAGATTTGGTGGATATGCACCTGGAAACCTCTGAAAATCAATCTTTCCACAAAAGACTGTTTCAGAGTCCCTCAATAATGTGTCTTTTTCCACTCACTATAGCTGGATAAAATCGAAGGAGTATTTGAGCGGCCAAATGACGACGTCATCCGGGAAATCTCGAAGGCGCTGCGGCAAGCTCTGGGAGTTTCTCTCTTTGGAATTGATATCATCATTAACAATCAGACTGGGCAGCATGCGGTCATTGATATAAATGCATTCCCAGGTGAGAAAGGCTTTTCCACTCATGCTCTGTGGAAACTGTATTGTGTGTACTTAGTGCGGAGTTTTACTGCTGGTGTCTCACATCATTGCTTCCCAGGCGGGGGACAGGAAAGCAGCAGCCAAATTGTTCTCAGATAAGATGCTGTTCGATTTGGGAAGGGCAGAATCCTAATCTAGATATGGAACGTGCTACTGAAATATCAGCTTTTAGGAGATACGGTCAAATTTTAGTGGCCAGCTGTAACATGGTTGTCATGCCCTTCCTTGCAAAGGGATGCCCAGGAACTGAAGTGTGAGATTGTGTGCTGACACCTGGCCTTTCTGGACCTGTCCCTCATTCTGAAGAGGAAAAGAAGAAATTCTATTTTAGGAGAGCCTTTCAAGATTTCTTTTTTCCAGACTCTGTGCCATTAAAAGTGTTGAGGGGGTGGAAACAGCAAACTGTTCTCTTGAAAATCTCTTCCTGTGCAAATTGACTCCCCACAAAAAGACATTTATGCACAAAGCAATACCACCAGAAATGTGACGATAATGAGAAAATTGTAGGGGCACGGAAGTTGCTGTAAAGAGTTGGATATTCTCACAGGTTCTCGTAAGTGCATCCTGGAGTAAAACAATAGAATAGAGCATGTGAAAACAGGTAAATTTGTCCTCCACCTTTTTTAGTGCAACATATGTCTTGGAAACAGCTAAACAAGCTCCTTGACCGCTGGAATTGTTAAAAGGAGTTGTAAGTGTATATAAGGGGAGACAATAATGCTCGTCACTCGTGCTGAATATAAGTAGCCTAACATGGTAAAAGAATACATCATCTCATTTGATGCTGTTTTGCATGGGGTTTTTCAATTTGAGAATCTCCTCTCATTACCTGAATAGTGATGCTTGTTTCCAGAGATGTATACAGGTCGCTACATAGTTTATTTAACCTGTCATTTGAAGACTGAGTTTTCAATATGGCTGTAGTATCTTTACATCCAGAGATCTTGCCCTGAGCTCCAGTTGTTTTAATCTTTCAGTTCAGGTCCTCATTCCCACTGCTGCCCCGTAGTGTCTTGCCTGTCTATCTCCACAGTGACTGGCTCCCTTTTAAAACTCCAGCCCTGCTATTCTCAGGTCGCTTTGCAGCTTGGTTCTGCCATACGGTGTTGATGCAATCTGCAGGCCTATGAAAACAGTCTTCTGCCAAAGGCAGTGAAACAACCTAAACTGGGTGTCAGATGGTACCATATCAGCTTTATGAACGGGTTTATATTTCAGACAGTGGGTCTTGGAAGTCAGTCATACAGGACATTCTTTTGCAATCCTGCATCCTGCATTTTGGAAAGTATCATTTTGGATTTGGTACTTTGCACAGACTGCTGAAATTCCCCTTTTCTTGAAATGCTGAAAAGTCCAGATTGGGGAACAACTAGTGGCAAACTAACTAGTTAAAGAGGAGTATGTCTTCATGATGTGGCAGAAGTTTGCAGAACTGCCTTCAACCTCATGCTCTGTTGTACTTCTACCCTAAAGCAATAGTTTTTGATACTCAGCCCAAATCCTGTGTTTCAGTCTGTGCAGTAATTGGTCTTTGAAGAGACATTGAATTAATAGTGGTTTAGTCCTTGCAGGAGGCTTGAGAGCACAGGGAAGCTTCTTATGCACAGGTCTACATTGTGCTTGTTTGCAGATGCATTGCCAAGTGGACGTCCTTCCTATCCATGCTCAGCCAGAGGACTCTGGAGACTGTTTTCAGCATAGCAAAATTCAGGCCCCTTGTAGACAGGCATTTCCAAAATAGTTTCAGTGGGCAGTGCTAGGATGGTACTGGAGCACGATTCATGCAACTTGTGCTTTGAGGCATGCAGAACTTCTATCCTCCCACTGATGCCTTGTGTGACATGAATCCAGAGATGATTGCCAGTAGTTTCTGAAGGTGTAATTTAATCTGCCCTTCTTGATTTTGTTCTCATCACAGCACAGTGATGGCCCAAAATTGCCTTTTTTGAGAGGCCTGCAGCAGCAGCCAGTGAACAGAGTGAGGTAATATGCACAGAGTTAGCAGCCTTCCCCAGCATCCTGTGGCTCGAGAGTTGAGACACCATGGTTCTCTTCCTCCCTTCTTCGAATTTGTTTTTTAGAAGTGTGTTAAGTTTCTTCTGAGTGACCAGGCAGAATTACTTGGCTCTTTCTACCCAATGTGCAGAGGGCTTGCACAGAGGAAGCCTGCCTGAAACATATAGCTTCCTCACACTGTAACATCTGCTGATTTCAGGGCTAAATAACTGGCCATCTCATTCCCATTAAATATTAAAAGTAACTTCTTTTTAGGTTTGCCAGGTGCCCTCAAACAAGGCTGGTTTGTTTTCGGTGAGCAGACATGAAACACTCTAGGGTACTAGGGATCTCCTCTCTGAATATTAAAGCTGTTACTATGGAGATGGCTTATTCCCAGGGTGTTTGAAGCACTCTGAGTAGATTTGAAGGCTAATCCCCTGGCTTTTACATAAGCAAGAAAGCGTAACAAGCACCTCCGTCAAAGAGGTGGAGATCTTGTTCTGGCTCCCATGACCGGCTGTGAGAGTCCTAGTTGCCCCCTGCAGACCAGTGGATTATCGTGTGGGGCAGTGGGAAACTTGATGTTTTGAAATGGCTGGTTGTTTGTTGAATCTGTTTAAGGGCCTTTGAGAAAGGAAGACTAGGAGCAGTTGTCTCACATTGCTAGTGTTTTGTGTGACCTGTTAAGTATCTAGGAGAACTGTGACCATGTGCATTAAAATCCAAAGCAATGTAGCAGCCTAAGTAAGAGTTAATTGCTTAATGTATGGGTTATAAATACGCCATAAAATCACCACATTTATCTTAAGGCGAAATTATCCTCTTACCTTAAGTTTTTCAGGAAGTTGGGTTTTTGTAGCCTAAGAAAGTTGGTCTTTACAAGGGAATGGAGATTAAAATTGAATGATTTATGGATCTGAGGGACTCTTCTGCTATGCGATCGCATCCCTAAAAGTGTTTTAAAATGTGCATTTACTTTGTGGTCTCTGGTTCTGCTCATGTGCTGCTGTGTGAATGTGTGCTATTCACATGGGGCTTCTAAACTGTTATTTATTGCTTCAGTCTCCTGTATTACTACCACGTCACCTTCAGAATACTTTTATAGACATTTTAAAACAATCAGCTTATCCCATTAAATACACTGAATGTCATATGTCACTTCTAAATACTGAATCAAATTGATAACAGTTTTAGGTAATGCAGTAGCAGTTAAGATCCGTTTCAAGACATTGTGCCAATATCTTGCATGTCTGTTTCAATTACAAAATGAATTCAATAATAAAACTGTGGCTGTACCCGAGCATTTAAAATAGAGCCAGAAGTTCTGTACGCCTACTGCCACCCTTTGTGTCACCAAAAATGTCACATCTCCTGGTATTTGAGCAACTTTTTAACCAGGAAACTTGTTGTTAAATTCTGCATTGCAAATTGTCTGGAGTCACTTAACAGAACATGCAGAAAGGTGGTTTCAGTACTGAAATAAAAGATTGATGTTTGAATCAAATACTGTATCACTTGTATATGTTTGCTGTCCCTTGAGTGTTTTTTCAGACGTTGCTCATAGCAGGAACATGTTTTAGGTGCCAAGTTAGGTTAGATTAGACGTGCATCACATTGCTGCTTGCACAGTGGGAAGGTCCCTTTTCTGTAGGGTATAAAGCCAGCCACGCTGGCCTCTGAGGTTCCCTAACTGAGAGCATTGCTGGGCAAATTCTAGAGAGGGTCCAGACCCTCAAGGAAACTCTGCATTAGAGCTACATTCCGTACTAAAACTGGAAACAGAACAGAAAGGATCAATGTTATACCACAGAGTTTGTAACTTAGGGAAAAACCTGGACTTGGCAACAAGTGATAAAATATACCTAAAATTATGTATACACATATATACTTGGGAGGAAAAAGAAACAGGAAATCTGAAAGGTGACAGTTTTTTTCATTAAACAGAAGTGTTTTTTAGCAAGGATCTCTGTTCCTTGTTAAAGTAACCTGCTCATGCAGTCACTCAAAACAATGTCATGGAAAAGAAGCCTTTTTATTATCATTTGGAGGGCGAGGACAGCCCCAGAAATAAACTGGTATAAAAAGCCTTTCAAATAACATAGAAAAATGGCTTAATGGCCTTTTTTTTTCTCTTTCATTTTTCCTCTTTTCAGGTTACGAGGGTGTTTCTGAGTTTTTCACAGATCTCCTGAACCACATAGCTGCTGTCCTGCAGGGTCAGGCACCTGAGGTGACCCAGCTAAACCGTAGCAAGCTCCTGGCAGAGCAGACCAGCGGGATCATGGACGAGCGGATATGCTGCGCTAGCACAGGCTGTCTCAGCGTCATGGGAAAAGACTCCTCCTGGATTGTGGAAAGTGAGACCAACAGCTCAGTAAAACTGCAACACCAGAGACTAGGCTGCAACTCGGCAGTGTCCCCCAGCTTCCAGCAGCACTGCGTCGCTACGTTGGCAACAAAAGCTTCTTCTCAATAACTTGCTAATGCCATGGACTGAGAGAAAGCCACAGGGATACAAATTGTGGTCCCAGAACCAGATCAGGCTGTAACAGTACAATTGTGAAAAATGAAAAAACAAAACAAAAACAACAAACCACAACACAAAACACAATGTAGAAAAACAAAATAAAACCCCCTTCCATTTGATTTAACCTAATTGACTGATGAAATGGACTGAAAGAAGGAGGGCAAGAAAGTGATTCAGATCCATTTCATTGGATTCCAGTTGCAAATCTGTAGTGAGTTTACACACACATGAGTTTTAACACTAGTCCTTTCATTGTGGGAGGGTTGCTCTTTCATTTCTATTGTTCTTTTTAATCACTGGTGACCAGCATTTTAAAATCGGACCTCATGGTTTCAAGAAGATAATAATGTTGAATGCAGTGTCTGAATGTAACAGTGCAAGAGATTTTTGCCTAAAATATTCCCTGTTCCCTTTTTCCAGGTAGGCCATTGCAAATGAAAGCTAAGACAACTTCAGTATCACTAAACCAAATCTCTGGAAACATTGACCAGTCAAGATGTTGACAGGTAGCCTGCTGTAAAGCCGTGGCACTTGGAGTAGGACAGAGCAGTGTGATTGTTCAGGGTGCAGAACTGAGGTGACCACCCCGGTTCCAGCTTTGCAGTTCTTCCCCCAGGCCTCCTGGCTTCAGTCAAAAGCAGCTCCTAACTGTGTCTGCCAACAGCGACACATGTTCAGTCTGGACAGGGTGCCGATAGTTAGGTTGAGTGATTTAGTAAATTGAATATAATCCTTTCAATTGTCTGCTAGTGGTGAAATCCTAGAAGAGTTAATAGAAGCAGCTCATCTCTCAGCAGAGAATTTGATTCTCCCTCCATTGCACGTGTGAGGACTCTGGGACAACTCTGCAGAAAAGCTGCAGAGCCACGCGTTTTCCTTGGAGCAGTACACCTGATCTGCAGATCCTGAGGGGTATCACAGTTGCTGCCTTCCACAGATCCATAGTGCTGTGCATTTTCTTTTCTTTTGCAAATTAAATATAAGCAGAATTGTGTACCTTCGTATGAGGTAGAAGTGCACAACAGCTCTAGCTTAGAGACCACATTATTTTGTTGCAAGCTACCAGATGAGGCCGTGTGGTAATTTACAATAGCAGTTTATACTATTTGTAAACTACAGCACAGCCAATTTGTATCTCTTGAGATATGCAGTAAACCTACAGTGTTCACCTTCTATTGCATCTTCTAGCATGGCAGCATCTTCTGCTGTTGAGAATTCCTGCAACTTTTGCCAATTCTGAACACTAAACTGGAAATATCCAAGTCTGTCAGTGCTGATAAGAGAGACACTATTTTGGTAGATAGAGTGGCCTTCCTTTCCCCATATAAGCCCTAAAATATGTTTAAGAGGGGTGGTGTTAAGAAAATTTCCTTAATTAAGCTTCTAGATTGCAGATACGGGAATTTCTCTCTTTCTATAGCAGGTATTCGTAAAGTATCCATCACTGCAGCATTTGATAACAGTTTGGTTAGTAACATGTGTTAGATATCTACTCAAAAGGAAAGGATCTAGAGCTTAAAGCCCAGGTAGACCATGAAGAGAGGATCAAACTGTGTAAAAGATGTCACTAGCCTACCTGATTGTACCAGTCCTGGAGGGGAAAAAGTTTTGAGGAGTGTTGTGTAGCAGTTCTTTTGTGTAAACAGTGTTTTCATCATTGAAGAGATTGGATTTGTTCCCAAAATGCCATTCTTGGGAATTTCCTGTAGCCAGGATTGGATTTTCAAGGCTGATATACACAAGAGAAGTTATTCCACCTTTAGAGGGGTTACTAACTTTAAGATATTTCTGTAGGGACTGGAAGGACCTTATGAGTGTGGTATCTGCCAAATTCCAGGGTGCATGTAAATGCAGCCAACTTCCTCAACTATTGCAGATCAGTTCTGAGCTGGGCACGCTTCTCAATCCTTGTATGCTTTGAGGCTGCTGGATCCCACGTTGTCTGCAGCTCGCAGGTCTCGGGTAGTTGTGGTGTGAGTCAGATGTACATAGGTAAGGGTTTATAAAAGTATTCGTGACAGACCAAACCTTTCGTAAAGCCATGACTGAAATAAATTTGACATCTACAGTTTGGGGGTTGTTTTTGTTTGTTTCAAATAAAGAAGTCTCTTTACGTTACACGTGTAACAGAAGATACCCTCAGGAAGGAACTTGCCAGTGCATATTTTTGTATGGTACTTTGTTGTAACCAGGTGGTGGAGTGTTTGTAGATTTGTCTTTTGCTCCCTTTATTACAATGGCTTGGGTTGGGGTTTTTTTTGGTGGCTGGTTTGTTTGTTTGTTTGAGTTTTGGTTGGGTTTTTTGGTGGGGTTTTTTTTGTTTGTTTGTTTGTTTGAGTGGTTGGTTTTTTTTTTTTTAAATTGGGTGGTGGGGGAGAAGCAATGATGTTAAAACTGGGTTAGTTACTCAAGATCTTTCAAACTAAGTATGTTTACATGATTCTGAGTGTTGGATCCAATGGAAATGTCTGTATGCTGTTTCCTAGTTAGAACATCAAATAAGAATTTTATTTTCCTGGCTGCCTTCTGAATTTTGGTTGGCCTATTTTGCACTGCTTTATTTCTCCAAAATAAACTACTGAAATATAATTGTGCATTTTAAACTTGTTTACAAATAATTGTTAGAAGTTTATTTTGTAATTCTCTGAAGGCTGGAGAAATACTATATTTAAATATTACTCCAGACCTTGACAGTAACTAGAGAACAAGTTTAGGTCATTGGTGTGATCAGTGATATTTTTCCCATAGTCTGTAATTTATTTTTTATTTATCAAATGTATCACTTTAATTTACCAGGTGCAGATATGCAGGTACCTGTTGTGATATGGCATTACAATAGAGTTTTCACATAAATTACCATGCAATTGCTGTACTACTATATTTCTTTGCAGAAATTATTGTTATGGCTCGTTATGGCTAGAATGTTGCTAAATCACAGGGGCAAATTGGGAGACCAACTTCTAAAAGCCAACCTGTAAATTACCAAGTATCCAGACATACAATTACATTATTGCAAAGCATTCAAGCATGCATATGTTATTAAGCCTGTGCTAAAGTGCTTTTCTGAATTGCTGCCTCGTTTGGTAAGTTCAGGATAGTTTTGATTTAAGATAAGCTTCACAGTAAGTTAGTTAATATTCTGTAGTCTTTTTTTGTAAAAGTAGAGGAGTTTAGTAATATTAGACCATACCAGAATGCCCTTGCTCTTAAAATTGCAGACAATCTGAGGGAGATTTTTCCATAATATCTGTTCGAATTCTGTTACTTTGGGTTAGAAAAGGTTCTGCTGTGTTTTCAGAGGCATGGCTATTATTGCTGTGTTGATTGGAGCAATTTTATTAAAATTATATGGTCACCAGTTAGCTTCTTAGGGATCTATTTCTGTTCTGCTTCACTGTTAGAAATCCACAAGAACATCATTACCCTGATTGGAATTTCTCCAGGTTTTGTGTCAGTGTGATGGAGGAGATGGGACTCCTGTTTGCACTGTAATCATGCTTCAGCAGGGGGAGATTTTTCTCTGTTGAAGAGAACTTGAGCGGTATCATTACTGCCCACGATGGCAAAGCCATCACCATCCTGGTCATTACGTGAAAACCAACTGCAGAAATGCAGCCCAACTAGGAGCATTGGTGCTGACCCTTATGGTTTGTGTCGTGCAGAGCAACCCCTGGGCCAATGCTGTTTTGCCTTTGGTTAACCACGTGTCAGGCTATTCAACCTCCATGCTGTAGGAGCTGATTGACTGAGCTGGTTAGTAGATAGGGTGCACTATTTTTATTAATATTATTCAGACAGTTGGAATGATAAAGCTGTTTAAAGATCTCCATCCTCTAAGTGTGAATGTTTGTGCAGAGGAGGTCTGCAGCAGGTTGCTCAGATGGAAAACTACCAGTTTAATTTGTTTTCATTAGAGATGGGTACAAATTAAAAACCTGACCCTGAGGCTTCACGAGTTAAGAAGGATTGCTCAAGATAAAGCCTCAGGTTCTCCAGATTAACTGTGGGCTGTATCCAGCCAGGGAACAAGCAGGTGGAGTACTGGGTAGATAACAGAGGCAGGATAGCAGTCCAAAGGCAACAGAATAAATGAGGCCAGAGGTGTTTGAATTGCCTGGCTAAAAAGAGTGAAAAAAGGGAAAAATGCATCCAGGCTTCTCAGTTCTTAGACTAACACTGGTTTCCCAAAGTGTTTGTGTGGCAGCAGTGACAAATGAGTCAGGCTTTTTCACACTAGCTTGCAGCCTTGCCTTCCACAGCTGTGCAGAAGATCTTGGATTTTGTTTTTTTAGTGAATAGAGTCTATTTTGAGTTTGTAGCAGTCTCCCCATGTGCACACTTGCAGGAGTTCACTTGCATTACCCTGCTAACTTTCTTTTCCTCTCTCCATTTTAGTAAGAGATGTATTGTTTTCTGTATTCAGTATACAATTACTTTATTGTGTTGCAACTGTGTGTTTCGTAATTAGGAGTATGTGAAAATGCTTTGTGTAGGTTAAAAGATTTCCTTTAATATAATCTCCTCTCGCTTTCATAGATAAATGGACACGCCGTTGCAGATCACATTGCTGATTTTATTTGTAATATTGCTTTAATATCTATTTGAGGGGAATGTAACCTCCAGAAAAGTACTTTCCACATCTTCACCACCTTTCCTTTCCTTTCCCTGTTCACTGTGTGTGGATCCAGGCCATCAACACTTGAGCTTTTGACCTGATTGATAGGTTTCAGATCCTCCATGGATTCTATCATGTTTACATGGCCACAAAAATTATTAAAGATGGTTGAAGTTTGAGAGGATCCAGGTATAAATGGAGATGTTAGAGCAATTCCTGAGCAACACAAGCACAGTAGCATCTGTACAAGCAAAGGGAATCATTCTCCAGGTGTATGTGTGCAAGTGGCTGTTGGGGTCTGGTCCACTCCTGCTTCTGGGGCAGTTTTCCTGTGGAAATAGAAAATCCACTGTAAGAAAATGTCCTGTATCTGTGATGCAGGAGGAGGGTGAGGAGAGGCAGAGCTTGGGAGTAAAATCCTGGCCATTGGATATCGTGATACCAGTGGTCCAGAATTTAAATTCTTTTTAATAGCAATGTGGGGAGGTGTTTTCTTTCTCTCCACCTTTCATACCCTGAATCCGCTGGGGCTGATGCTTGCCGATGCCTGTGGGCCACAGGAGCTCCTTAGCAGGTGACCTTGTCCAGCATGCCATGAGCTTGCAGAGAGCTCCCAACGTGTTGAGAAGCTTTTGTTGATGGCCTGGAAATCTCTTGAAACTCCTGAAATAGCTGAAGCAGCAAATGGAGTTCATGAAAATCAGGTCTTCCTCTTCCATCCTTTTTAAAGAAACCCATATTTTATTTCCTCCTTTGCTCTTTACACAGTAGTTTTTAGATATAAATTATTTTAACATTTTTTGTGTGAAAAGACATATATGCATATATAAAGTTATTAAAAGGTTGAGTATATGTTGAGTATAAAATAGTGACTTCTTTGTTTCAGATGTTAGCAGCCCCTAAAAATAAGTTGTTTATGGTCTTGTAAAGTCAGTGCTGTAAAAAAAAAAATTAAAAATAAAAGATGTATTAGATGTATCTTTTATTATTTATTTCTGATTCAGTATTTGATACAGCTTGTGTATACCTTTGTGAGAATCACATGCTAAAATGCAGTCGTTCTTAAAATGGAGTAACAACAATTCCTTGGGATCCCAACAATTTTGAGAAAACTGGCCCTCTGGGTGTCCATAGTGTTGGATATTCTCCTTCACTCTCCAGCATTGCTCCCCACCTAAGCATGGCTGAATCCTGGGGACCATTCTGTATGTGTGCTAGGTCTTGCAAGGTCATCGATACCTGTGTTCAAATCCAGTGTTAACAAGTGTCTTGTGATTCGCTTCAGCCCGGTTCACTATGATTTCTGAAACATCATTCCCATTTTGTACTTAAATTTGTCTAGAATTATATAAACCCTTAAAAGATCATGGCTTACTGTACAAACCAAAAATACTTGCTATTTGGCGTCTTTGATTGCATGACTGATCAGATCTGACAATGAAGATGGTGCTTTCATCTAACAGCATTGATTTCAATGGTAATACGTTCATTTTCTTTTCATTTGCAAGCACCTGTTTTGGACAATGTTTTGGTTTCAACAGTAAAGCAATATGCAGTAGGTATTGTGGCATTATCTCTGTAATTGTTTTGAAGACAGAATTATCCCTTGCCAACACGTAATGAAAATAAATGCCTTATAACAACTTCTACTTTGCTTTCTCTTTATGAGTAGATAGGGCAGTGAGGTGAGCAGCTCACTGGGGGAAGTTCTTTTCTGTGAGAATTTGGTCTTCACATCCTTCCCCAGTGCAGTCGTTAGCAGTACCTCCTTGTACCAGCAAGATTTGATTTGATTTCTCTCTTAACGCTAGTGGGAAGTGTTTGTATTACTGTGTAACACAGCTAAACACCACTGGGATTTAGGCTACTGCTGTACTTAAGCATTTATCCTAGCGTAGGCTTCTGGGTTGATTCTTCCTTTATCATCCTGAATAGGGAATTCTTGATTTCTCAAAACCTAGCAGGGTTTTTAATCAGGACCGTATGTGGGCTGCTGCAGGAAAGAAATATCTCACCCAGCAGCATTAAATTTTGCTAAGCAACAAGCGCGCTCAGCGAGGACACTCATGTAAACACCACCTGGGGATCAGCGCTTGGTGTCAGCCCCAAGGCCAAGCCCTGCAGTGGTAAGCTGGGAGACACCACTGAGCAGAGATACAGCCGGTTGGAGGGCCGGTACTTACCAGTTGATGGGGTATGCTTGCAGGCCCCATGCTCAGGCCTTGAACCTCCAACTCTCCCTTTGAAGAAAGTCCTTAGGTACCAGATGTTTGTGATTGCTTGAATGTCCAGTTAATACAGTTTTCCTGTGGAAATAGATGGAACTATTCCATCAAGTAATGTTCCATCAAGTTCCATCAAGTAATGTTATTTTTCCTCTCATTGATTTTGCAGCAGCAATAGACAAGTTCTGTCTGCTGTCACCATCCTTTGTGGAAAAACCTGTCTTAACTCTTTTGGAGGTGGCTGCGTTTCTATGGTGGGTTGCTGGTTTCTTGGGTTTGTGGTTGGTGTTTTGCTTTGGGGGTTTTTTGGTTTGGCGGCATAGGGGTGGGTGGCTGAGGGTTTCTGTGAATTCATTTTGACTTGTAGATTTGAGTTTGCAAGGGTTTGTATGGGTGATGCTATTGGCAGAGGCTCTGCCACAAAAAAAGAGGAGAAACTAAACACTATGCAAAGTAAAATTTAAATCAAAATCAGTATGTAAAATGTGACTTTTACAGCTGGATTAACTCTCTAATAATTGACATTTTAGTGCCATTTGTGTGGAACAGCTTTGGTTGCCTTCTGTTCCCATGTGCATTTCTCTGAGGTCAGAGTGCGATCTCCTCAGGATGGGGTTGGGAGGCTTGCACCTCACGCCAGTGCACTCTCCCCAGCCAGGCTCTCACCCTTTGCCTTGTCCTGGCTTGTCCCACTCCAGCTTTTGGGCCATGCCTCGGCCTCACTGCCTCCTACATTGCTGCATGGCTGGCCAGGGATGGGGCAAGGGGCGCTGCCCGTGCAGCAGCTCCTCCAGACCTCCTTGGGGACAAGGAGGACAGCTCTGGACACCCAGCGCCTCCTGTGCTGTGGGGACCCTGCATACCCACCTCCAGGGCAATTCACTCTACAGGCCAACAGCACTGATGTTTTTGGCAAAGTAAAGGCAGACGCCAAGCTCAAAGCCTGGCAGCCGCTCCTGGAGCATCTCAGCTGTTCTGTGGGTTGCGGAAGATGGGATAGAACCAAGCTTCAAACTTGGTGGGTGGATGGGATGCAGCCCTGGCAGAGGAATGCTTTTTCCTCTTCTGCTGGTACACATAGGAAGTCTTAAACTTTATGATGGGTGTTCAGAGACTTCTGGGGCAAGCTTCCCCAGCCCAGGCACCACCCCGTCCTGCAGCTGGTGCGTGGCCTGCAGCCCCAAGGGTGGGGAAGGTTCACTGACCACCAGCAAGGTGTCAGGCCACCACAGCTCCTGCGAGGAATGGTGTCCCCTCAGGGCTGGTCTTCACCACCGGGGAACATCGACCAGTAGTTTTCCTCATGACTAGCCTATTTGTTACTTTTGGGTTTTTTTAACCCACTCATGCGCTGTCCAAATAGTTTGACTTGGTCAAGTATCGGCCAGTGTTTAAACTGCTGAAATGTGTTCTCTCTGGTCAACCTCATGTTCATCAATGGACTATGGATGTGACCCACATCTCACTGAAGTGCCCGGGACACCCAGCGGCAGGGCTGGGCTGCACGGCACAGGAGGGACAACCTCAGGAAGGTGTCCTCGATGCTGGGCCTCGGTGGGCATTAGTGCTGGAGCCTGGGGAAGGAGGGAAATGCCATCCCAGTGCGTCTGTGCTGAGGGGAGGGCGCCATTCCCCCTCCTCTCCACCCAGACCAAACAAGCCCTGCAGCATGCTGACGACTGAGACTAAAGCTGCCAGAACAAAGGAAGGAACCCACAGCAGTTTTATTTTTCCTTAGATAAATTTTTTATATAGAATATATTACAGTCAGAGTTCTCAGCTTTTAATCAAAAGATAACAAGTTATTGCAGTTTTTTTACCCAGTGAAACTACCAGTGGAAGGAAAACTCTCTAGAAAGCTGTCTTGTCTCTTAAAAAACAGAGGGAAAACCCCCACCCTGACAGAAAATACACGTGTAGGTTGCGCTTTGCACCCACCGGCGCCCGGCCGGGCGGGTGGGCACCAAGTGGACAGGGGAGCGTGAGGTGAAGAAGCAGCGATGGGCACAACACTATGGCGAGGGAGGCAGGCCCGGGCGGCAGCGAGGGCGGTTTCCTGGGCACGATGCTTCGGCTCCGCTTGCTTGCTCTTGCATCAGGAAATGGAGATGCGGTGGGTGGGAGGGCAGAGGCAGCAGCCTCCGCCTGCGTGGGCAGGGCCGGGCGCTCAGCCTCGCCGCAGCTCGTGCAGCTTGTGGGCGACGCGCTCCAGCTCGGCCTCGATGGCGGCCAGGCTCTCCAGCTCCTGGTCCTGCAACGAAAGCCCCGGGGACACATCAGTGGCCACGGGTGGGCAGCCCTCGCCCCCAGAACTATGGAAAGCCTTGTCCGGGGCTACCTGCCAGTGCTGATATGAGCACAGCCATGTCTTGCCCCATCCCCTCACCTGTCCCTCTGGGCAGGTATCTGTGTGCAACACTAATTATCCCTGCCTGGCTGCAGCGGTGTGCTGGCAGCTCGGGGTGCCCACCAGCAGCCAGGGGAGCCAGACTGAGCCCAAGCGGCTGTCCCAATGGCTTGCTGCTCCAGTGCCCCAGCTCTCCCACCACAGCTGCACCCCTGGTTTACCCCAGTAGGAGGTCTGACACTACTGACTCCATCCCTAAGCCAGGGAAAGTATTCTCTTTGACTTGGAGGGGTTCTGGGACACAAGATGCACCCCAGGCTCCAGATATAGCTCTGGTCACCACGTCCTGCACAGGCCAGTGAAAAAGACCTGTCACATTTTTAAGACTATCTTGGGCAGGGCATGGTTTTCCATTAGTCACTAAAGCAACAATAAAAACCAAAAGCATAGCCAGGTGCAAATCTCAATAATCCCTAGGGCTGAATGGCTAAAAGGTCACCACTCATCTCCTTAATGTCACAGAGAACCAATGCTTGCTGCATAACACCAAGGTACCATCCACATCTCTAAGCATAATTTGGATTCCCAAAGTAATAACTGGCAGGAATTTATTCTTAAGGCTACGTACACCAACCTCTGTTCTCCTGTTAGCACTGCCTTCTTCATCCTTCTTCTCTTCGGGCATGGGAGCAAGTGGGAAGCCTCCTTCACTGCTGTCCTCTTTAGAGTGGTGCTTCCATGACCTTCTCACATGTTCCTCTGGACTACTGAAGTCATACTTGCGGGACCTAAAAGCCATTTTCATGGACCTGTCTGGGTCTTCCCCACTATCATTTTCCTCCATGCGCTTCTTTGATGTCAGCTGCTTGGCCAGCTCATCCATTTTGTTCCACCTCTTGGAGTCTTCCCACTCCTCCTCCATCTCCTCACTTTTGGCATCCCTGGACTGGAAGGTGTCCTCCTCACCCTGCATGCCTTCATCCTCCAGGCGATGCCGTCCTCCTCTCAGTGCCCGGGGCCGCTCTTCCTCTTCCTCCTCCTCCTCCTCAGAGCTCCTCTCATCTTTGCCAAATCCCAGAGCATCGTCGTTATCTGAAAGAGCATTAAGCACATCCGTGAGCACAAGTGTTAACCTGGTTACGCTCCACCTTTGAACCAAGCCTTCAGGGGCAATGCAAGGTGGGTTTCCTGACTAAGGCCCATTTTCCCAGGATTCTGGAAATACCTGCTCTCATGTCACCATGTCAGTAATAGGGCTTGAAGGCAGCAGTCAAAAACCACGTAGGAAGTTCAAGAAAAAGGGATCAGTTGTCCTGAGGTGCTATGGAAGCTGGGCCTGTGTCACCCACAGTGGATGGGCCCGCATGGTCAGGCGCTTGCAGGGGGAGTCTGGGTGGCTATTGACGGGGGTATTTCTGTAAACCTGATATGCACCTGCCTGAACTTTTAGGCTTTAAAGCCTCTTATCTGTCTGTCACAGTGTCCTCCGCTCACCCCGGGTAGGTATCAATGCAGTCATCTGGGATACGTACTGTCGTCTCTCTGCACCTCCTCAGCCTCCTCATCCTCCTCAGCCAGATCAAGTGACCTCTCTGCTTCAGTAGGGTCTTCCTCTGTAGCATCATCTCCTCTGTCATCCTCCCGCTCCCCATGCTCCCCTGCCGCCTCCCTGCTCTGCTCCTCGTCCTTCCTAGATGGCTGTTCTCTCTCATCCTCAAGCTCCAGGCTGTCTCTGGGGTCTCTGGGCTGCTCCTCTTCATCCTCTCGCTGCTGCTGTTCATCCTCACTGAAGTCTTTACTGATGTGGTTGTCCAAACCTTCATCTCGCTGGGCATCCTCTGCATCCCTGATCTCGTTGCTCTCTGCTTGCTCCTGATACTCCTTCTCACCAGGGTCGGCATCCCGTGGCCTGGGCTCCCTCTCCTCCAGGCTGTTTTTTCCCTCCTCTCGTGAATCTTCATTTTGCTGGGGTTTCTGTGCTGCCAGCTCAGCCAGGGACCCCGTGGGCTGCTCCTCTTTAAGGTGCTCCCCTGCTGAATCTGCAGAGGGAGGAGCAAGAAGTAACACCTCTCCTGAGAGCTCATTTCATAACCAGTGAAGCCTGTGCATTTCTTAAGGAGCTTCAGCCCTGCTCAGCAATCTGCTTAACCAGCCCATGGATCCTTTCGCAAGTCACTTCAACATATGCTTGCGTTCAAGCAAGCTGGTGCTCTCACTGATGCCTGCTCTCCTGGAGAGCCTCGCAAGGCTGAAGTTAAGCATATGCAGAAGTGCTTTGCTGCGGCACGGTCCTCATCACCATCTCTCGAGATGTCAGCAACAAACTTGCCCCGCATGAAACCAGATAGCACTTGAAATGAAATGATTTAGGAGCGCAATACAGCACTTGCACAGCTCTCCCTGCTCAGAGCGCTGTGCTAATATCACATCCTTTTTTTCCCCCCAGGTTGAAGAGACAGCCAGGACTGCTTGCAGGTGAGCTGGAGGGAGGGGTCTACTCAACAGGATCTTAATGGGGACTGGGTATTTGCTCTTGCTCATGTCAGAGTCTGGCCTCTTTTATCATAATTAGCCGTAGAAATCACTTTGCAAAAGAAAAGATGTGGGGCTAAAGAGCAGTGGGAAAAGCCAGATGGGTATGGAAAGGTAGGCACAGCCCCAGGCAGGGCTGAGGAGTGTTCTGGGGTCAGGGGATGCAGAGAGCCCAGTCATACAGGGCTGGTGACCACCACTGACATCACACTGGTGTCACCAGCATGCCTGTGGGCCTGGCTGGCCCAACATGCCACAATTCATCCTCATGCAGTCTCCACACTGCTGGAGCAAGAGGTTCAGGTCTGCCCTGGCAGGAGGGAGACCCAGTGCCACCCATCCTCTCTGATGGCTTTTGGCTGTGCTGGCTGCAGCAGCATCCCCTGGAGGTACCACTCCTCACTTTGGGCTGATGTTGCGGCATTGCTTTGCTGCCGTGGCTCAGCCACACAGACCAGAGCCCACTCGAGGCCCTCTGTTGGGGTGCTGCTGCTGGACGAGAAATCATCTCACCCCCCACTGGCATCATCTCTTCCTGATGTGGAAAAGGGAAGGGGCCAAACCCTCCTTTCTGCTACACTGTCAGTCTCTAACCCAGTCATAGAATCATAGTGACAAGGGGAAATCCCAGCTGGATGTGGTCTTTCCAAGATGCAGGTGTTTTGTAAGAGAGTGTGTATCCCCAATTCAATTTTCCTTTCAGAGGCCCATAACCTAATATCTTGGGTGCCTAGGAACAGGGGCAGCAGGAGCAGACGTGATTGCTCTTGCCTATATCATGAGTCTTTCAGTATGGGATTTCCATGGCTGTGACTCATTTTAAGCATTAGGAGTGACTGATGATGGAAAAGATCAGTATCAGTTTAGTAACTTGACCATCACCAGTTACTATAGCTCAGAAATTACATGTTGTTTCAGCTGGCAAGTAAGAACAAAGCAAACACTGGGTTGCTTGTGTGTGTCTGTGGCAGTATCAAAGAAGATACCTAAATGAGAAGCAGATGGACATATCAAGGCTGTTAGAAAGAACGTCCTCCGTTACAGCCTGACCTGGATTTCTGGGGCTGGGGGGAGGCTGACACTGACCTCTCTGCTTGTTCTTGTCGTTCTGACTTTCAAGGACTTCAGAAAGTTCATCTTCAAAGCCACTGTTTTTCTTCTGCTGCTGAGTTCTCTCGTTGGCACCTGTGTCAAGTAACAAAAAGTAGGGAAAGGCAACAGCCCCTCCTGTGTTTCAGAAAGTAGAGGTAGGAAAATAGTTCTGTGCCCTTTATAATTATATGTATATTTTCTATAATGGACAGATTTGCCAAAGGGGAGCTGTGAGGAGAAGTGAGACTGGAGGATACGTGAATCAACTGCAGTAACAAAGCCACCGTCAAAAACATCATCTGCAGGAAAGAAAAAGGTCTCTAAACAAACAGAGAAGCAGGGTTGCTAGGAAAACTAATATTGATGGAGAGCTAGGGAATAAGAGATGCTGAACTGCAGCACACTGAGGCCAAAAAAAACCTTAACCACTGGAGTATTGAAGGGTAAATATTGCCTCCTGACAGAAGCTGCCCACATACCTCTGTTGAGGTGAGCACTGAAAGCCCCTGTGCCCTGCAGCCTGATTGTGGGGGCCCCTCTCCCCAGGACACTGGGAGGAAGAAGCAGCATTCATTCCCACTCTGCGGACAGCCTGGAGCTCCAAGGCCTCAGACCTTAGCCACTGGGATTATGGAGCCAGCTCAATGAGAGCAACACCCTGGAGAAATGTGTCTGAAGGCAGCATGAGCTAGAGGTCAGAATGCAGCTGTCCCGGCAACCAGCATTCCCCAGGCAGCCACATCCCAATGGGATCTGCAATCCAAGCAAGCCCTGTCTAAACCAGCTCATGCGCTCCTTCTATGCGAAGCATAACCCAGCTCATTCACCTGCCTTAATGCGAAGGTGAGAGCTGACGCTGCCAGCCCAGTCCTCTCTAGCCCTACACTGGACAGAGCTAGATCGTGGGGGCCCTCCAGCCTGAGCAGGACCAGCAGCAGCCAGCACAGAGGAGACCAAGATAAACATCTTTGTTTTTCCCTTGGGCTACATGACTCTCCCACCCCCAGTCACTGTGATCTGTAGAGTAGAGCTCATGTTACCCTGGGACAAAATGGTGTGAAGGGCTCAAGCCAAGGAAAGAGTTGCACCTCTGTAAAGCATGTCCCTTCATGTGGGCTCCATGCTATATAGCACAGCCTATCTGTTAGCTGAGCTCACACAACCCTGATGTGCCTGGGCAGCAGCATCCCAGCACACTGAAAAGGCTCAGGTTTCTTTATTCTGGATCATCAGATCACCCACGGAGCCGCCTGAGGTCACTGTCCAGCTGGCACATCCACCAGTGGCATTTAGGTAGTGACCAAACTATGGCTTTAGGAGCTGCATGAGACTCTCTCCCAATCTTGACTTCCTGAATTTTTCCCCTCCCTTCTCCCTGTTGCCTCTGTGGCTTCCCCGCTCCACAAGCAGCCTGGCGGCACTGTCTTCAGCCATCCCTGGCAGCCATGCCACACAGAAGCAGGGATGTCCTTGCAAAGGAGGGCTGCCAGCTGGGTTACTCCAGAGAGAAGGAGAAGGGAAGGCCAGAAGCTGCTCTCCTTGCAGCCTGAGGATAGACCTGTTGCAGCCTCAACTACACCACCTGGGTGGAGGGAACTGCACTGGCTTTGAACTAGCCTTGCCTGGGACCTGCCCATCAGCTCTGGCGACACGGGCACCTGAGAATAGGCCTTTTCCCCTTGCATACCCCTTTGCACAGCTCTGTGCTGCTGCTGCTCCCATGCTGACCCACTGTGAGCAGCCTGCATTTCTCCAAAGCAACACGCATTCGGGCTAAGGAAGCCAGCAGAAAAATCTCCATTAGCTCAAGGATGTTCTCACTGGGGTCTTTTAGGTGCAAGTCCACTCGATGCTCAGTGAGGCTTCCCTTCTGCCACACCTGGGTTTAGTGCTAGACTCTAGCTGCACAAACAGGGAAGGTTTTCTTGTCTTTCATTCTTGTTCGGGAGCTGGCAGTTATTTGTTGAATTAGATCACAGTATTTCCTTTTAGGGTTCTCCCACCCCAAAATGCCTATACTCTGCATTATCACCAACTTACACTGACTGTCATTTAAGTCATCAAATACATATTGGAGTTACTATAAGCATATAAGTTACTATATTCCTGTCCTCACTCACCCAGTCCCTACTGGAAGTCCTGGAACTGTATCTCCTGGGGCACATGGCTATCGTCAAATTAACATAAAATACGAAAAAAAACCCAAACAACAAAACTGTGCAAGGGATTACGACAGATGAAGCCCCTCTTCCCAAATAACTACAGTGACACAGTACCTTGAGCAGCAATTTCCTGAAGTTCCTTCAGTAAATTTTGGTGGCGAAGGATAGAAATGATTCGTTCATCTGCAACAGGGAGATTTGGTACAGAAGGTGGTCAAAGGCAACCTCCCACCATCCCCAGGAAATGAAAAAGAACCCAAAATACCAACTCCCTCTTCGCTTATTGTTTTCTCTCCCTTGGTCTGATTTGCTGCCACATCTCCTAACGGTGTCGTGAAGATGACAGGAAGGTCTCATGAAAACCAGGCAACTTCATGTCACCCAGCACTCCCCCGCTATGGTGCCAGCATGGTGCATTGCCTGGGCGGAGCAGCAGCTCCGTCCCTGCTTCTGGGGCCTGGTGCAGCCCAGTGGGATGACCGTGAGGAAGGTGAATGTGGGGGACCCCTTGTCAGGTGACAGATCTGCCCTTGTTGATACCCAGCATTAAATCTGAGCCTGTACCTCCTCTGAGTGTTTCTAGGCATTCCTCGCTGATTGGCAGGGGGTTTGGCTTCGATAAAGTATCAGAGATGACTTCTACAATGCACTTCATCACCTAGAAAGAGATGAAAATACAAATTAAAGCACTGCTCTTTCATATTTTTTTCCTAAATCTATTTTTTACAAGGCTAAAATGTAGCAGATGATGGTACAGATCTTGCTCTTCTGGTTGAGTCAGAACTGAATGTTCAGTTCCTCTTCTACCTAACGCAGGAACAGAAGGTACCTCCTGAAACTGAGAAGTGAGCAAATGACACATGGCAATGCAAAGAGCTTCTTCAACATGACACACTTCAGCTGGAGATCTCATGGCTCCGGACCATCCCAGAGGCTGAGAACATCAGGAAGTTAAAGGAGATCTGGATACATACATAGAAAGCTCAAAATCATCCTCTTTCAAGTCAATGTATCTCATAAAAGGTCTCAGTGGAAGGTTGTGGAGAGCAACAAGTGGTCCTAGCTTTTTAGTAGGTGACCTTGAAACCTTGCAAGCTATTTAAGCTCTGAGAAGAGCAGCATAGTTAGATGCTGCCATGGCCTGCAGCCAGGCACAGAGGGCAAAAAGTCAGGCAAATGGTACTTTCAAACACGGATGAGAAATACTGCTCTCAAGCTCCAGCGAAAGACAAGACACTCTGGAGAAGTGTTTGACCTTGTGCTTGATTGTTCAAGCCATCTATTTTAGAAGAGCTGTGCATGGAGGTCACCTGAAAGTAAGGAAGTTCCCACACTTCCCTTGGAAGCATTTGCAACTGCCTGAGGCAGCTTCCCAGGCAGGATGAACTCTAGGCCTGCTTTTTCCAGCAGCCCTTTTCTTTGGTGTAAAATGAGAAGCATTATTTATTTAGTTTGTTACCCATACTGGGATTGCAGGCCTAGCTCTTCACCCCTGCAACTACAGCACTGCTGATCCCACAGGGATCATGCAGTGCTGTATGTGTAGTAGGAGAATAAAGCTACAAGCACAAAGGCAAGATGGCACCTCTGGCAGGGGTGAAGGCATCCTTGTCACACTGAGACACACAGCCAGGAGCCCTGCTGTGTGGTCATGGTAGACCCAAATGGTCACACAGGAGAGAAAGCAGAATTCGCTACAGTCTAGTGCCTGTTAGTAGCACAGGAGTTAGGCTGCTTAGTTCAAAAAGATGACTATTTATAAAGCCGCCTGGAAAGTATGCAGGTCTCACAAGCGCCTGTGGAAAAAGAGAGGATAAGTTGAAAAAAAAAGAATAGAAGAAATATAGAAAATTTTGGGGGCAAAAATTTCACTCACTGAACCTCTTTCTCTTGTTAATTTCTGCAGGCAGCCCTAAGAGCCCTCATCTCCCTCTCAAGGTGCCATTCTCAGGAAAGCAGAGCAGTGTGGCAGCAGTAGAAATTAAACACAAGTCAGCAACTCCCAGTCACCTACAAAGTTGCTCATTCAAGCAATTGGTTATGTTCATTGACCAGCTGGAATGGACAAATTTTCCCCCAGTGTAAGGAGAGAATTCTGCTTTTGCAGGTCACGCTGAGCTCTTATAACTACTTACACAGTTTGAAGGTATTGCCTGCTGGAATAAAAATGTTACAGGAAAGATCTACTAAAAAGAAAGCAGGGAAATTTTCCTGGTGTCATTCTCCCATACCGCAAGCAATGCATTAATATTGATTTTAGATGACTTTGCGTCACTTCACTCTACCATTAAATAGAAGAAAACCCAGATTCTGAAACTTCCCTTCCCATGTTTCCCAGCCTCTGGAACCAGTTATTGCTGGATGCAGCTTCAGAACTTTCTCAGCATGAGAAATAAGAGTCTGGTCCAATGAAATGTTCTATACAAGCTTTTTGAAGACTGCTGAGCTGATTTAAGATCTTTGTCTGAACACAAAGAAACATATCAGTCACCAGAGAAATATGGCCAACTTTGTGGAGGAATTTTGTAACATAATGAAATGAAGAGTGCAGTCATTACACAACACTCCTGGACATTTTATAAGAGCAGAGTGAGGCTCACAAGGTCATGAAATAACAGCCTGCATCAGCACATGGAGGAGATCCTTTCCAAATTAATGTAATTAATCCAGTGCAGAAACTCAGATTGGAATTTTGCCATAGCTATCCTCTAACCATGAGCATGTAACTAGATCCGTAAGAGGTGGTCATGCTGTCCCTACACAGAAATCTCCAAAGGATCATGTCCTTACGAGGATAGACTTTGCCACGTTTGAGCTCGGCTATGCTCAGGACCTTTTGCAATGTATGCTTGAAAGTGAGAAATAGTGTCCTTCGAGCAGAAGAGTGGGCAAACACCAGAGATATTGTAAATGTTTTGGTCACGTTCAGCTCCCCGTGGAAAGCCCTTTGTGTAAGGAAAGTAGGATGAGCTGTCCAGGAAAGGCCTGCATGTGCTGACTGGGCACTGCACTAGCCACTGCATTTGTGGGTGCACTGAGCATGGTGTGTAGGAAAAACTGCAGTGCTCACTCCTGTACCCATGTGATGTTATCCCTGCCCTGATCTGTCGTACAAGACCAGGACTTCCTTCACTGAAATGCTGTGTCTCAGAGGATGGTGAAGGCAGAAAAGCCCCAATGGCTCCTTCTAGTTGCAGCAAATTCAAAAGAAAGGTGTGGTCTGATTTTGCTCTCAGCTAAAGCCTGTGTCAGTGTAGTAACAAGGGAGGGGACAGGCTCAGGAAAGAATCCTTTCTTGGTAGAAACATTTCCATGGAGCTGCACCAGTTTCCAGAAAAATGCCATGTTTTACACATAGAACATCCTGGGGAGTAGCTTTGACAAGGAAAATTGTGGAATTCATGGATTGTCCCACCAGATGCCCAATGAGCATCCCACTCTGGCATGGCCAGTTGAAGGGGCAAATGCCTGCCCTGAGTCCCCTTCCTCAGTTAGTAACACACAGCCTGAAGCAGAAACCCAGTGGCTCACAGGTCATGGCTCAGCCCCAGCCGGGGCTAAGCAGGCTAAAACTCTTAACAAAGCTCTCCAGGCCCAGGCACATCTGACAGGAGACAGGGGGGCACTGCTCATGGCACTTGCCCTGTAGGTAATGAGCAGAGACGCTGTACAATGGAGCCTGTGGCTGAGACTGACATGATTGTTCCCTCCCCTACTGCTGCTGAGTGAAAAACATGATGTGGCTAGAAGATTACAGGAAACAAAGCAGTTCAAGAAGTAAGGGGGAAAGAGCTGGAATTTCCTTTCTGGACATTAATTTAGATTAAATTAGAAGTTGTAGAAGTCTTAATTTGGGCAGCTAAAAGAGATCAGCTCATCTGAAAGACTATAAGTATTATAATATTGGGGGGGAGAAGGGAGTGTCTGTCACATCTCAACACAGGCAAACACACCTATGTAAGCATTTAGGTGCCAAATGCTCATTGGGAGTGCACACACTTGCGAATTGCAGCTATGAAAGACAGAGAGGTATGACACAGATGTATGCATGGAAGCCTATAAAAGAAGGCTGGAGAGGTCAGCCAAGTCCCACACTGGTCATGGCTGCCCAGAGAGGCTGAGCAGTAGCTGAGGGTGCATTAGCAATCTGAGAGTAGTCAGTTGTCTATTTTTCAAGAACATGCACGTTTAAGTAACACACCACACACATACAAACTCAGAGGTATACACTCCCCCAAATACACACAGTTCCAGCAATGCCCGTTCCTGAATCACATCTCCCCCCACTCTCCCCTGAGTCACCTCCTGTTGGGAGCTTTGAAAAGCTGAAAGTAGGAGGACTAGGGAAGGTTACACCCAACCTTCATCCCCAGCCTCCTCATTCTCAGTTTGTTTGATCCCTTTGGTACATCCTGAGGGACTTCTCTTCTGCCCAGGTGCCCAGAAGTGGATGCACAAAGGGTAAATCCTGGTAAGAAGGGAGTGGGGATGGATCCTGCTGTGGGAATCTCATGCAAATCCCTGTCACTTCCTACAGAGTAGTTCAGCAGAAGCCAAAAACCAACCAGCTAAGTGGAGGTTAAACATTATATCCTTTACATTAACTCACCCCTTCCACTACAGGCCCATCCTTACCTTAGAGTCGCCTTTATTCATGTCGTTTGTCACGGGAAGGGAGATGGCTGTAAGGTGAGGGGAGGGGAAAAAAGAAGAGAGCTTGTTATTCACCTCTGGGAGACAAGCAGAGAAATCACATCCTGCTAAAAAATGGGAGTGGAGAAGAGGGGAATCTCTCTCTGGTATAAGTAGTCCTTGGCTGCAGCAGCTGGATGTGTGCGTGGTAGAGCCTTTCCTGAGGAGAGAGAAGGAAGGGAAGGGACGGGAAGGGAAGGTTAGGTTACTGTTCGCGGCCCCGGGCAGTGACCTTGCGGTGGCCGCTGTCCGCGGTGCTTAATGGGGGGACGGATGATCCCTGTCCACGGTGCTGAGGGGACCGCGGCGCCAACGGAGGAGGGCAGGGCCAGCGCTGGACGCGGGGCTGAGGGTCCCGGAGTACAGGGGACACGGACGCCAGCCCGGCCCCACTTACCCGGCACGGCCAGGAGCAGGACGGCGAGCAGTCCTGGGCGGCTCATGGTGCCGGCGGGATAGATGGAGGGAGAAAGCGTCAGAGGATGAGACACTGCCTGGCGTGGGGGCTCCGGGCGAGGTGCCGGGGGGAGACCAGCACCGTGCGTGCGTGTCTGCGCCAGTGCCCTGGCTGAAAATCCCAGATGGGGCACTGCAGCAACCGGCTCATTTATATATCTCTGCCCCTCGGAAATGGCGTCAGGAGGAAGCCACCTCCTCCTCTCTCCCCCTCCCCTCGCAGACAGCCTTCCCATCAGCCTCCACCACTGGCAGGCTGTTGGAGGAGGGACCAATCACCAGGATCCCCCCGACTCCCCTGGCTGGCCGGGCAAAGGGTTCCAGCAGCGAGGTGTCAGGCTCCAGGTGCTCCATCTTCTCACACTCGGCAGGTGCAGGAATGTTGTGAGGTATGTTTCCAGAATATAATTTTTCCAGCACCTCACCTAACACTGGCAATCTAGAAGCACCTCTGCATATGTGCCCTCTCTATGTGTACCAGTAGTCAATAGCGAGTGTCACCTCAGGTATCCCAGCCAGCATAGCCAGCTGTGGATGGATTAGCCCTTTAAGGCTGCCCCTGTCTTTCATTGACCACAGAAGTTTAGAACAGATGTTTAAGTTTTTAGGTGTTAAATGCCTGTTAAATGCCTCCACGGAGGATAGAAGTGCCTGTAAGACTGGTCAAGTGCCAGGGAACTGGTCACCATGAAACAGGTTTGCCAAGGGAGATAATAAGTCCCAGCTATTTTATGAAAGATTTTTAAGTAGTAGGATATAATCTGGGGTAAATAGCAAAGGCTGGTGGATCTGTTCCTCAGCTGTTGTGACTCTGCCAGCAAATTGTAAGAGGTTGCTATCCTTTGTTCAGTGGTTCAAAACAAACTGTAGCATCACCCTACACCTGCACTGCTAAGCACCCCAAAGCTGAAGTAACCAATATTACCTAGTCACTATTTTCCATTGACAAGGGAGAGAACATAACAAATTGTACCATTCTCTTAGTCACAAGCATTTCCATGCTCTTGACAAAATGGCTGTTTATTTTTTGGATGGAGCATCTGTCAGGTCAGCCAGCTGGATTCTACTTTGAAAGTGACTCCAGTGTTTCTTCAGGACAATGCTTATTTAGAAATAGCACCTCTGTTATTCTGTGCTATCCCTCAAGCAATTTCAGAGGCCACAAAAGCCAGGGACTTATACTAGAAAACCAAATTCAGAAAAATGCACCCTACCTTCCTCTGCTCACTGGAAAGTCCTGCACCCAAGAAGCTGGAGAAGACGTATTTGTTCTAAGATGATAAGAACTTTTCTCTGACACCAGGGAGTACAGACTGCACTACAGTTTTCCACCTTCTCTTTCCATATGTGCATGAAAATGTGCTCCCAAATGTACTTCCAAATGTCCTCTAATACCTATCTGATTTAAATGCATGCTTTGAAAGGCACATTTGTATTGTAAAAGCCCACTCATACAAAATTAAAGCTCCTCTTGTCTGCTGCATTTTTTATGTAATAGCAGAGAAAAGCTGGAAATAAATTGATCCTCTGAACAGTGCTTTGTGGATGACATTGATTGATTGTTAAGTGTTTATAAGACTACAAAATGAACACCCATGACAGTCTTGTTGGATGGGGAACCTGCATCCTCCAGGAACAGTGGACATCCTTTTTTTTGTAGTTGTTCAGTTGGGGTTGTGTGTGTTGTTGAATTATTTATTGGGGGAGGAGGGGAGGAGGGAAGGAGGTCATATGTAATGGCCTTTTACTTCTTCAGGATACACCAGAGAATTTTAGTCTCTGAATCTGAAATATTGAACATTATTAAGCTTGTTAATTTCTGTGTATTCCTAAGAGAGAAACAGATTGATCTGCTTCTCAGGCTCTGTTTACCTAGTCAATATTTACTTATCCTTACATATAAATGTTGATCTTATTAGGGCAATAAATTATCTCAGTTCTAATCCAGTTTCTTACATGAAGCCCTTTTCTTCCCTGGGGCCTTTTTTTGAGAAATGTAACAACATACGTAGTGCCCATGACTATATTTTTTTCTCTCTTTCTCAAGCTATGGTCTTGCATCCATTAAGTTCATTGCAAAAGAGAAGCTAAATATTTTCCAGGGATGGCATGTATTCTCTCACTGTAGTGGCATATGATGGATGATGATTTTTTCTATTTATTGCCCAGGAAAATTGATATGAAACTGTTAATGCAGCAATTAGTACTTCTGCTATTGGATTTGTTTCATTAGGCACAGCTATATTAGGAACTGTCAAAGTAAAGCGTGTCAGGGCAAGCAAAAGTGATCAAATAAAAAAGTGGAAGGTATTATGCCATTCAGACAAAGGTGATGCCAGAAGCAGACTTCAAGGGAAAAACAGGTTTGTGGGTATCTGAAGTATTTTGTGGTTTAGCATATGGAGAACAGGAGTCAATATTTAGTGGATGGCAAAGTGATGAAGATGGACATTTCTGACCAGTTTCAGTCTTATAAATAAGCTGTTTATGTCTGTAGAGAGCAATTCTGTTTTTTCTTATAGCTGCCCAATTTCTAGTGCACAAAGGGTGGTGAGAATGTGAAGAGCCATATACCATTACTTGCCTCTGGTCACCAATATAACA